>NC_034176.2:75266113-75578613 GCF_002021735.2 Oncorhynchus kisutch | reverse complement strand
TCCATCCATCCCTCCCTCCATCTCTCTCTCCATCCCTCCCTCCATCTCTCTCCATCCCTCCCTCCCTCCATCTCTCTCTCCATCCCTCCCTCCTCCCTCCCTCCATCTCTCTCTCCATCCCTCCCTCCATCTCTCTCTCCATCCCTCCCTCCCTCCATCTCTCTCTCCATCCCTCCCTCTCTCCCCAGAGCTCTCTTTAAGAGAGGGATGAATAAAGTGATGAAGTGCAGGTCACATGTCTTTGTGATCCAGTGATAGCGAGGAAGCTGGAGAAATAATCTATCAACAATAATCCCTGACTCAGGAGACACACAGATACGCACACACGCGCACACCATGCCAGGCACAGCAATCACCATATTCAGCAGCTAGACATTCATTACCACTATAATGTGGACCAGGGGAGCCTGCAACCAAAATGACCAATTATACAGCAACACATGTATCATTGCTGTTCACCTAGAGGGATTTGCCATGTTAGCACAACATAGAGTATAGCTTAAAGCAAGAGAAACAAGTATGAAATGAAACTGTTTAGCTTGACCGGATTGGGAAATTGTCAACAGTAAACACACTAGGGACCTCATGGAATCCCACAAGAAGAGAAAACACATGAAACACATAGGAGACATGAACTCTGAAAATATGTCACCCCTTCCTTGACTGCATTAATCATTTATCATGTGTACGGTAGCCGTTCTTTCTTCTTTTGTCAAAGTCTAGGGGTGGATCCTATTTCCTGGTTGGCCCATGTAAAAATAATCATATATCCATTTCCATTTTCCATAAAGGAATATGGAAATGAGGCGATGGTGACAGCAGGGGGTCTGTAGAGGGGTAGCCTTACACACACACACACACACACACACACACACACACACACACACACACACACACACACACACACACACACACACACACACACACACACACACACACACACACACACACACCCTATGTATGCTGTTCTGCATTGTTGCTATACAGGCAGGACGTTCTGGACTATCATTACTGATTGTTTTCTAAAAGGGACATTTTGAGCGGAGCCACTGTTTGTTAATGAAAGGCTGAGGCGAGGCTAGGCTGAGGGAAGGCTGAGGGAAGGCTGAGGGAAGGCTGAGGGAAGGCAAGGCAAGGCAAGGCGAATGAACAAAACAACATCCTAATGATTGTTTATAGTGGAAAACATGAAGCAATTCTCTCTGATTATTGAAACAATGTCTGTCTGCCAATGAGGGTATTGTTAGTGTAGACGCTGATTGAGAACAAAGCAGAAACAGACAGATGAACCAATCATCTTTTATTCATTACATAAATTATGACATTTTAACAGGAGAAAACACCTCATTAAATGTCTTATTATTACTGTATTATAACTCTTCTGTCATAGAGAATAGATTAATAGAGATATTTCTGTTATGTGAATACCAATATGTGTGGATAGAGGATGTTAAGAGCTCTTTCAAGGTCAAGGATTGGGTATCACAACAGATTCAGTGTCAACACCGTGAGGACTCAATCGTTACAATAATTTCCACTAGGTTTGTTATTTTGGTTACATTTCCTTTTACAATTCTGTTAAGTGGATGTGCCTTGATAGACTTTAAAAGGACAGTTAAAACATAGGGGATTGTATGGGACGGCGTATCACTGCAGAATACTGTTGTAGCCATGCTGGTTAAGTGTGCCTTGAATTCTAAATTAATCACAGACAGTGTCACCAGCAAAGCGCCCCCACAACATCACACCTCCTCCTCCATGCTTCACGGTGGAAACCACGCATGCAGAGATAATCTGTCAAAAATTCTAAAATTTGGACTCATCAGACCATAGGACAGATTTCCACCTTTGGCAATTAAACCATGAAGGCCTGATTCATGCAGTCTCCTCTGTACAGTTGATGTCGAGATGTGTCTGGTACTTGAACTCTGTGAAGCATTTATTTGAGCTGCAATTTCTGAGGCTGGTAACTCTAATGAACTTATCCTGTGGCGGTCCTCATGAGAGCCATTTTCATCATAGCGCTTGATGGTTTATGCGACTGCACTTGAAGAAAGTTATTCCGTATTGACTGACATTCATGTCTTAAAGTAATAATGGACTGTTGTTTCTCTTTGCTTATTTGAGCTGTTATTGCCATAATATGGACTTGGTCTTTTACCAAATAGGGCTATCTTCTGTATACCACCACTACCTTGTCACAACACAACTAATTGGCTCAATCGCATTAAGAAGGAAAGAAATTCCACAACTTAACTTTTAACAAGGCACACCTATTAATTGAAATGCATTCCAGGTGACTACCTCATGAAGCTGGTTGAGAGAATGCCAAGAGTGTGTGCAAAAGGTGGCTATTTTGAAGAATCTCAAATGTAAAATATACTTTGATTTGTTAAACACTTTTTTGGTTACTACATTATTCCATACGTGTTATTTCATAGTTTTAATGTCTTATTCTACAATGTAGAAAATAGTACAAATAAAGAAAAACCCTTGAATGAGTAGGTGTTTCCAAACATTTGACTGGTAGTGTACATATATATGCTTATATATATATATATATATATATATATATATATATATATATATATATATATATATATATATATTGTTTACGCACTAAACTTATTGAGAAAAATATACAGATTCTGAAAATACTGTTTACAGACATGCCTGTTTTCCTGTTCTTTCTTTCGAGGGTACAGCTGCTTTGCAAGTGTCAAAAAAACGAAATGTCAATCAAAGTGAGCAAAGCCTTCTCTGACGACCAAGAATAGTTTATTCAAATTGGAATGGCGGGCCAGAGTGGACGACAGTAAATGTTTGAATACAGAACGAGATATTTATGAGAAATGGAGATCCGTCGTCCTCCATTTTAAAGAAGCATTATAGACACTGTACAGTGAAAGCGGAGAAGTTGACCTTTATAACAGGGACTTACACACACACACAAACATACATACATACGCACACACTCAGACGCACACACACACACACACACACACACACACACACACACACACACACACACACACACACACACACACACACACACACACACACACACACACACACACACACACACACACACACACACACACACACACACAGTAAATATTCTTATGCACATATCCCACCTCGGCAGTGGGATGTTATCTCAAATAATTACCGGTGGCCTCTCCCTGTCCCCGGTGACTGTGTGGAGCTGAAGCCCAGGCAGTCAGAGGATGAAACCGTGTCAGAGGCTAAGCTACAGTCAGCAACAGTGACTGTTGCTGGAGAGTTGAGCCAAAACCAAGGTACAGGCTGTGAACGATGCTGAGAGGCAGTATCAGTGACTGAGGCAGGCCACAGTGTGAGGTCTCAGTCTAGGTGGGGGTTGGGTATGGGTAGGGTTGGGGGTAAAGGGGGATGAGATGGGGGTGGGAAGGATTTGAGGCCTGCCTCCCGTGGCCCTGGCAACAGCTCCTTAATTAACCACCCAGGTATTCGTGAGCCTCACGGCCCATTGCCCGGCCACACACACTAACACACACACAGTGCCTGGCCGGCCATATGGCTAAAGCACCGCCGCGGCCCATAATCACCAGGGGAAACACTGCATCAAAAAGACATAAAGCTTGTGTAAATTATTTTTAATGCTTTCCTTCTGGCAGAGAGAGCGTGCTTGTCATCTGAAAACGAGCGGCCAGGGCGATTTATTCGTCCTTGACCCCTCTCTTCCATGCACTTGCCCCCTGCCCACCGCTGTGACCTGCCTGCCTGCTCAGTCTGCCTGCCTCCTGTCCCTGACACACACTCAAAGCCATTAGCACTGTTCGCAGGCAACACTCTGTTTCCCCTCGGGGTCGGTGGCTCGGGGTCGGTGGCTTGATGTGTGTGTGTGTGTGTGTGTGTGTGTGTGTGTGTGTGTGTGTGTGTGTGTGTGTGTGTGTGTGTGTGTGTGTGTGTGTGTGTGCGTGCGTGTGTGTGTGTGTGCGTGTGTGCATGTGTGTGTGGTGTGTGTGGTGTGTGTGTGAACAATGACAGGTATCATTGTGTCACTGTCAATACTGTATGCACTGGTGTAAATTTCTTAAGTTAAAATACTTTAAAGTACTACTTAAGTCATTTTTGGGGTTTTCTGTACTTTACTTTACGATTTATATTTTTGCCAACTGTTTTATTTTACTTCGCTACGTTCCTAAAGAAAATAATGTACGTTTTTCTCCAGATGTTTTTTCCCTGACACCCAAAAGTACTTTGGGTTCTCTTATCAAGAGAACATCCCTGGTCATCTCTACTGCCTCGGATCTGGCAGACTCAAAAAACACAAATGCTCCATTTGTAAGTGTGTGTTGGAGTGTACCCCTGGCTATCCGTCAATAATTATATATTTTTTAAATGTACCGTCTGGTTTGCTTAGTATAAGAAATTTGAAATGATTGATACTTTTACTTTTACTTTTGATATTTAAGTACATTTAAAACCAAATACTTTTAGACTTTTACTCAATAAGTATTTTACTGGGTGACTTTCACTTTTACTTGAGACATTTTCTATAAAGGTATATTTACTTTTACTCCAGTATAACAATTGAGTACTTTTTCCACCACTGACTGTATGTACCATGAAATGCAAAATGATTTATGCCACGTCATAAACCACTGTTGATGTATAAGCCAACCAGAAATATTGTTCAAGGCTAATAGGAATTCACTTACAGGAAAGACAGTTATGAGATCTACACCTCACCTCAGATGAGCCTGAAACCTGACGACATCTTTGTCCTGTAAATAGTCTGAGCAAGCGAGAGAAGAGAGAGAGAGAGAGAGAGAGAGGGAGAGGGAGAGGGAGAGGGAGAGGGAGAGGGAGAGGGAGAGGGAGAGAGTGAGAGAGAGGGAGAGAGTGAGAGAGAGAGAATTAGAAAGGATGATTTGGCCTTAGGTCTGTAATTATCTAATTTGTTGTTATAATGACTGCTTTCCCCCTCGCCATTTCATGTGTGATTATCTCAAAAGACATGGAAAGTATGGTGGAATTGGTTCCATGCCTGCTCCCCCCCCCCCATGTCTTTCTCTCTCAGAGTTTGGATTGCTAATAGTCACCGGAGGTGGTCGGGGGGTGGTGGTCAAGGGGAGGGGGAGGATAAAGTAGCTGCCCTATGCAGTTCAAATCAAATTGTATTTGTCACATACACATGGTTAGTAGATGTTAATGCGAGTGTAGCGAAATGCTTGTGCTTCTAGTTCCGACAATGCAGTAATAACCAACGAGTAATCTAACCTAACAATTCCACAACAACTACCTTATACACACAAGTGTAAAGGGATGAAGAATATGTACATAAAGATATATGAATGAGTGATGGTACAGAGCGGCATAGGCAAGATGCAGTAGATGGTATCGAGTACAGTATACACATATGAGATGAGTATGTAAACAAAGTGGCATAGTTTAAAGTGGCTAGTGATACATGTATTACATAAAGATGCAGTAGATGGTATAGAGTACAGTATATACATATGAGATGAGTAATGTAGGGTATTTAAACATATAAAACATATAACCATTTTTCCAATATTAAAGTGGCTGGAGTTGAGTCAGTGTGTTGGCAGTAGCCACTCAATGTTAGTGGTGGCTGTTTAACAGTCTGATGGCCTTGAGATAGAAGCTGTTTCTCGGTCCCTGCTTTGATGCACCTGTACTGACCTCGCCTTCTGGATGATAGCAGGGTGAACGGGCAGTGGTGGTGTAGGTGTCCTGGAGGGCAGGTAGTTTGCCCCCGGTGATGCGTTGTGCAGACCTCACTACCCTCTGGATAGCCTTACGGTTGTGGGCGGAGCAGTTGCCGTACCAGGCGGTGATACAGCCCGACAGGATGCTCTCGATTGTGCATCTGTAAAAGTTTGTGAGTGCTTTTGGTGACAAGCCAAATTTCTTCAGCCTCTTGAGCCCTCTCCTTTGTATTGTTGATGTTGAGTGTGACGTCGTTGTTGGTAATCAAGCCTACCACTGTAGTGTCGTCTGCAAACTTGATGATTGAGTTGGATGCTTGCATGGCCACGCAGTCGTGGGTGAACAGGGAGTACAGGACACCCCTGTGTGTTATTTTTGACCATGCAGCTTGTACAAGGATGTTGTTGTGTACAAGAGACCGGCAGTGTTCAGTGGCCCTCTGAGGCAGGTTGAAGAGGCTGACTTCCTATCTCCTGGCCAATCACAATATGTCAGGAACACAGGACAACACATCACACTTCCATGCCCAATTCCCTCCTCCACCTCGGACCCGGTACCATAACTCTGTTGCCAGAGTATCAGTGGAGGGTGTATTTTTTAGGAAGTCGGTGGGAAGAAATCTGGTCGTTGCGACCCCACATCTGCCCTGCTAATGAGAGGGCTGGACTTCTCCCAACTTCACCTCCCACCACATCTCCCCTTAGCTTTCACACACACTGTCCTCTCCTCACCCGCACTCTGCACTCCACACAGGTCACGCCCTCCAAGCAACCAGTGGACAAACACTGACACACACAATGGTCACAATGCACTTCTACACACATCCAAAGAATACAGCAGTACTCACCAACACCCCTTAACCTTTTCCAAACACACGCATTCACGCACATATACGCACGCACGCACACACACAGACTCTCTCTCTCAATATACTTGAACACACACCCCTACAAATCTGACAAAAACAAGGACCATCAAACTAACCAACACACATAAACACTGAGAACTCAGAAACTCCTCCTTAGTCCACTCTCCCTCCAATTTAAAGAGTTTGTTGATGCTTAGTGCCAGACACTGTGCAGTTAAGCGGAAATGAAAGTGTAATTGCCACTATAGATCCAGTGCATACGGAAATAATACAAGCACGCATTCATGCATTTAACCACGCCATCAGCCCTCTCTCTCTCTAGCTGGAAAACCAGAGTCATTACCAGAATATATTTTTATTGTGCTTTCTAAAAGCCATCCGAGATGAATCACGCTATCAGGGTTGGCAACGTTCGCCCACCGACATAGAGCTCACATATTAACTCAAAACAAAGCTGCGTAATGTACCTGCGTTCTGAAATGGCCCCAAATCACTTGATTGGTGGTTATTGCATTTCTGGGCCAATGTGTGTGTGTGTGTGTGTGTGTGTGTGTGTGTGTGTGTGTGTGTGTGTGTGTGTGTGTGTGTGTGTGTGTGTGTGTGTGTGTTTGTGAGAGAGAGAGAGAGAGAGAGAGAGAGAGAGAGAGAGAGAGAGAGCGTGAGAAAGAGATAGAGATAGAGATAAAGACAGAGCGAGAGAGAGAGAGAGAGAGATAGAGATAGAGATAAAGACAGTGCAAGAGAGAGAGAGAAGGAGAGAGAGAGAGAGAGAGAGAGAGAGAGAGAGAGAGAGAGAGAGAGAGAGGGAGAGAGAGAGAGAGAGGCCGTGCACTGTACTGTACAGGCAGAGCCCTT
Organism: Oncorhynchus kisutch; assembly: GCF_002021735.2. NCBI lineage: Eukaryota > Metazoa > Chordata > Actinopteri > Salmoniformes > Salmonidae > Oncorhynchus > Oncorhynchus kisutch. The sequence continues at coordinate 75,571,172 of NC_034176.2, read as the reverse complement.
ATTGGACTGCTGAAAAGAACAATAGGGGGAGAGAGAGAGGAAGAGAGAGGGAGGAGAGGGGGAGCAGCCCCAGACCCACTAAGTCTGCAGCCATTTCCCAATCAAGAGGATAAACTCTGGTGCCCAAACACTAGGCATGCCTTGGAGCTGTTGTCAGGGGGCAGACTAGGGTCGCTCAGCCACATCATAACTCACACGGGCACAAATTACTGAGGGTCCAGCAGGAAAGGGTGGCCACAGCACTTAAGGGAGTGATCGAAAAAGCTTCTTCCACATTCCACAATGCACACGTGGTTATCTCAACCCTACTACCATGAAAAGAAAGCATTTTGCAGGACTGTGCCTCAAAACCTAATGTCTATCTGGCCCACCACTCCACCCTGGACTTGAACAGCCTTCACGACCAGGTCGACCGCTATAAGGCAGCAATCTCAACTTTTGCTAGGGACCTGAAGGACGTCACGCTCAACCATAGCCCTAGTACCTCACACAGGAGCAACAAAGCAACGGACACCCCGCCCAGACTAGCGAGACACCCTCCCAGACCTGCAAGACACCCTCCCGAAGGACCTACACCGAGAGAACCCACGCCAAGAGGACCAACACCCAGACCACAGCATCACCAACCACACCCAAACCAGCTAAGACACCCCAAGCAAACCCTGGCCACGCAGTATATAGCCCCCCCCATATCAGACCTATGCCACTTTCCTTCCCACAGCATGCCCCCCGCCCCTGCGGCAAGGACCTCAACATGACAGCAGGACATATGCCCAGGCCGTGAGCAGGGCAACAGTGACCTAAGAGGTATGTATCAGATGCTCAACAGGCTCTGCTCACACCTACTGTAATGGTCCGGGCCTAAACCACAAAAAACAACACTAGACACTATGGAACACAAAGCTTTTACTATCTCATCCTGGAATATACAAGGTCTGAGGTCATCTGCTATTGGCCTAAAGAGCAGGAACACAGACTTCATGAAAGAAATTGAAATACAGACATTGTCATCCTGAAAGAAACATGGTATAAAGGAGACTGGTTGCCCTCTAGGTTACAGAAAGCTGGTAGTCCCATCCACCAAACTACCAGGTGTGAAACAGGGAAGAGACTCAGGGGGTATGCACATTTGGTATGGAGCAGACATAACTCAACCTATTAAATTAGTGAAAACAGGAACATTTTACATTTGGATAGAAATTTATAAGGAAATGATTTCAACAGAGAAACATGTCCTCATGTATGCTACCTACAGTATATCCCCCCAATAGAATCCCTATACTTTAACAATGACAGCTTCTCCATCCTAGAGGGTGGGATCAACAATTTCCAGACCCAGGGAAATGTACTGTACTAGTCTGTGGCGATCTAAATGCCAGAACTGGACAAGAACCTGACACCCTCAGCACTAGAGGTGACAGCATTCCCTCCCCTATATTCCCCCCTAGACACAACTAGGACAACATAACTAACAAAAACGGGTCACAACTCCTACACCTCTGTCGGATGCTGGGTATGAACAAAGTCATGGTAGGCTACTCCTACGGTAGGTACACCTAAAGCTCATCTCTTGGCAGTAGTACTGTAGACTACGATCACTGACCTCAAACCAGTCTCTTAGAGCATTCACAGTCAGTATACTGAGACCACTATCAGATCACAGCAAAATCATACTCTACTTGAACAGAGCTATGCTCAATCATGAGGCATCAAAGCCAAAGGAACTGAATAATATAAAGAAATTCTATAGATGTGTCATGACGCTGGCCTGGGGATGGTTTATGACAGTCATAAATACCTCTTCCCCCCTTTTTCCTCTCTCTACCCTACTGATGTTACATTTGCAAAACCCTTGGTTAACATAGAGACTCTGGGAACATCCGAAGGTGGGGGGAAATTAACTATATTCTGGTAATCCGACCAATTGAACATGCGGTGGTACTTAATGAATATGATGTCAGTTCGGTTGTCATCTGAGACATTCTCATCAATGATAAGATGACATAAACTCTACAGTGGAAAGTCTACACATCAGAGTTATCAGATTCACATGGAATTGTTGTTCAATTTAAATGTTTGAATATGAAATTATTCGTGATGGGATGAAATGTGATTTTATCTTCTAAAATGTGAGATTTGGGTTTCCATAAGGTTAGGGCTCTGCTCAATCAGTGGCCAGCCCCTGTGAAGGGACATGGGCTATAAAACTTTTCAAACACGCCCTCCTCTCCCTTCCTATATAAAGCCTTGACGACAATATAACCTCCTGTTCCGAGGATGTAGGACAACGGTCCTATGTCAGAATGGTTCAGATAATAACTACAGAACGAAGCCAACATCAGCGTGAGCTTTGGATGTGAATGGTATGAACTTTGAACTCTTATTCACTACAGAAGTGATATCTCCTAGCCGTTGAGTTAGCAACAGCAGCTGTAAACGCAGGTTAGGAAGGAACAGACAGAGTATCCCGTCGACCACCCAACGACGTTACTACAACGTATCCAATTTACCAGCAGAGACATTCTTCAAAGGACAAAGGACTCGGTTGGGCAACACGGCCTTCACTCTACCACCAACCTACCAAAGCGCAGCTCAGAGTAAATATTGATTGTATTTTCCTTTTCCAAATGGGCGGTAATTTAGAATGCATAAGATACTGTATTTACGATAGCACAGCTTAGCCCTTTTTTCCTCAGTCTTCCTGCTCTTTCACTCAAACCCAGCAACTTTTCTTTTGTGTAACCAGTGGTCATATCTGTTCCGCCCGCTAGGGACGTTTTCCTTTATGACGTAATTTGTCATCAAGTTATGATTAATTATGTGTATATGTAATTCTGTGTGATTAGTTAGGTATTTAGTAAATACATAATTGAACCCAATTTTGTATTGCTGATTCAACTTGTTAGCCAGGGTTCATGCAGATAACCAAGACTTTACAACTTTCAGATGAGACTGAATTAAGGTGATGATTAATATTGACTGCTATTGATGTAAAATATTACTAGGTCTTTAAGAGTTTATTCGGAAGAGAACAGCTCTATAAATATTATTTTGTGGTGCCCCGACTCTCTAGTTAATTACATTTACATGATTAGCTCAATCAGGTAATATTAATTATGGAGAAATGATTTTATTGTAATGCCCGGGGTGTAGTGGAGGAAGAAGTCAGACGCAGGAAACAGAGAGTTCAGAGTAGCGATACTTCTTTATTCACCACACAGGTGAAAACGACGCCACTCAAACAAATGCCCCAAAACACAGGGGAACTAAACAGTCCCGAACAACACACGTACGCACAAAACTGTGACATACAGGCGTGCACAAGAGTAAACATAAAACAGTCCCGCACACCCAACAGGCGGGCCGGCTGGATAATAAAGCCCAACCAATTAACCTAACTTAACACAGGTGTAACTAATAAACAGACAAGGGGGAGGAAAAAGGATCAGTGGCAGCTAGTAGGCCGGTGACGACGACCGCAGAGCGCCACCCGAACAGGAAGGGGAGCCACCTTCGGTAGGAGTCGTGACATTTATAGAATACCATGTTATATCACTTAATCCGGCATAGCCAAAGACACAACAGAAGGAAGTAAAGTAGTGTGGAAATCTACCAAAAAACAATTAGGCAACAACAGATTCAATCCCTTCTAGACAATTTCCTGGACAAAATGTTTCACTGTAATAGTGAAGGTGTAAACTTGGCAGTAGAAAACCTAAACAGTATATTTGACCTATCAGCTTCCCTATCAAATATAACATGTTCAAGCAGACAACCTAAGAAAATTAACAACAATGACAAATGGTTTGATAAAGAATGCAAAAACCTAAGAAGGAAATGGAGAAACCTATCCAACCAAAAACATAGAGACCCAGGAAACCTGAGCCTTCACTATGGTGAATCACTAAAACAATGTGGAAATACACTACCGAAAATGAAGAAACAGCACGTCAGAAATCAGCTCAATGTAATTTTTGTTTAGTTTAGTTTATTAATTCGACCATTTAAAAAAGCAAGTACACATAAAACTTGAAAAAGCCATACATGCACATGAGAAATCATGTAGGATAACACACAATAAAGTCTGGGACTTATTTCCATTGTGGTCCTCTTGAGACAAGATGGCTAGGCAAGATCCAACACAGTTAAACACAGTATGGCATTGATATAATAAAGCATAAAAACAAAGAACAACATCTACAGTATCTCATCATTGCAGTTATATTGTAGGGGTTATTCCAATGGGCACAGAAGACATCAAACTTATTTTACTTCATTTTTAAAGCTGCCCAGAGAGGACATGGTTGTAATGGGCAGAGGCAACTCATTCCAGTCAGAGCCTCCAGTATATAAGAAAGTACATTTCCCCATTACTCCTGAACCTGTATAAGCACACATCAACAACACCTGATCTGGTGCTGTGATAGTGTGCATCCCTAACATGGGGAAAGTAATCAGTTAGATATCTGGGTGCAGAACCATAAATACTCCTGTAAACAAAAACTAGTCTAATCTGGAACACCCTAGCCTCAACAGGCAGCCAGTTTAGTTCCTGAAAGCAGCTCCTGCCTATGTAAGTATGTGGACTCACTTTCAATACTACCCTGATCAGCTTATTCTGGGCTATCCTAAGCTTAGAAAAGCCCCCAAACCAGGAAGCACTAGCATAGTCAAAATGGCATTGAATGAGGGCAGTGGCTAGCAGTTTCATGGAGTCCTTATCAAGCAGCTTGGACTTTCTAACCAAACACGTAGTCCTGGCATCAACCTTCCCTAGCACCTTGTTGGCCATGCTCACACCTCCCAAGCTTCCATCAAGTATACATCCCAGGTAGTGAACAGAGGTTTTAGAAGTCAGCACCTCACCCCCTAACTACACTCTGATTTCAGAGGACGTACTCAATTTAGATCTGGATCCCAAGACAATTGCCTCAGTTGTCCCTAAGTGCAGAGATAGTTTATTATCTCCAAGCCATTTGCTAATGAAGAATAGAAGAATCCATATAATCTAACCACTTCTGGGAAAAATGGGGAACTCTAAACAAACCACAACACGAACAATTATCTATATAACACGGAGATCGCATTATTTGTAACTTATTTTGTACATAATGTTTCTGCCACCGTCTCTTATGACTGAAAAGAGCTTCTAGAAATCAGGACAGCAATTACTCTTTAACGAGTCGGACGAGAGGGATTTATTCCAGACACCCAACAAGGCCCTCATCTCCATCATTCACAGGAGAAAGAGAAGGCGATGTCGAAGACAAAGGTCAGGGTGCCTTGTAAGGATCGGCGACGAGTGGGTAATTTGCCTTTACCATCGGTCCTATTGGCCAATGTACAATTGTACATTGGATAATAAAATAGACAAACTACAAGCACGTACACTACCATTCAAAAGTTTGGGATCATTTAGAAAAGTCCTTGTTTTTGAAAGAAAAGCACATTTTTTGTCCATTAATATAACATCAAATTGATCAGAAATACAGTGTAGACATTGTTAATGTTGTAAATGACTAATGTAGCTGAAACGGCAGATTTTTTTTGTGGAATATCTACATACAGTGGGGCAAAAAAGTATTTAGTCAGCCACCAATTGCGCAAGTTCTCCCACTTAAAAAGATAAGAGAGGCCTGTAATTGTCATCATAGGTACACTTCAACTATGACAGACAAAATGAGAAAAAAATCCAGAAAATCACATTGTCGGATTTTCAATGAATTTATTTGCAAATTATGGTGAAAATAAGTATTTGGTCAATAACAAAGGTTTATCTCAATACTTTGTTAAATACCCTTTGTTGGGATCTGGAGACTGGCTAGGCCACTCCAGGACCTTGAAATGCTTCTTACGAAGCCACTCCTTCATTGCCCGGGCGGTGTGTTTGGGATCATTGTCGTGCTGAAAGACCCAGCCACGATTCATCTTCAATGCCCTTGCTGATGGAAGGAGGTTTTCACTCAAAATCTCACGATACATGGCCCCATTCATTGTTTCCTTTACACGGATCAGTCATCCTGGTCCCTTTGCAGAAAAACAGCCCCAAAGCATGATGTTTCCACCCCCATGCTTCACAGTAGGTATAGTTTTCTTTGGATGCAACTCAGCATTCTTTGTCCTCCAAACACGACAAGTTGAGTTTTTACCAAAAAGTTATATTTTGGTTTCATCTGACCATATGACATTCTCCCAATCTTCTTCTGGATCATCCAAATGCTCTCTAGCAAACTTCAGACGGGCCTGGACATGTACTGGCTTAAGCAGGGGGACACGTCTGGCACTGCAGGTTTTGAGTCCCTGGCGGCTTAGTGTGCTACTGATGGTAGGCTTTGTTACTTTGTGTCCCAGCTCTCTGCAGGTCATTCACTGGGCCCCCCGTGTGGTCCTGGGATTTTTGCTCACCGTTCTTGTGATAATTCTGACCCCACGGGGTGAGATCTTGCGTGGAGCCCCAGAACGAGGGAGATTATCAGTGGTCTTGTATGTCTTCCATTTCCTAATAATTGCTCCCACAGTTGATTTCTTCAAACCAAGCTGCTTACCTATTGCAGATTGAGTGTTCCCAGTCTGGTGCAGGTCTACAATTTTGTTTCTGGTGTCCTTTGACAGCTCTTATAGTGGAGTTTGGAGTGTGACTGTTTGAAGTTGTGGACAGGTGTCTTTTATACTGATAACAAGTTCAAACAGGTCAAATCAAATCAAATTTATTTATATAGCCCTTCGTACATCAGCTGATATCTCAAAGTGCTGTACAGAAACCCAGCCTAAAACCCCAAACAGCAAGCAATGCAGGTGTAGAAGCACGGTGGCTAGGAAAAACTCCCTAGAAAGGCCAATACCTAGGAAGAAACCTAGAGAGGAACCAGGCTATGTGGGGTGGCCAGTCCTCTTGTGGCTGTGCCGGGTGGAGATTATAACAGAACATGGCCAAGATGTTCAAATGTTCATAAATGACCAGCATGGTCGAATAATAATAAGGCAGAACAGTTGAAACTAGAGCAGCAGCACAGTCAGGTGGAAGTTGAAACTGGAGCAGCAGCATGGCCAGGTGGACTGGGGACAGCAAGGAGTCATCATGTCAGGTAGTCCTGGGGCATGGTCCTAGGGCTCAGGTCCTCCGAGAGAGAGAAAGAAAGAGAGAAGGAGAGAATTAGAGAACGCACACTTAGATTCACACAGGACACCGAATAGGACAGGAGAAGTACTCCAGATATAACAAACTGACCCCAGCCCCCCGACACATAAACTACTGCAGCATAAATACTGGAGGCTGAGACAGGAGGGGTCAGGAGACACTGTGGCCCCATCCGAGGACACCCCCGGACAGGGCCAAACAGGAAGGATATAACAGGTGCCATTAATACAGGTAAAGAGTGGAGGACAAAGGAGCCTCTTAAATAAGAAGTTACAGGTCTGTGAGAGCCAGAAATCTTGCTTGTTTGTAGGTGACCAAATACTTATTTTCCACCATAATTTGCTAATAAATTCATTAAAAATCATACAATGTGATTTTCTGGATTTTTTTTCTCATACATGCCTCTCTCAACTTTTTAAGTGGGAGAACTTGCACAATTTGGTGGATGACTAAATACTTTTTTGCCCCACTGTAGGCATACAGTGGCCCATTATGAGCAACCATCACTCCTGTGTTCCAATGGCACGTTGTGTTAGTTAATTCAAGTTAATCATTTTAAAAGGCTAATTGATCGTTAGAAAACTATTTTGCAATAATGTTAGCATGGCTGAAAACTGTTGTTCTGATTGTGTATCTGAGTATCTGGAGTATCTGGAGCATCAGCATTTGTGGGATCGATTACAGGCTCAAAAGGGCCAGAAACAAAGAACTTTCTTCTGAAACTCATCAGTGTATTCTTGTTCTGAGAAATGAAGGCTATTCCATGCGAGGAATTGCCAAGAAACTGAAGATCTCGTACAATGCTGTGTACTACTCCCTTCACTGAACAGTGCAAACTGGCTCTAACCAGAATAGAAAGAGGAGTGGGAGGCCCTGGTGCACAACTGAGCAAGAGGACAAGTACATTAGAGTGTCTAGTTTGAGAAACAGACGCCTCACAAGTCCTCAACTGGAAGCTTCATTAGATAGTACCCACAAAACACTAATCTCAACGTCAACAGTGAAGAGGCGACTCCGGGATGCTGCCTTATAGGAAGAGTTGCAAAGAAAAAGCTATATCTCAGACTGGCCAATAAAAATAAAGATTAAGATGAAAAAATAACACAGACACTGGACAGACACTGCCTATAAGGCTAGCATCCCGGAGTCGCCTCTTCACTGTTGACATTGAGACCGGTGTTTTGCGGGTACTATTTAATGAAGCTTCCAGCTGGGGAATGAGGGCCACAGGCTGGGGGCCGGGGGGAGGACCAGGAAGCCAGCGGCTTCCCCCGTGTGTTTTACCAGACATTGGAGAGAGCTAAACATTTACCCTGCTAAATATCCGTGGGTCAAACCCAGGCAGGATAACCCAGGCGTCAGAGAGAGAGAGAGAGAGAGAGAGTGAGAACAAGCAGAACAGAGATAGAGTGAGAGAGCGAACAAACAGAACAGGGACAGAGACAGAGTCAAGTAAATTCATTGCTCATGTCACCAAAACTCCTTAAATTGGATTGAATTTAAAATTGAACAAAGACAGACAGAGACAGGGAAGGCCCACCTCATGGACAGTGGGTGTTGGTACGGAACCAGTAAATACTAGGCCAGTGGTATGTCTCTAGCCATAACAGCTATGACTAGAGACTCCTCTCCCTTCTAGGAGACACAAGCAATTAAGAGACAGTCAAAAACACAATGCATTGTTCTAAACAACCCACCTAATTCATCTTGAACAAATGATTGAACATTGTGACCTGGAAAAACACATAAAACACAAACTGCTGGTTATAGTACAATAGCCTGGAAAGTGGAGGCATGGACTTTGGAAATATGTAAATAACACAGTGGCTATGTAATGAAAGTATACACAGCCAGGAAACTAACTAAATGGTCACTCTCTCTTTCTCTCTGCCAACACTATTCCTCTCCTGAATGTTTCTTTGTCACACTGTTTCCATCCAGCGTGTAAAGTTTATATGGAGCGCTGGCTACATGACATCAGTAGCGTGACAATGGAAGTTAACAGTGGTGGGAACATTGGTATCATATCTGAAGCAACATCACACACACACACACACACACACGTTAACACACATAAAGTGTGTAAAAGCTCTTCAGCAGGCCTCTGATGGGCCTAGCCGACTCATGGAGCTGTGCCACCCTTCTGATTGCTAATTAGTATCAGAAACAACCGACTGGCTTGGCATTGGAACAACTTGAGGACTTCCAGCACAAACAAATGTCAACTCCTCTAATTGTCTCTTTCTTCTCCTCCTCCACTTCCTCCCTCCCTCCCTCCATCCACCCCTCCCTCTCTCCATTCCTCTCTCCGCAGACTCCAGGGCACACATAGGAGAGTGGCGCCACCCAAGGATAGGGATGTGTTTCCCAGGTGACAACACCCTGATGTTCCTCAGACACTGTGGGCGATGGAGGGCAGAGCAGAGGGTGTTGATTTACTTATCTACCATTGGTTACTGGTAGTAGTGGAATTCTACTCAGGAGATAGAAAATAGGATGCATATCTACAGGTCTGTTGTGGTTCCTTCATTAACATAGTCATACTGTAGGAACCCCCTCTCTCTCGCTCTCTCTTTCTCTCTCTCTTTCTTTCTCTCCCTCTCTCTTGTTCTCTCCCTCCTTAATTAACATTAGTATACAGTAAGAATCCTCCCTCCCTCCCTCCCTCCCTCCCTCCCTCCCTCCCTCCCTCCCTCCCTCCCTCCCTCCCTCCCTCCCTCCCTCCCTCCCTCCCTCCCTATCTCTTTCCCTCCCTGTCTTTCTGTCCCGTCTCTCTCTCTCTCTCTCTCTCTCCCCATCTCCATTTACACCATGACCCTAGGCTACACCAATCACTCCGCCCGCCTGCCTTGATCTAAACGCAGCCTAATGTGAGATTACACAAACTAACGGCTGAAATTATACTTCTTTGTCTGCTCCAGGAATAGAGCTGCATAGTGCTGGGAGAAACGTAATTTAGGCCAGCTAAATTAGCATGACCGCGAGAGAGAGAGAGAGAGAGAGAGAGAGAGAGAGAGAGAGAGAGAGAGAGAGAGAGAGAGAGAGAGAGAGAGTGGTGAATGGATACCGCCTCGTCTCCTCGTCTAAGTGAGCGCCGGCCTTTAAGGGCTTAATGGAACCAATTATTAGGAGGATCTCCGCGCCGTCTGCTACTGGTGCCACTCGATTGTTCTCGTTATAAATGTCCCTCCCCTGACAGACACAGGCTTCACCGCGGCCCACCACCCGCCCGCCTGCTCACTCTCACTCTCCGGCTCTTGTAGCAACGAGAAGGTCAATAGACTGCTCTTTTCAGCTTTTGAACCTTTCCATATTTCTTAATTAGGCCAAGCGCTATGTAAAGATGGAGCTTGGCTGGCTGTGGCACACTCTCATACACTGGCGCACACACACACACGCGCGCACGCACGCACACACACACACACACACACACACACACACACACACACACACACACACACACACACACACACACACAAACACACACACACACAAACACAATGCTCATGTCTAATAGACAACAGAGAACACATACAGTGCCCACGCACGCACGCACGCATACATACACACACACACACACACACACACACACACACACACACACACACACACACACACACACACACACACACACACACACAAACACAATGCTCATGTCTAATAGACAACAGAGAACACATACAGTGCCTTCGGAAAGTATCCATACCCCTTGACTTGATTTCTCATTTTGTTCTGTTACAGCCTGAATTCAGAATTGATTACATATGTTTTCTCACCCACCTCACACAATACATAATTTTAACAAAGTGAAAACATGTTTTTTGATATTTTTACAAATCTATTGAGAACTAAACGCAAAAAACACCTTTGCGATTCCAACTGTGAGTCTTTCTGGGTAAGTCTCTAAGAGCTTTCCACACCTGGATTATACAGTTTTTGCCCATTATTATTTTCAACATTCTCCAAGCTCTGTCAAGTTGGTTGTTGATCATTGCTAGACAGCCATTTTTAAGTCTTGTCATAGATTTTCAAGCAGATTTCAATCAAAACTCGGCCACTCAGGAACATTCACTGTCTTCTTGGAAAGCAACTCCAGTGTAGATTTCACCTTGTGTTTTAGGTTATTGTCTTGCTGAAAGGTGAATTCACCTCACAGTGTCGGGTGGAAAGCAGACTGATCCAGATTTTTGCCTGTGCATTGCCTATGCCTCCATTCCACAGAAAAACTCCCCAGTCCTTAGCAATTACAAGCGTTCCCATAACATGATGCAGCCACAGCTATGCTTGAAAATATAGTGAGTGGTACTCAGTAATGTGTTATATTGGATTTGCCCAAAACATACCACTTTGTATTCAGGACAAAAAGTGAATTGACTTGCCACATTTTTGGTGCAGTATTAATGTAGTGCCTTGTTGCAAACAGGATGCATGTTTTGGAATATTTGTATTCTGTACAGGCTTCCTTCTTATCACTCTGTCATTTAGGTTAGTATTGTGGAGTAACTGCAAAGTTTTTGATCCATCCTCAGTTTTCTCCTTTCACAACCATTAAACTCTGTAACTGTTTTAAAGTCACCATTGGCCTCATGGTGAAATCCCTGAGCGATTTCCTTCCTCTCCGGCAACTGAGTTAGGAAGGACGCCTGTATCTTTGTAATGACTGGGTGTATTGATACACCATCTAAAATGTAATGAATAACTTCACCAGGCCCAATGGGATATTCAATGTCTGCATCTTTTATATTTTTACCCATCTAACAATAGGTGCCCTTGTTAGCAAGGCATTGGAATACCTCGCTGGTCTCCCTGGTTGAATATATTTTTGAAATTCACGACTCAACTGAGGGACCTTACAGATAATTGTATATGTATTTTGTATTTGTATTAATTAAGGATCCCCATTATCTGCTGCTACTCTTCCCAGGATCCACTGCCCCTATACAATTTTAAAACATTACAATACATTCATGACAGAATTCACAACCCACTAAGGGTGTGCCCTCAGGCCAATACTACACTACCACATATCTACAGCGCAAAATCCATGTGTACTTGTGTGTATAGTGTTTATGTAATCATGTTTTTTTTAATGTATGTGTCTGTGCCTATGTTTGTGTTACTTCACAGTCCCCATTGTTCCATAAGGTGTATTTTTACCTGCTTTTTAAATCTCATTCTACTGTTTGCATCAGTTACCTGATGGGGAATAGAGTTCCATGTAGTCATGGCTCTATGTAGTACTGTGCACCTCCCATAGTCTGTTCTGGACTTGGGGACTGTGAAGAGACCTCTGGTGGCATGTCTTTTGGGGTATGCTGTGTGCTAGCATTTTACAGCTAGATACCTTCAGCTTGTCAACACCACTTACAAAAACAAGTAACGAGGAAGTCAATCTCTCTTCCACTTTGAGCCATCAGAGATTGACATGCCTGTAATTAATGTTAGTTATCCGTGTACTTTTAAGGGCCAGCCATGCTGCCCTGTTCTGAGCCAACTGCAATTTTCCCAAGTCCCTCTTTGTGGCACCTGACCACACCACTGAACAGTAGTCCAGGTGCAACAAAACCAGGGCCTGTAGGACCTGTCTTGTTGATACTGTTGTTATATTTAGATGTTGTGTCACTGGCCTACACACAATATCCTATAATGTCAAAGTGGAATGATGTTTCTTGAAATTTGTACAATTTAATAAAAAATGAAAAGTTGAAATGTTGAAATTCAGAAACAAATATTGTTCTCTTTCAAAAATGACAAGCCACCGGGGTCTGACAATCTGGATGGAAAATTACTGAGGATAATAGCGGACGATATTGCCACTCCTATTTGCTACATCTTCACTTTAAGCCTACTAGAAAGTGTGTGCCCTCAGGCTACCCAAGAATAGTAAAGCCCCATTTACTGGCTCAAATAGCCTACCAATCAGTTTGTTACCAACCCTTAGTTAACTTCTGTAAACAATTGTGTTTGACCAGATACAATGCTATTTCACAGTAATCAAATTGACAACAGACTTTCAGCACGCATATAGAGAAGGACACTCAACAAGCACAGCACTTACACAAATGACTGATGATTAGCTTAGAGAAATTGATGATAAAATGATTCTGTGGGCTGTCTTAGCTTTTGACATTATCGATCATAGTCTGCTGCTGGAAAAACGTATGTGTTATGGCTTTACATCCCCTGCTACAATGTGGATAAAAAGTTACTTGTCTAGCAGAACACAGAGTTTTTTTTTTATGGAAGTCTCTCAAACATAATCCAGGTAGAAGCAGGAATTCCCCAGGGTAGCTGTTTAGGCCCCTTTCTTTTTCCATTCTTTACTAACAACATGCCACTGGCTTTGAGTAAGGCTAGTGTGTCTATGTATGCGGATGACTCAACACTATACACTTCAGCTACTAAAGCAACTGAAATGACTGTGTTACAGCCTGAATTTTAAATCCAAAATGTGGAAAAAGTCAAGGGGAGTGAAGACTTTCTGAGAGGTAGGGAGCTGTGGTTCTTTCCTGCCAGTTTAAGGCATTTTGTGTGAGGATGGGGTGGGGTGTCTAGTCATCAACTGGCTAGATTAAGTTTTCAATTTCTGAGAGGTAGGGAGCTGTTAAAGATACATTTTAAAATGATAGAATTATAAGCACAAACTATGTATAGTTGAAGCAATGGTTCCCCTTCTATGACATACCCAAAAGCATTATAAACTACTGGTCAAACAAGAGACAACTAACACCTGACAACTCTGAGCCTGGTGTTTTACACCTCAACACAACCAGAACACTGCAAGTTCATGACAGTGATGTTTATTTACTGTTGCAATGATATTGCATCTGTTGTTATCATCATCAGAGAGAGGAAATAGGAGAAATGCTGATTTCCTTTGAAAAATGATGTTTGTGACACTCACTTTCTCATTCCGACAGTAACTGTGTTGATTTGTGAATGTGTTTAACCACAGCGACAACATGAAAAGGAAAATGTCAGTAAGATCAGTACGTTCCTAACAGACACTGATTTCTAAAACTAATACCTAAACAACAAAAACACTCTGACATGTTTTGGGGGATGTATCTTTTTTCCTACAGAGCTCCATTCAAAGTTGTTTCAGTTGATAAACACAAGCGTACCGTAGTGCTGTAGTAGTTTGATCGTAACTTCATTCCAACTAAAGCACTGTTCACAATAACATGAGTGGCCATGTAAACATCTCAACACAAGTATAAAGGCAGAATCACCATAGGGCTGGAGATGGTAGCAAACCATAACTTTGAAATAAAAATACACAAATGGATATTGTCACATGCCATAGACATAGAGCCTTGAGCTTGGCAGAACTATACGTACAACTCTCTCTCTCTTTCTCTCTGCTTCTACAAGCTGAGAAAGTGAGTCTCTTTTAAATGTTGCACATTTAATATGCATCAGCTTTCTATCAGAATATATGCCCAGTCAAATGGTGAGTCCATGTGATCTATGGTTCTGTTAAATCATGGTGCCACCCAGCACAGAGGGAGAAATTCATTACCGCTCAGGGCAATTTCCTCCCAAAACAAAAACACTTCATTCCAACAGGAAAACTAAATTAATACTGGCTTTGCATGAACCCACTTTTACTTGCCTAAGAGCCGCAGTTCTTTCTCACTCACAGCATCTATTTTAGGAAAGAACAGGAGTTGTGGAGTGCAGGATCAAAAAAATTCACACACACACACACACACACACACACACACACACACACACACACACACACACACACACACACACACACACACACACACACACACACACACACACACACACACACACACACACACACACACACACACACACACACATTGCCACTTCATCCTGCCTCAGTAAACACTTTTGTTTTCATGCCGCCTTGCATTTCATTCTGACATCAAAGCACCCTAGTCTCTCCCAGTTGACTCTGGATGTGTCATCTGACGTCATAGCATTGTTATGTCAAGTTTTCACTTGGATTGTGTTTAGCTCTTTTGATAAGCTAGAATAATAGAGAGAGAGAGAGGGTGGTAATGAAATAACTAAAGCATGTCAAATTGATTTCTCTGATGAAAGGAAGGCGCTACACATCACATAAACATTTAGCATATACACAAATAAGCGTTACTACAATTAAGCAAATGGTTCTAGTCTGCAAACGTTGAAAGGAAAACAATTCAACACATGATTGTTCTTTACGGCTGTCCTACGGTTTGAGAACGTTACATCTGAGTTCATACTCCAGTCTAACAAGACGACTCCCACCCCTGTGTGTGTGTGTGTGTGTGTGTGTGTGTTTGTGTGTGTGTGTGTGTGTGTGTGTGTGTGTGTGTGCGTACGTGCGTGCGTGCGTGCGCGCGTGCGTGCGTAATATGAGTTGAGTGCCTCCTGCTTCGTTAATCTAAATGACTGTTTCAATGTGCTCTGCCTGCCTCATATTGTGCTGCCTGATTTATCCCTCACTCCATAATCAAGTATTTGTTTATAGTTTAAACATAAAAACCATCATGGTTATAAGGCCTGATGGATAGCGCTGCATGCTGATATTTACCTGGTCCTAAACAGTGGAGCGATAGGAATCTAAAGTTTTTACAGGGTGTATATGGGGCTGGATGCAGGGAAGGTCACAGGCACAGAGAGGGGGAACATGGGGCTGGATGCAGGGAAGGTCACAGACACATAGAGGGAGAACATGGGGCTGGATGCAGGGAAGATCACAGACACATAGAGAGGGAACATGGGGCTGGATGCAGGGAAGGTCACAGACACATAGAGGGAGAACATGGGGCTGGATGCAGGGAAGGTCACAGACACATAGAGGGAGAACATGGGGCTGGATGCAGGGAAGGTCACCGACACATAGAGGGAGAACATGGGGCTGGATGCAGGGAAGGTCACAGACACATAGAGGGAGAACATGGGGCTGGATGCAGGGAAGGTCACAGACACATAGAGGGGGAACATGGGGCTGGATGCAGGGAAGGTCACAGACAGAGAGAGGGAGAACATGGGGCTGGATGCAGGGAAGGTCACAGACACAGATAGGGATAACATGGGGCTGGATGCAGGGAAGGTCACAGACACAGAGAGGGAGAACATGGGGCTGGATGCATGCAAGGTCACAGACAGAGAAGGAGAACATGGGGCTGGATGCAGGGAAGGTCACAGACACAGAGAGGGGGAACATGGGGCTGGATGCAGGGAAGGTCACAGACACATAGAGGGAGAACATGGGGCTGGATGCAGGGAAGGTCACCGACACATAGAGGGAGAACATGGGGCTGGATGCAGGGAAGGTCACAGACACATAGAGGGAGAACATGGGGCTGGATGCAGGGAAGGTCACAGACACAGAGAGGGGGAACATGGGGCTGGATGCAGGGAAGGTCACAGACAGAGAGAGGGAGAACATGGGGCTGGATGCAGGGAAGGTCACAGACACAGATAGGGATAACATGGGGCTGGATGCAGGGAAGGTCACAGACACAGAGAGGGAGAACATGGGGCTGGATGCAGGCAAGGTCACAGACAGAGAAGGAGAACATGGGGCTGGATGCAGGGAAGGTCACAGACACAGAGAGGGGGAACATGGGGCTGGATGCAGGGAAGGTCACAGACACAGAGAGGGGGAACATGCACTGGGAGAGATGACAGCTGATTTGTTTGGTTGCTTTGAATAGCTGATGAACCCGTCAAGCCCGAAGTCCTGTTAAAATGTTAATAAACATCCCAGAGACGCCTATGGACTTGAAGTGAAATATGCAGGCTGTTCCTGAGGCTGACGGGGCCTAGAATGGAGCAATCATGTTTGACAATGTGCAGTGCAAACCTTTCAATCAAAGTAGTCTTATTTCCCTGAATATTAAATACAGACTCCATTCTACATGTCAAGTGAATTAAAGCTGAAGGAATATTATTGCTTCCAATGCAATACCACATCCAACCCCCCTCCTCATAAATATGTTGGAATTATACGCATCAGAGTACCCCTAGGACGTGGTAAAGGGGATGAGTGTGTGTGTGTGTGTGCGTGTGCGTGTGCGTGTGCGTGTGCGTCTGCGTGTGCGTGTGTGTGTGTGTGTGTGTGTGTGTGTGTGTGTGTGTGTGTGTGTGTGTGTGTGTGTGTGTGTGTGTGTGTGTGTGTGTGTGTGTGTGTGTGTGTGTGTGTGCGTATTTGTGTCTTCCTGTAGAGATGATGCTCCATCTGCGAGTTGATATTCACACCGGAAAGTAAGGGGATAAGATATGTAAAACAAAATAGGTTATTAATTTACTTCACGGGAAGAATCAAATTGAACATGACTGTCACTGAAAAACTGTACTAAAAGACTTCAAAATGCAATTGTTCTCCCTGTGTGTTTCTGTGGGGATCTATCTCGTCTAACTGACATCCTCATGTCTTCATCTGTTAGCTCCTCGTTAAAACACCTATAAATATGTCTTTGAGGACTTCTATTTTTATTGACTACTGTACATCATCCCCCCAACATAAAGGCTTTGTCAAATGTAGAGACGAAGACAACTGAATCAGAGGACAGAAGAACAACTATGTGATTGATGACATGAAGGACTTGATTTAAAATACAAAAACAAAACCAACATGAAGAAGAGTTGGGATTTGTCGAGCTGTACGTTGATTTATTTGTCATGCTAATTAAATAGCACATACACTAACGCAGTTGGTTTGTGTATTGGTAGCATGCCTGATGTATTGTGTGTGTCTGTCAATTGACTGTTGTCTATCTGCGGTCTATGTACTGGACTGTATGTACATGACTGTACAGTCATTTCTGTTAAGCCTTGAATGAGGCAACTATATGATGTAAAACTGTCAGTGGCCTACAATGCTGTTCAGTGATCTCTATACAGCTACAGGTCATGGTAGAGGATTGATAAGTCCTCAAACTGTTCTGTGAGGTTGGAGAAGAGAAAGTCTGTCCTCTGTTTTCCTACCTCACCTCATAAACACTACCGTTCAAAACATCAGTCTCAACGTCAACAGTGAAGAAGCGACTCAGGGATGCTGACCTTCTAGGCAGAGTTGCAAAGAAAAAGCCATATCTCAGGCTGGCCAATAAAAATAAAAGATTAAGATGGGCAAAAACACAGACACTGGACAGAGGAACTCTGCCTAGAAGGCCAGCATCCCGGAGTCGCCTCTTCACTGTTGACGTTGAGACTGGTGTTTAGTGAAGCTGCCAGTTGAGGACTTGTGAGGCATCTGTTTCTCAAACTAGACACTCTAGTGTACTTGTCCTCTTGCTCAGTTGTGCACCGGGGCCACCCACTCCTCTTTCTATTCTGGTTAGAGCCAGTTTGCGCTCTTCAGTGAAGGGAGTAGTACACAGCGTTGTACGAGATCTTCAGTTTATTTCGCATGAAATAGCCTTCATTTCTCAGAACAAGAATAGACTGACGAGTTTCAGAAGAAAGTTCTTTGTTTCTGGCCATTTTGAGCCTGTAATCGAACCCACAAATGCTGATGATTCAGATACTCAACTAGTCTAAAGAAGGCCAGTTGTATTGCTTCTTAAATCAGACAACAGTTTTCAGCTGTGCTAACAAAGTTGCAAAAGGGTTTTCTAATGATCAATTATACTTTTAAAATTATATACTTGGATTAGCTAACACAATGTGCCATTGGAAAACAGGAGTGATGCTTGCTGGCCTCTGTACGCTATGGAGATATTCCATTAAAAATCAGCCATTTCCAGCTATAATGTAATTTACAACATTAACAATGTCTACACTGTATTTTTGATGAATTTGATGTTATTTTAATGGACAAAAATGTGCTTTCAAAAACAAGGACATTTCTAAGTGACCCCAAATTTTTTTACGATAGTGTACCTACTACTTGCCAAAGTATTCGCTCCCCTGCCATTGTTCCTATTCTGTTGCCTTACAACCTGGAGTTCAAATTGATTTTGGGGGGTTTGTATCATTTGATTTACACAACATGCCTACCACTTCGATGATGCAAAATATTTGATATTGTGAAACAAACAAGAAATAAGACAAAATAACAAATGAATCCCCCCCCCCCTCCTCGTAGAGCCACCTTTTGCAGCAATTACAGCTGCAAGTCTCTTGGGGTATGTCTCTATAAGCTTGGCACATTTAGACACTGGGATTGTTGCCCATTCTTCAAGGCAAAACTGCTCCAGCTCCTTCAAGTTGGGTTCTGCTGGTGTACAGCAGAACCCAACTTTAAGTCTTTAAGTCATACCACAGATTCTCAATTGGATTGAGGTCTGGGCTTTGACTAGGCCATTCATAGACATTTAAATGTTTCCCCTTAAACCACTTGTGTGATGCTTTAGCAGTATGCTTAGGGTCATTGTCCTGCTGGAAGATGAGCCTCCATCCCAGTCTCAAATCACTGGAAGACTGAAACAGGTTTCCCTCAAGAATCTACATTTATTTGGCGCCATCCATCATTCCTTCAATTCTGACCAGTTTCCCAGTCCCTGCCAATGAAAAACATCCCCACAGCATGATGCTGCCACCACCATGCTTCACTGTGGGGATGGTGTTCTCGGGGTAATGTGAGGTGTTGGGTTTGCACCAGAAAAAGCTAGATTTTTGTCTCATCTGACCAGAGTACCTTCTTCCATATGTTTGGGGAGTCTCCGACATGCCTTTTGACGAACACCAAACGTAAAGCCCAGCTCTGTGAAGTGTACGGTTTAAAGTGGTCCTATGGACAGATACTCCAATATCCGCTGTGGAGCTTTGCAGCTCCTTCAGGGTTATCTTTGGTCTCCTTGTTGCCTCTCGGATTATTGCCCTCCTGCCTGGTCTGTGAGTTTTGTTGGGAGGCTCTCTCTTAGCAGGTTTGTTGTGGTGCCATATTCTTTCAATTTTTTAACCCAACCCTGATCTGTACTTCTCCTCAACTTTGTCACTGACCTGTTTGGAGAGCTCCTTGGTCTTCATGGTGCCGCTTGCTTAGATACACACAGGTGGACTTTATTTAACTAATTATGTGACATCTGAAGGTAATTGGTTGCACCAGATCTTATTTAGGGGCTTCATAGCAAAGGGGGTGAATACATAGGCATGCACCACTTTTCTGTTTTTATTTTGTAGAATAAAAAAAATAAATAATAATAATTCACTTCACCAATTTGGACTACTTTGTGTTTGTCCATTACATGAAATACAAATACATTTAAATTACAGGTTGTTATGCAACAAAAAAGGAAAAACGCCAAGGGGGATGAATTGTTTTGCAAGGCACTGTACACTTTCATCCCATCATACACCCAAACAAACACAGTGTACCCACACATTACCCATCCACATCCTCCAGACATAATATTCCAATCAGCTTTCAAAATGCAATGTTTGGGTCAAGACGACTTGCACTTCTAAGTAATTTATAATGTGCTTTACTCCAAGGTATTGCGCAATCTCATTATCATTAGATTTTTGCATATTTAACAAAAAAAATTAATTAGACAGTATTTTATTATTCATGCACATAATTTGAGGCGAGCTCAGGCTACAGTTTTTCACCATAAAGAAGAAAAGAGACAGGGTGGATTAAAAACACTAAAAACATAAACAGACAACGTTCATTTTGTGGAACGGAATATTTAAGTTTGTACTCTTAACTGGCAAGTGGTTACACACTCTCTCTGCTCATGGTAATGGCTCTTTTAATTTAGCTAATAGCTATCATGTTGTGTACCTTTATGCATTTGCTAAATTCCTAGTAGAGCTGGGAGTTGTCTCTCGACGGCACACACGGTGGAGGGAGCTGTAAGTAGTTTGGTGGTTGAGCTTGGCTCTTAACATAGAGAGTGTTTGCCGAGGGTATGGCTCCTTGATGTATTATTAAAATTGGAAATGGACTCCAGGGACGGCATCTAGTTATGTGCTTTCATTTGCCGAATAAACCAAGCGTTGTTTTCATCTTTGCTCATGATTGTTAATGGCGCCACTGATGAGAGGGGTGTGTGTTTTTCTCCACTTCCCTTTATCATCCTGGGCCTCTTGTTATGCAGGCCAAATAGCCAAGCTGCTGATTCTGTTTTAGGTTTTCAATTAGTCATTTGACTGAGCACATCTGTTAGTGGCTGGGGCCCAGACTCTGGACAGACGGGTCCCTGTCACCTGCTCAGAGACTGGTGAACCACAGAGGCAGAAGGGCCATGCCACCACGGGGCCTCCACTGTTACCACTCAGGGGGTCCCTCAGGGCTGAGTCCTCTGTCCCACCATGTTTTACAGCCAAGGCCACAGAGGAAGCACATGCATCCAGAAACATCTGAGCTATGTCTGCCTCTCCCTGGCCTGTCGGTCTCACGCTCTGCTTCATGTTTCAGCCATTGCCAGAGGAGACAGACAGACAGTAGCATTTAAAGCTGCTCTCCTGGTGTAACTGATAAAACTGCCCCTGTTCTATTTCATTTGGAGGTTCAGGGGACTACATCCGCAGGCGATGCCAAAGCACATGAGTTTGAATGTATATTTTTGTTTTTGAATGTATCCTAATGATTTATGTATCACGCTCTGTTTATTTATTTCTCTCCTCCTGTGAGTATTAACATTGATGAATATGTGATGCGTTTCTCTTTGAAGGCCTGCAGTGTAAAGCTGTTGAAATGTGGACCAACACAAATAAACACCCTAATTCCTGCTTTGGGCTCAGAGCAGCAAACAGAAGAGACGTGCCAGTTGATGCTCTTCATCCTCATATACGTACATACTGGGTGTGCACACATATCTGTCTGTTATAATACTTGTATGTCAAACCTCTCATTGCTTTAACAAACAAGTTTTAGTCTGTCTGTCTATTGTGTAACATAGGCTATCGGACATCCTTACAGAGCTGTAGGCTATTCAATTCAACTTTAAGACTATACTTTTATCTTGATCCTCTGTGATTTTTACTTAGGTAATGAATCGTGGCAGAAATATAGAAGGTTATTTCATATATCCTGGGCGTAATGAACGGCTGGCTGACTGTGAAACAACAGCAGAGGAGATTGACTCTGTTGTTGCAGAACAAAAGCACTACGTCACTTCAAACCGTCAGCAAAGCTCTATTTCATTATGGTCAGCAATTTCCTGAAGGACCTGAGCCGTCCAATACCTCAATCGAATTAGCGTCCCGTCCCATTCTGTTCTGGGAAGAAAGACAGTAGTTAGTCAGGTCCACAATAACAGAATGGCAGCCAATCTTTGATTATGGGAGTTCAGGGAGGGTTCAGAACAGTAGCGTTGTTTCTCGTCTGATCCAAGGGGGGTCCCGTGGGACTTTAATAAAACATTTTGCTCATTGTGGAAAGTAATGACCAACAATGTAAACTTGTGACTTGACAACAGATGTTGGCATGCTTAGTGGAAACAAGGTGCTGTAAAATTAATTTCATTTAAATTATTTACTGCATGTATTACGTGCTTGAGGAAATAGACAAGGGGGGTTGATGATTGGTGGGCAACAACAACAAAAAATGAATTCAATTAAAGCTGAAGTAGTCGGTTAGGGAAAAAAGAGCAATCAAATGCGCTCTCCAAAAACCGAATAGGAATCACACGAAAGCTGACATGGCTCCTATGATTTATATTTAATAGGGTTTATTATTTAATATTGTCACTTCAAAGGCTGTGCCAGGAAACTTGCTAGAGATGTTTTCCAGAATTAAACCAAATGAATATCCGAAGAACAAGCCATCAGTTCAGTCGTGGCACAGTTGTTGCGTTTTCTCCCAACCCACAAAGACAAACAGAGAGACAAAAAAAGTTTGACAATTGAAATTCATCTCTAAGTGTTTATGCTATAATAACACATAACAGCAGCGTTGAGTGAGCACACCATATCACTGCACATGGTTAGGCAAACAGTGAGATGGAGAGTGAGAGAGAGACAGAGACACAGAGACAGAGAGAGACAGGGAGGCACTCCCTCCTGGTTGAGGGTAATTAGGTATGCAAATTTCCCATGCAGTTAAAGACAGATGACTAATGAGACATGGAGTGGAACAAAACTTTCCCTGAGTGTTCCATCTTCCCTCCGTCATCACCGGGAACAGATGCACAATGGCTGGCAGTGTTGGGCTGCACATGGAACACAGAACAGCTACACATACACTGAACATTTAGAACAAAGGCAAAACAATGCAACGTGCATCACACTCCAGCGTTCGATCAAGGAACGCAACACCGACAGCATATGGCAAGGTGGTAGAACTTCTTCCATCTCCAGGTACTGAATCTCTTTGTGAAGGGGTGAAGGGAGGATAGTGGAAAGAAACTACAACAACGGCTAGGCTACAGTGTCATACAGCACTTTCCCACAGTTGACCCAGTGTTTGAAACTGGAAACTATAATACATTGACCCGGTCGGTCACTACACCAAGTATCCAGTAGATTGTTACATCCTGGAGCCATGCAGGCTGTGCTCCATGTCTGTGATAGCTGGTGTACATACACTGGCCCCTGCACCATACTCTCCCACGGATGACCTAGTGTTTGAACCAGTCATGTTATACACAGTACAAAGACTGTGGCTGTACATTATATTGTACAGTCTGGTGCCATGCAGGCTGCGCTTCATGCCATGTCAGCGGGCAGCCACCACCGTGACGTCATAGCGAACGTCGGAGCGTCCTCACCTGGATTTCCTCTGTCACCTTCAGCCCTCGGTTCTCTCTGTTCTCAGCCAAAACAGCACGTAGCCCAACTCATTGTAATAACACCAGAGCAGACCATTGATATAAATATATTTCCTTTCCTCCCTACCGTTGCTCAGTCTGTCCTGACCCGGCCGTGACTTATTCATTTGTGAGTTTATTTTCTTTAGTAAGCCCCAGTGCTTGGTTGTGTAAAGGTTGTCTTTGTTTGGTTGGTCCTGCAGAACAGTTCAGCTGAGTGTGAAGTGCAGGAATACAGGAAGTAGTGTTGCTCTTTAACCTGCACCCGTGACAGATGGAGCTACTTAACAATGGGAGCATCCTGAGCCCTGGGCTGCAGCAGCCTGTCCTCTCTAGACTACCCGTGTGTTTGTGTGTGTGTGTGCGTGTGCGTGCGTGTGTGTGTGTGTGTGTGTGTGTGTGTGTGTGTGTGTGTGTGTGTGTGTGTGTGTGTGTGTGTGTGTGTGTGTGTGTGTGTCACTCTCCCACACTAACTCTACCCCCTCTATACAGTAGAACAGTGGTCAGCCACAAAGAGAACCATAATCTTCTGTTTACCGGATATCCCAAACACAGAGACCCAGGTGACACAGCGATGACCATCTCATAATGACCCTGAGTCAGCGCTGGGTCGGCCCACTCTGCTCTGCACTTGTAGCACCCTGTGCCAACTAGGGGGACCATGTCTTACACTAGCTCACATTTCAGAAACAGAGGGAACTCCACCCCTAGACATAAAGGTTCAAAAATGTTGGCAAGCAGAATGGCAAGGACTGAGGGCAAAACACACACAAAAAAAGCATTTTCCAAAACAGTGGTCACATACAATGAACATACTGTAGATACTAAACCACAGGGTCCATGGCTATGGGGACAATGCATCCAACAGTTCAAATCAGACTTATTGGAGAGATAGGGAGCAGGAAACCACTGACTTTGGGGGTATGTTGACCTTGAAGGTGTAATGAAATGATGACTAAGACTATGTTATCCCCTTCCACCCTGATGGTCCCAGACCAGCCCCTTGGTTCCTGCCCACACCCCATGGTCCCAGACCAGCCCCTTGGTTCCTGCCCACACCCCATGGTCCCAGACCAGCCCCTTGGTTCCTGCCCACACCCCATGGTCCCAGACCAGCCCCTTGGTTCCTGCCCACACCCCATGGTCCCAGACCAGCCCCTTGGTTCCTGCCCACACCCCTTGTCCACACTAGGAAAGCACAATTGATGAGTGTCCCACTTTGGAGGGGGTAGGATTGGATGTTTTGAGGGGGTAAGATTGAAGGTTTGGAATGGGGTAGGAGAAAGGAAGTTCATGGTCCAGACAGAGGCGTCAGAGGTGTCAGAGGAGTCAAAGGAGCCTGTACCCCAAAACTCAACCAGCTGTGGGACTCTGTTCTGATTAATGCTACATCAGCAAGTACACTGTCCGCAACACAGAGAGAAACTACCATTACCACCCACTACCATCCCGCCTTCTGCCAAGCTCTCATAGCGTTAGGTTACACTCACATACACTTTCAGATTATTACTACAAATATGATAAAGGACACAGTTTGTACTGGGGAGACGGATTTCACCACAAATCCATCTGTCATCACGCCATCCACGATTATTCTCTGGACCGCAAACTAAGCCATGGCCCAGTAGAGTAGAGAGCCACATGTCCCTAATATGACAATGCCCCAGCCCACTCTCCATGCTTTCCATTACTTGTCAATTGGAAGAGTATTAAAGCTAAAACTTTATTAACTCGATTGTGGTTGGCCACAGGTATTAAAGAATACATCACTTCTCCGTTTTTCAATACACAAACATATTGACTTATGTTGCCGCGCCACGCCAGTCTGGATACTCAATACGTGACACATGGGTCCCATAGCATAGCTGCTAACTGGTAGCAGAGCTGTTGGGATGTAACACAGGAATTACAACCCCACATCTAACATGGAGTACAACTGACTTTTTCAGTCAATATGTCTGTGTAACGTCAATGTGCTGAAAGGATGACACGATAACTTAATATACTTTAATAATCCATCTAATTTGAATCAGTCTGTTCTGCCTTGACAGCCATTGTTTCCTGTTAACATGTGAAAAAATGCACATATAATGACAGCCAAGCCATCTAATATCATTATCACTATAACTTGATATTATACTCCCAAAATGTCCTAATGGCTTCCCCCTCAGAAACCCTGGTCCTGTTGTGTCTATTCCAAACACATTAGAGTAGCAGTGACACCATTGTCACGGTAGCAGATGTCCTTTACATTTCCCTCCCATTTCTAACCTATTTCCTCGTACCCAGTACAGCTACTAAAACCTCTGCTCTCTCTCTCTCTCCCTCTTTTCTCTCTCGCTCTCTCTCTTCCCCCTCTAGCACTCTTTCCCCCTCTCTCTCTCTTTCTGTCTCTCTCTTTACCCCCCCCCCTTCTCAAAAGCCCACAAAACCAGCACAAAACAAAGAGAAACAAGATGAATTAGTGGCAGGGGGTCCCAGTGGTATTAAAGAGGGGATTGTTTTTGTTTTAGCTGAAACTATTTCTCTCTGTTTTTGCGACGCTAGCATTGCTCTGCTCTACTCAGCTCTGCTCCCACATGTATTGGCCGGCTGTGATCATGTGTCAGAGACAGAGTCATACAAGTGGGCGGCTGTGGCGGGCGGAGGGTGGGGTGGAGGCCCGGTGCCCGGCAGGCAGGCTTGTCTGAAGCAGACGGCTTGTTTGCGTGTACTTAACAGCTCCCCACAGCTGTGTTCTCTCCAAATGTAACAGGAGAAGACCTCATCCATCAAAAAACATTTCTTTTTTCCTCCTCTACTGCTTTTTTATTTTCCTCCTCCCCGTTTTTGGTTCAAGTGACTCCATTGGGAAAGTGTCAACAAACAGGCTTAGGGTCAGGAGCAGAGGTCAGCTGGTGAGTCACCCTGTTAGCTCAGCTTTTCTCTCTTCTCAAGAGGGGGTGCATTTCTCAACAAGTCACTTAGTGAACAAAGTAGGATAGGGCATCTTTGTTATGGGGTCTAATTTGGATTGTCTTTTTAACAATCCACTCACAAATACAGCTGAGTCATCAAAAAAAACGACTTTGCCATAAAGCGCATGAACATGTGCTTCGGATTTGAACTCGCAGTTCACGGTTCAATCATTTTTGTCATATGAAACACTTCTCCCTCAGCAGTCTCACGAATTGGGATTGTGTGACTTTTGATGGAATCAAAGTGCTCTTTTCCCTTCATCCAAATACAGTGACAGTTTTATTTAACTTGATGTGTTCCTACCAGTCTGCTCTTGCTGTGTGCTGTCTGAGCGTGGGATGGTAAATCATATAGATATATTAGAAGCCTCGCTCCTGTCCCCTGGCCCTGAGAAGGCCTGACTGGCTACGCTGGACTGGGCTGACTGCCTGTAACGACGAGCCCTGGCCTGCGCAGGGGTTAATGGCTGCAAACTGTCACGCTGTTTCGGGACACATCATATGGTCATTATTCACTAGACATACATCGTAACCTTAATGCGTCAGATGAACCTCCCAGGCTGTAGAGAGGGCGGTTCTGAAGACAAGAAAGTCAACTTGAGGCTGACTGGGTTCACTCTCACTGGTCTGCCTGACCCAGCCTCTCCTCTGGACTAGCTCAGCACACAGCTAGTAAATGTTTCACTTTGATTTCAGATGCATGACAATAATCAAAGTTGCATTCATCATCTGTGTTGTGGGACTGACAAGCCACTATCTGCATAAATTACTGCTGTAAATAAATACACTAAGTTAGCTGTGGTTGGTCTGTGATTGAAGTTGACGATGATGATTCACATTGGATGCTTCTCCAGTCATTTTTTAAACTCTTAAATGTTTATTCTAGTTAACTTTGATACAAGGTTGCCAGGTTGGGCAGTGCTCTGTTGACTAGGGGTCCCTCAGAAACACACACATTGGTGTATGTGGCAACTCTTGGCAATGAGAATAATAGGAATACCGTAGGAATCAGAAACACATTTTCTAACTCTGGGAGAGTATTTGTTTGTCCAAGGCAATTTGAATCTTACTTGAGGACCTTAACATGGAACTCTGACTAACTTATTGATTCATGCAATACAATCAATAGGCTTAAACATCAAGCAGAGGAGGCTGATGGGAGGAGCTATAGGAGGACCGGCTCATTGTAATGGCTGGAATGGAATTAATGGAATGGAGCCCAACATGTGGTTTCCATATGTTTGATGTGTTTGATACCTTTCCATTTATTCCATTCCAGCCATTACAATGAGCCGGTCCTCCTATAGCTCCTCCCACCAGCCTCCACTGCCATCAAGTATACTGTACACATTGACAAACACACACACACACACACACACACACACACACACACACACACACACACACACACACACACACACACACACACACATTATATATATAGGTGAGTAACTGAATGCACATACTGTACACACACTGCTGTAGAAGTGCATACAGTACACACAGTGACATGCACACAGGCGTGTATATTGCCTCTCACCAGTGCTGTCTTCTGGGAACAGACTAATTGCAGTATAACAGAAATAGAGCTGAGGAGCTGAATGTGCCCCGGAGTGAAACCCCCTGCTGTTTCAACTTTTCACATTTTATGCCTGTTGTGACAAAAGTGCAGACGCAGAGTGAAAATGTCACATTCTTAACTCTCCCGAGAGTGCTAAGTCAACTGAGCTGTGAAATCTGGAATATCTGGGACTGTGCGTGTACTCGTGTGATATTACAATCACATTTGTGACGTCTGTAACACCCACTCATCCAGACAATTCATACAAGGCCAATGTACTGCATGATATTATGGGATATTGTGCAAGAGTACTGTATACTATTTTATGCCTTTCTTTCCTTTTCCTACTTTGTCACATTTCCAAGTACAGTGAAAAAAGACTAGTTCTAAACTGAGCGCCCCATCTGTACAATGTTATAGGTCCAATATTAGAGAGGCTATTTTTTACAGTGTGCAGAGAAGACGCTCTACTTCCAACACACACACACAAGAACCGCACCCCTGTTTTCTCCTGTCGGTGTGTTTGTGTGTTTTCTGGGTTCCACATGGCCTACAGATGTAGCCAAGCTTGTTACACACATGCAGGCACACACACACACACACACACACACACACACACACACACACACACACACTTCATCCTGGTCTGTCTATATCGCTTACATAACACATACTGTTAGTGAAATCTCAAATGGGCTGAACAGCCTAATGGCGTAGCTGGAGTGTTAGAGTGGTGCCTTCTGGGTAACTCAGTAAGTCTGGTTAGTTATTGGTGGCAGACCACAGGCCTGTCTGCCTCAACATGGTTGACACACAGGGAGAGAAGTGGAGAGGAGTGACAGTCTCCCAGCCAGGCACAGAAAACCTCTTCTTCCTCCTCCTCCCTTCTCTCCTTCCGCCACACAGTCACTCCCCTTCAGTGCCTGGTAATGCGAAGGGAAAGAGAGGGATGAAAAAAGAGGAAAGAGAAAAACTACATCCATGCTGCTTTGCGGGTGACAGCAAGAGAACTTTTGGGAGTCAGAGAGTTAGCGCCAAACTTCCCTCTCAGCCCATTAAAGCTGTGGAACGGCATCTAGATTCTATTGGAACCATATGTGCCAAAGAATTTCTCTTCTGGTAAGACATTCCAAATACTGTCCTGCAGCCAAAGACTTTGGTGTTAGTCTAATTTAAGCAGCATGTTGGGGAGAGCTCTCTGGGCTTTGATCATTTGGAGATCGTTTGGTACAAATTGAACTAACCCAAGCTCCATTTCTGGTGGATCACAACCATGGATTTGTTGAATTAAACGCTTCGTTGAATGCAGTCTGTACATGAAAAGAAAGTTGCTCTTAGGAATCCGATAGTGGGTTTTTCACCTAGCCAGCAGGTCCACTACTTGTATTACTTTTAAACTTAATCCACGCTCCCTTGTTCCGTCCGTGGTGATTTAACGAGGCTCTGCGCCGAGCAGGGCTCGGCGGCATGGGCCCAGCCCGACCTGGAGGAGATCATGTTCTGAGAGGAGACAAGCAGAAATCACCTGGTATATGTAATAGAGAACATATTGCACAGAGACCCCTAAGCATGTCTCCTGGACCAGACTATACAGTCTACAGCTATGCAGTCTTCATCTTCTGTTTCTAACAATTCTTAGATTTTCCCCAGAAACCTGAAGGAGTAGTTGAAGGATTCTATAGGATAGGCCTACTCAAACAGCTCTCTCTCATACTCTCTCTGTTATTTTTGTCGTCTAGTCTCTCAATCTCTCTCTCTCTCTCTCTCTCTCTCTCTCTCTCTCTCTCTCTCTCTCTCTCTCTCTCTCTCTCTCTCTCTCTCTCTCTCTCTCTCTCTCTCTCTCTCACGCACACACACACACACACACACACACACAAACACACATTCAACGTCAGAATTAATAAGTTGAGTAATGCTCTATAGAAATACTATATCTTGATATGTATGAAACATTCCTTCAATTAAACCGGATTTCTTCCGCTTTTATTTCTCACCTAGTTAGCATCCGGTAAGAAACGAGCTGTGAAACGTTCCAGGCTGTGAAACGAGCAAAGGCTTACACACATTTAGTTTTAAATAACTGCAAGAATTTACAAATGATCCGACACTGACTGAGATTGTCTTTGGAGGACTTTATACATACACAGTTGGATGTAATTGGACCCTTTCCAACACAACACCCTGCTATGTCCATGTGGGTAAACTGTGTCACGTTGGTGGCAGGAGCTTATCTGTGCTATTGATTTTCTCATTGGTTCCACTCCCCGTTTTTATCTAAATGAAAACATGCTGGAAAGGAAACAGGCTTGAATTTTTCTCTCAGAGATGTCTGCATGTCCTCAGATGTGCTGCTGGAACACGGAGCCGCCTGGAACTCATTTGTTCTCTGAGTTCATCTCAGAATGTTGGGTTTCTGATAAGGCTCGTCTGCCTCCCTGTGTTCCAATTGTTTTTTTTTCACTGGGTGCTTGTGTAATGTATTTTTTTATGACTGAAGTGTTGTGTTTTCAACTTATGCCTTCCTGAACGTACTACTGATATTGGGAATTGTGTAGACGATAATAAAGTTACAAATCTATTCAACTTTTCTAACTATTTTATATTTTCTCACCACATCATTAAGTATACCCAACAGACAACAGACAAAAAACAAGTCAAGTCAGATCCCTGTAGTCCTCAGTACAGTCTGGTCTGGTTGGTATTAAGAGAGTCAGATGTTGGAGTGAGAGACAGAGATAGAGATAAAGACAGAGCAAGAGAGAGAGAGAGAGAAGGAGAGAGAGTGAGAGACAGAGATAGACAGAGCGAGAGAGAGAGAGAGAGAGAGAGAGAGAAGGATAGAGAGAAGGAGAGAGAAGGAGAGAGAGTGAGAGACGTAGATAGAGATAAAGACAGAGCAAGAGAGAGAGAGAGATGGAGAGAGAGAGAGAGAGAGAGAGAGAAGGAGAGAGAGAGAGGAGAGAGAGAGAGGAGAGAGAGTGAGAGACAGAGATAGACAGAGCGAGAGAGAGAGAGAGAGAGAGAGAAGGATAGAGAGAGAGAGAGAGAGAGACAGAGACAGAGATAGAGATAGACCGAGCGAGCGAGAGAGAGACAGAGATAGAGATAAAGACAGAGCAAGAGAGAGAGAGAGAGAGAGAGAGAGAGAGAGAGAGAGAGAGAGAGAGAGAGAGAGAGAGAGAGAGAGAGAGAGGGAGAGAGAGAAGGAGAGAGAGAGAGAGAAGGAGAGAGAGAGAGAGAGAGAGAGAGAGAGAGAGAGAAGGAGAGAGAGAGAGAGAGAGAAGGAGAGAGAGAGAGAGAGAGAGAGAGTGAGAGAGAGAGAGAGAGAGAGAGAGAGAGAGAGAGAGGCCCTGCACTGTACTGTACAGGCAGAGCCCTTATTGGACTGCTGAAAAGAACAATAGGGGGAGAGAGAGAGGAAGAGAGAGGGAGGAGAGGGGGAGCAGCCCCAGACCCACTAAGTCTGCAGCCCTTTCCCATCTCTTGGTTTCCTGACATCAGGTATGAAGTGATTGATCGCAGATCAAAGCCAGGAAGCAGGATAATTAAAGTTGTAGGTATAAATAGATAGCAGCGTAACTTACAGCATGCTTACAGTACATCAGACATCATAATACAGAACAAATGTGCCCCGGGACTAATTGAGGCCTGGTTCAGGTTTGCTAGTTCTCGGGCCTCTTGCTCTGCTTCTCTGCTGCTCTGTCCTGAGAATACAGCCTCTATTTACATGCCCTTGTAGCTGAGAATAACAGAACACCCAGATGTAAAACACTGGAGCCCTCCTGTAAATAATAGGAGAGCCTTTTCAAGTCCAACCCAGATGGGGCTGGTCCATATTGCAAACCTATTGATATGTACACAGCCAGGCTCTTACTCCACACGTACAGTATACCAGTAAGTAAGTCAGCACTAGATACTGTATTCATAAAAGTAACTGTGTTATGTAAGGATAAAAAACAGACTAAATCCATTGATTGACAGATTTGATCGTTTAAATACACAAATACCAGAATGTATTGAATTCGACAACTATTGAAAATCTGTCTCCAAATTAAGCATTCACACACACAAAGTTTTCTCCCAGAAATAACTTTTCATGACAGAAACTATAGCAATAAACACAACACTAATGTGAAGTGTCAGAAAACTATTTGAAAATGCTATGGCTTTGCTCTAATTGTATCCCAATCATGGTTGAAAAGATTGCAGCTGAAGGCCGTCTTAATTGCAGGGTTCGCCAGCCTCGACGCAGTTTACTAGACATAAAACCTGTCCAGAAACATGCCCGGGCGACAGTGGCGTTTAAGACACAACACAATGCTTCTGTCAGATGGAGAGAGCAGCACACTGGACGTATGGTAAGTGGATGTTAAGAGACAAGGAGACAAATCCTCCCATTTATAGTTGGCACATAACAAAGCCACTGGCTCACTGGCTGCCTGCGGTGGCGTCATAAACACATCTAGAACTGCACAAACAACACTCATGGTTAGACAATAGAACAGCCTGCTACTATTCACTGTTGATTGTCAACTCAACCACACTGTGGGATGCTGGCTGGCCACCGCTACAGGCTACAGTCCTTCCAGTCCAGGCATCACACTGCTGGCCAGCCCACAGGCACCAGGCTAGAACACCATGTATAACTTTACACCAGTGATGGAAGCTTAGTGTGATAAGCTTAGTAACAGGACACGCCGTCCAAAGAGTACATCTTTTGAACACTTTCCCCCAAAACAAACATGAATGATTGACAGACAAAAACTTGTGAGAGTGGTTTGTTTCTCAAACATCCCCCCTGTCTGTCTCTGGTTGGGAATCTGCCCTCCAGCACTAATGTGTAATTGAGATTTTCCTTGGTTTTAAAACATGGACCCCCTTCCGCTCTTTAACCTCACCCTCCCTTCCATTTAACTCCCTACTATCTCTCTCTCCCTCTCTCCCCCTCCCTTCCTCCCCCTTTCTCTCTCCCTGTCTCTCTACCCCTCTCTACCCCTCTCTCTACTCCTCTACCCCTCTTCCACAGCCATGTATGGTGAGCACCCCCCGTCTCTCTCACAGCAGCACACATGATAGTGTTGCGTGGTGACTGAAAAACAATACTGCACTGTCTCAGCGGCCATTTCATGTCGACTTTCATTTCAGCCTAAAATAACATGGCTGGGGAGTGATGGGTTGGTTTCCCCCCCAGTGGCTGAGTTAGGGGGTATGAAGGATGGCTGGGGTTGGTCTGGAGATGGGGCATATCCTGGGCTGAGGCTTGGGATGGGACAGACATTGGCTCTTTGAAATGGATGATGGTAGGGTTGGGCAGTATGGCCTCAAAATCATATCATGATGTATTTAAAAAAAATCTCTAATAAGCATTGGTGTACAATTAAAGGTAAAATACACTGCATTAATAATCTAAATATAAGCCTTCCACAACCATGAGACCCATTAATAATCTAAATATAAGCCTTCCACAACCATAAGACCCATTAATAATCTAAATATAAGCCTTCCACAACCCTAAGACCCATTAATAATCTAAATATAAGCCTTCCACAACCATAATACCCATTAATAATCTAAATATAAGCCTTCCACAACCATGAGACCCATTAATAATCTAAATATAAGCCTTCCACAACCATAAGACCCATTAATAATCTAAATATAAGCCTTCCACAACCATAAGACCCATTAATAATCTAAATATAAGCCTTCCACAACCACGAGACCCATTAATAATCTAAATATAAGCCTTCCACAACCATAATACCCATTAATAATCTAAATATAAGCCTTCCACAACCATAAGACCCATTAATAATCTAAATATAAGCCTTCCACAACCATAATACCCATTAATAATCTAAATATAAGCCTTCCACAACCACGAGACCCATTAATAATCTAAATATAAGCCTTCCACAACCATAAGACCCATTAATAATCTAAATATAAGCCTTCCACAACCATAATACCCATTAATAATCTAAATATAAGCCTTCCACAACCATGAGACCCATTAATAATCTAAATATAAGCCTTCCACAACCCTAAGACCCATTAATAATCTAAATATAAGCCTTCCACAACCATAAGACCTATTAATAATCTAAATATAAGCCTTCCACAACCATGAGACCCATTAATAATCTAAATATAAGCCTTCCACAACCATGAGACCCATTAATAATCTAAATATAAGCCTTCCACAACCATGAGACCCATTAATAATCTAAATATAAGCCTTCCACAACCATAAGACCCATTAATAATCTAAATATAAGCCTTCCACAACCCTGAGACCCATTAATAATCTAAATATAAGCCTTCCACAACCATAAGACCTATTAATAATCTAAATATAAGCCTTCCACAACCATAAGACCCATTAATAATCTAAATATAAGCCTTCCACAACCACG
The DNA here is from genome assembly GCF_002021735.2 of Oncorhynchus kisutch. Classification (NCBI taxonomy): domain Eukaryota; kingdom Metazoa; phylum Chordata; class Actinopteri; order Salmoniformes; family Salmonidae; genus Oncorhynchus; species Oncorhynchus kisutch. Next base: position 75,536,436 of record NC_034176.2, on the reverse strand, counting down.
AGACCCATTAATAATCTAAATATAAGCCTTCCACAACCATAAGACCCATTAATAATCTAAATATAAGCCTTCCACAACCATGAGACCCATTAATAATCTAAATATAAGCCTTCCACAACCATAAGGCCCATTAATAATCTAAATATAAGCCTTCCACAACCATGAGACCCATTAATAATCTAAATATAAGCCTTCCACAACCATAAGACCCATTAATAATCTAAATATAAGCCTTCCACAACCATAAGACCCATTAATAATCTAAATATAAGCCTTCCACAACCACGAGACCCATTAATAATCTAAATATAAGCCTTCCACAACCATGAGACCCATTAATAATCTAAATATAAGCCTTCCACAACCATAATACCCATTAATAATCTAAATATAAGCCTTCCACAACCATAAGACCCATTAATAATCTAAATATAAGCCTTCCACAACCCTGAGACCCATTAATAATCTAAATATAAGCCTTCCACAACCATAAGACCCATTAATAATCTAAATATAAGCCTTCCACAACCCTGAGACCCATTAATAATCTAAATATAAGCCTTCCACAACCATAAGACCTATTAATAATCTAAATATAAGCCTTCCACAACCATAAGACCCATTAATAATCTAAATATAAGCCTTCCACAACCCTGAGACCCATTAATAATCTAAATATAAGCCTTCCACAACCATAAGACCCATTAATAATCTAAATATAAGCCTTCCACAACCATAAGACCCATTAATAATCTAAATATAAGCCTTCCACAACCACGAGACCCATTAATAATCTAAATATAAGCCTTCCACAACCATAAGACCCATTAATAATCTAAATATAAGCCTTCCACAACCACGAGACCCATTAATAATCTAAATATAAGCCTTCCACAACCATGAGACCCATTAATAATCTAAATATAAGCCTTCCACAACCATAATACCCATTAATAATCTAAATGTAAGCCTTCCACAACCATGAGACCCATTAATAATCTAAATATAAGCCTTCCACAACCATAAGACCCATTAATAATCTAAATATAAGCCTTCCACAACCATAAGACCCATTAATAATCTAAATATAAGCCTTCCACAACCATAAGACCTATTAATAATCTAAATATAAGCCTTCCACAACCCTAAGACCCATTAATAATCTAAATATAAGCCTTCCACAACCATAATACCCATTAATAATCTAAATATAAGCCTTCCACAACCATAAGACCCATTAATAATCTAAATATAAGCCTTCCACAACCATAAGACCCATTAATAATCTAAATATAAGCCTTCCACAACCACGACACCCATTAATAATCTAAATATAAGCCTTCCACAACCATAAGACCCATTAATAATCTAAATATAAGCCTTCCACAACCATAAGACCCATTAATAATCTAAATATAAGCCTTCCACAACCATAAGACCCATTAATAATCTAAATATAAGCCTTCCACAACCATAAGACCCATTAATAATCTAAATATAAGCCTTCCACAACCATAATACCCATTAATAATCTAAATGTAAGCCTTCCACAACCATGAGACCCATTAATAATCTAAATATAAGCCTTCCACAACCATAAGACCCATTAATAATCTAAATATAAGCCTTCCACAACCATAAGACCCATTAATAATCTAAATATAAGCCTTCCACAACCATAAGACCCATTAATAATCTAAATATAAGCCTTCCACAACCATAAGACCTATTAATAATCTAAATATAAGCCTTCCACAACCCTAAGACCCATTAATAATCTAAATATAAGCCTTCCACAACCCTGAGACCCATTAATAATCTAAATATAAGCCTTCCACAACCATAATACCCATTAATAATCTAAATATAAGCCTTCCACAACCATAAGACCTATTAATAATCTAAATATAAGCCTTCCACAACCACAAGACCCATTAATAATCTAAATATAAGCCTTCCACAACCATAAGACCCATTAATAATCTAAATATAAGCCTTCCACAACCATAAGACCCATTAATAATCTAAATATAAGCCTTCCACAACCATAATACCCATTAATAATCTAAATATAAGCCTTCCACAACCACAAGACCCATTAATAAGTACATGAAGAAATTTAACCTGCTTTGTTGCAATAATCACTGATCTGTCTCTCTATGAAAATGCCTTTTTTTGTTACAAGAACCATGACTGATGCTCATTCACTGATAATAACTATCTTCTTGTAGCAGACATTATAGAAAATGAACACAGCAATCTCTCAAGCACAAGCCCACATGCTAGTGAGTAACCAGCTAATCTTTCTATTTGAAGTTCAGCCAACTTGGATCTATCTGCTACCTAACCAGGTAGAACATGTGAATTGTTATGACCACACCCTTCTGCCCGTCTCCAACTGTTTGAACAGCATGCTAGCCTGTCTACTTAGTTCAGATGTTGAAATCAAGTGGACTACCTTATTTCTCAGAATGAGAACAACTTGCCAATTCCTTATATAATAGTTTTTTATGCTGCAGTAGTTCATGTGTCGGGGGACTAGGGTCAGTTTGTTGTATCTGGAGTACTTCTCCTGTCCTATCCGGTGTCCTGTGTGAATTTAAGTATGCCCTCTCTAATTCTCTCTTTCTCTCTTTCTTTCTCTCTCTCGGAGGACCTGAGCCCTGGGACCATGCCTCAGGACTACCTGGCATGATGACTCCTTGCTGTCCCCAGTCCTCTTGACCGTGTTGCTGCTCCAGTTTCAACTGTTCTGCCTGTGATTCTTATTATTTGACCACACTGGTCATTTATGAACATTTGAACATCGTGGCCATGTTCTGTTATAATCTCCTACCGGCACAGCCAGAAGAGGACTGGCCACCCCACATAGCCTGGTTCCTCTCTAGGTTTCTTCCTAGGTTTTGGCCTTTCTAGGGAGTTTTTCCTAGCCACCGTGCTTCTACACCTGCATTGCTTGCTGTTTGGGGTTTTAGGCTGGGTTTCTGTACAGCACTTTGAGATATCAGCTGATGTACAAAGAGCTATATAAATACATTTGATTTGATTTGATTTATGCTTAAGGCACATTTATAAAACACAGACTAGACAGCTAGTATAACAGTCTTTGGTTAAAATGCTGCTAGAGGTAGGCCTACTTGCTACCACAATGCCACCTGCGACAAACTGAACATAAATTTTCCGGAATCAGTGTTCACTGATACTCTCGTTTTAGTAGTGTCTGTTCTGAGTGCAATTTGAGGAGTTGAGACGTAAAAAGGGTGGCATTAAAAAGGTTAACTTCTCCTCTATTACTGTAAAATAATGTCTCAATGTGTAGCTGTGACCATTCTGTTGGACCAAGACTCAAGTGCAAATAGAGTGTTGAAACTACTTGTCAGAGAGGAAGAACTGGTCTCTCATATTTGTTCTTGTGAGTGGCAGGGGGAGGGGCTTGGTGTGTGTGTGTGTGTGTGTGTGTGTGTGTGTGTGTGTGTGTGTGTGTGTGTGTGTGTGTGTGTGTGTGTGTGTGTGTGTGTGTGTGTGTGTGTGTGTGTGTGTGTGTGTGTGTGTGTGTGTGTGTGTGTGTGTGTGTGTGTTAACCATAGAGGAAGAGGCAAAGGTTCCGAGGTTCCACTCTCGCTAAAATCTGTCCAAAATAAGCCCAATTCATTTTAATGGGCTTATTTTGGACATAAGCTTGTCTCCTGCCTTCCCGCCTTTGGAGCAACAACTCCCATTGTTAGAGAGAAGACATGCATCTCGTCATTATATACAGATCTCTGGTGTAAATGAGAAGGTGCACACAGCATAGAATGAGCGAAGGAGAGAAACCAATAAGACAACACGAGAACAAGCGATCATAAACACTGGTGCAGGCATTTGGAATGTCGCCCAGAAACATCAATTAGAATTCATCAAATTAATTTGATATTGGCCAACCCTAGATGTTGGGTCAGGGTCTTGGGACTTGGATGCAGCTGGGCATTGGGGATGGGGCTGGGGCTGGCTGGGGCTGGGTGGGGCTGGGGACCAGTCCTAATGGCTTTGTGATGATGTATCGCTGAAATCCTGCCTGAGACCCTTGACTGAGAGTGGGCTCAGGACTCTTTATCTCCGCGGACATCTTTTACCCGGCTCAGGGTTTTGGGGTCTAGTTTCACCGGCCCTATGGGAGAACCCACCAGGAATGGTGCGACTGGGGATTAGCGGGGATGACCCCGGGAGCAGAGCAGATTATTTGAGAACACTGAAGAGAGAAAAGTTGTTTGACCTTGAGACATGAACAAGGTGAAAACTAAGAGAGATGATTAGATTAGTGGAGGGGAAACAAGACTCAAATGTATCTGTGTCAATAGGTGATACAGACTCGATGTCTTTATCACAAGTATCCAAGGACTTCAACTGACATGGATACAGTACTGTTGTTTAATTTGAATCTGTCGTAATAGAAAAATTACTTTATATACAAGATACCAGACGTTACTGAATAGTTTTAAGATAATCTATTAATAAAGTAATTGTAATGTGCCCAATAACACCCCCAGTAACACAAGTCTCCCTGGCTATTTAAGCTCTCGTTAAGTGAGTAGGCTAATGCAGGACACATGAGTAAGAGATGCCCTAGAGGAAACTCCACTCTGCGTTGACACTTTCTGGACAATCGAAGGTCACTGCCTACAGCCTGCTACTACTGCCCTTCTCTCTCTCATGACTGACCAGCATGTCTTCCTTCAGGCCTGAGCCAAGCCCATCAGACAGATTACAACCCCTCTGGCCCCTATGACTCTGAAGGTGTGCGTGTGTGTGTGTGTGTGTGTGTGTGTGTGTGTGTGTGTGTGTGTGTGTGTGTGTGTGTGTGTGTGTGTGTGTGTGTGTGTGTGTGTGTGTGTGTGTTTCTCCCCTCTCCACCCTGCAACCAGAGAGGTCCTAAAGGACTCGTCACCGTCATCCCTCCATGAGCAGCCAACCAGGGAAAGCCAGCCACTTCAATCATCCTAGAGGTTAAGGGTCAAATAGGTCAAATAGGTCAAATACCTCAGCCGAGGTCCCCACCCCCCTGTCACTGTGACAGGAGGGCTATGGTCAGTGTCATGGGTTGGTGCTGGACCCACTAGCACCAGCACAACCCAGCCCCTAGTTCTACCTCTGGGGCTTTGGATGAGGAGGAGAGGGGCTGGATGGGCTCTAATTAATAACACGCTTCAGTAGTAGTAGGATTGGAACCGATAATACAAAAGGCTGCGTCAATGACATGTAATATGTTCATTGATGTGTTTTTGTTAAACTTGTATAACTTTATCATTACTTCCTCATGCGTGCTTCATGACATCACAGGGCTTCAGTAGCGTTTACATGAGTTTCCTCTAATGTTATATTCATTCATTTGGCTTCGACCTAGAAAGCCCCTCCCTCTCCACCTTGCCTCTCTGTTGTCCCACTCAGCCCAGAGAGGAGGGAGAGAGAAGGAGAAAATATGATTTAGCCCTGAATGCACTCCTGTCAGAAAGGTAAATGTTAAAAGTGGGCCGCAGCACTTTGTTTGGTTGTGTTAACGAGATAATCTGAGAGTCGGGACCATTTTTTCACAAGGGTGTTTTTATGACCTCTGTTACAATAAAGCGAACAGGTAAAACACAGAGTGATTAAAGGTAATGAAGAACAGATATGCACCGACACCGTCCTCACCATCCATTATGAAATGTTACACAGCACTTTGAAGAGATTTACGACCTTAACAGCTCTGTGTAAATCCAAACGAAATACGGATTATTTAAAGAGGTATTAAGGAGGGCACAGAGGCTCTAATGTGCTCGTCTGTTTGTGATTAAGGGGGCGGGAAAAGAGGACTGGGAATTTCATAGGGAACCCCTGGATGTCCCAGGATTACGGCTACTTGTAGAGTGGAGAAGGCCTGTGAAAGAGTGTTGTGTGAACATGTATGTCCTCTGCGTTACAACATAATTACTTGGCGTTTAAAGTTAAACAGACCCAGTCTGAAGTCATTGCTAAGTCTTTCATGTTCTGGACCCTTGCTCTCCTAGTCCCTGGGATAAAGCAGAGGGGTTAGGAAAGATACATGTTTGCTAACAACTAGCCTGTGACTTTCCTGGTTAATTTCTTTCTATCTATCCATGTCTATGATCTACATAGCAGCCAATCACTCAACATCTGAGTCCAAGTTTTTGTAATAAGTGAACATTTTATTTTTCTCAACAGAAGGACATAATCTATTTTTCCAAGGACAGGAGAAGCAGAGAAGCATTCCAGCTCTGTGTCTGATCAGTGTTGTCTGATCAGTGTTGGTCCTCCTGGGTTAAACCCTCTGGCTGCGGGCTGTTTGACCCTCCCTGCTTCATTTACTCCCTGCTCCCCCTCCTGATGGGACCCAGAGATGAGAGCTGGTAAGTGTGGTATGAGTCCAAAATTGCACCCTATTTTCTATATTGTGCACTATTCTTGAACCCATAGGGCTCTGGTCAAAATTAGTGCACTTAATAGGGAATAGGGTGCCATTTGGGATTCACTCCTGGTAATCAGGGTCAAGAACTTTCCTAGAGGCACAGGAAGGTCTTCAAAGTGGTGGATCCTACTGGCGATAAAGCACTCAAGATAAAAACACATTCACACTAAAGGCATGACTCTTAACATGTCCTCTAAATGTCAACTGTGAGGGGATTACCCAGGCATAGTAAATCTAACAGGTAGTGGGTTTAGGGGAGGAATGTCCAACATCCAACCAACATACTGAGGGGATCAAGCTAACGAGGGAGAAAGGGAGAAAAAGGGAAAGTTAACCATCTCATGTTTTTTGGACTGCATTCGGTCCCTCGTCGGTACAGTCCCCCAGCTCCCAGCCATCTTTCAAAAAGCAGAGGTCACTTCACAAGAGGCCTGGGTCACACACTATATACCGCTGTAAAAGTACTGCTGAGCAAGTGGTTTCAATTTGCTCAAGTGATTAAGTTCACGCCAGATCCAGTGTACTGGCGCGGGTCACTTATGCCTGGCTGAGTTAGAGAGGAGGAGGGAGGGAGGGGAGTGAGCGTGATGCTAACCATTAGCAGTAGGAGTGACACTGCATTATAGCAGCGTGACAAGAAGGCTTACAGTCATGGGGGTTACACTGGCAGGTCTGCTAGAGCTTTAACATACAGAACCACAAGTACGCATCCCATGTCTCTAACTAACTACAACCAGGTCTGGTCAGGCAGGGCAGGCGTCACAAGATCAAAGCTATAGGGCCATGGCTCTAGGGATATGCTAATTTATCTCACAGTAGCCTATAGTCTCACAGTCAGTAGCCTGGAATGTCTTGAAGGGGAAAGTGTCCCAGACAGAAACAGATTTGACAGACTAACAGTAATAAGGCCTGTGCAAACTAGCAGAGAGACAGAGAGTCAGCACAATCCGTAATTAGTGCGGAAGACACACTCCTTTGATGGGTCAGGGAGTTTACTTATAAATCTTCTTTGTTTGCTCAGAGGAGCTACAGATGTAGGATCATAATTTGAGCTAGTTTGCTACAGAATAAAGATAACCCTTGAGCAACAGGAAATTTGCATGTTTATGTGTATTATAATTCATGGATATTTTTTGTACGGGTTGATACTGTTACATTTTTTTTGATTGCTTAAGCACGATTTTCAAAACAGGGCCCGTGTTTTCAAAACACTACACACAATTAGCAAAACACTACAGATCCTTTGCAAAATTAAACACTCTTGTAAAAACGACACACTTCTTTTTAAAAACCACACTTTGTTACCATATGAAACACACACATTTCACATTACTATACTCTGTTTGCACGAGTTACACTCTGCTGTGATAATCCTAAAACACTTTTAGCACTTCTACTTCCCTATGATTAGAGTAGGCTACTATCAACAAAGTACAAATATAATGTCAATTCACCAAACACTACACAAGAACAATGTTGTAGACTGAAGAAACTAATTTATTTCTCAACACGCCCAAAATGTTGACATGGACATGGAGATTCATAATATTGTAACCAAACGTCACTTTACATATTGTAAGTTCAAAGAAATAACGAGACATTGTCTCTTCGCCTAGCTGGATCTGGCCAGAGAATTTCATCAACTTCGCAGGCAATGTTGTCATTAGCAAGACACCTTGGAAAGAAACGTCTTGAATGACGAATCCATCCTTGCATTGCTGCTACCTCCATCTGGTCACAGGCCTCCTTCATGGCTTGGATGAGGGGTACCTCAGCCTGGAGACGGAGATCATATACCTTCCACCGCCATGCAGAGAAAAACTATTCTATAGGGTTGAGGAATGGAGAGTATGGTGGAAGATATAGGAGGGTGAAATGTGGATGTTGCTGAAACCAGTTCTGAACCAGAGCAGAGCGGTGGAAAGACACATTGTCCCAGACAACAATGTATTGCATATGGTCGATTTGATTTGCTGCTGTTATGTTGTGCAATTGGTCCAATAATGTAAGTATGAGTGCTGTGTTGTAAGGGCCCATATGGGCATGGCGGTGGAGGACCCCATTCTGTGTAATGGCTGCACAGAGTGTTATATTACCCCCACGTTGCCCTGGGACATTGACTATAGCCCTGTGGCCAATGATGTTTCTTCCCCTCCTTCGTGTACTCGTCAGGTTGAACCCAGCCTCATCTATGTAAATGAACTCATGCTGGATCTCCTCTCCATCCATTCATAAAACTCTCTGAAAAACAGTGTCAGGCAAAATTGTGTAGTTCAGTGTAGATCTAGTATACATATTACAGTAAAAGATAATGAGACAGTATGCAAGATCACACTGCTAAAGTGAATACAAACCTCTGCATAATCATGCCGCAGTCGTTTCACCCTTTCAGAATTGCGCTCAAAAGGCACTCGATAAATTTGCTTCATTTGAATGTGTTTTTTTTAAGGATGCGTGGCAGTGTTGATGTTGAGACCTGATGGATGTCGTTGAAAATGGCGTGGTTATTGACAATGTTAGCTTGGAGCTGCTTGAGTGTTATAACATTGTTGGCCAAAACCATGTTTACTATCTCCCTCTCTTGCTGTTCTGTGAACATAGGAGGCCTTCCCCCTTGTTGTTCCTGACCCTCAATCCTATGTAGAAAAACACAGTATACAATAGTACAGTAATTTCACAGGAAAAGGTAACAGAAGTGCTGATAGTGCATAGAATACAGTACTGTAAGCAGTTACTGAAACCGTGCAGATGTTTTTGATATGATGATATTTTTACAATACCTATTTTCCAGTCTAAATGTTCTCATCACACTTGCCCCTGTATATCAGCTTAGATTTGGCTGTACTCGCAGTCCAGCCTCCCTCAGCGTCAGGCCGTGGTTGACAACGTGGTCAACCAGTGTTGCGCGGATCTCATTTGTCAGATTCGGTCCTCTTTGAGCACCTTCTTGTCTTCTTCTTCCTCCCCTTCCTCTTCCTCCTCGTCCTCCTCCTCGTCCTCCTCCTCGTCCTCCTCCTCGTCCTCCTCGTTCTCCTTGTCCTCCTCGTTCTCCTCCTCGTTCTCCTCCTCGTCCTCCTCCTCGTCCTCCTCGTCCTCCTCGTCCTCCTCGTCCTCCTCGTCCTCCTCGTTCTCCTTGTCCTCCTCGTCCTCCTCCTCGTCCTCCTCCTCGTCCTTCTCGTCCTCCTCGTTCTCCTTGTCCTCCTCGTCCTCCTCGTTTACTCTTTCTCTGACTCTTTCCATTATGCTTGAAGACCGATGAACTCACCCGCTGCTTTTTATAGTGCTTATACACCTGATTGGTGTGTCTACAATTACAGTTTTTTCCAACTGCTTACACACAAAATCTTTTCATGTCACACGATTTTTGAAACCTCTCACTCAAAGTGCAAAACTACACACCAAATGTGAAAAACCATAAGCTATTTCTCAACCTTTGACTCAGTTGTCAATTGCATAAAACACTTTTTTCAAAATACTACACAAAATTCTCAACCTAAAACACAAAAATCTAACAGGAAGTGACTTGCTTTCCTTTTCCAAACACAACCAATCAAAATGCTACACTTATTCACCAGGTCACACACACACTCCTCACATGTGCAAACACTAATAGCTTAACTGATCACTAACCAATCACTGCTTTACTGTAGTATAGGCCTATAAATATGTCAAAGGTCAGATGACCTGTTTTGAACAATGGATGCCAACAATGGACAGAGAGCAAGAGGAGTAGGAGGGAGAGGAAGAGGACGAGGGCAAAGAAGAGAAGGAAGGAGAGGCATCTCTAATGAGATTAGGGCAAAATTTGTTGATCATGTGATCAACCACGGTTTGACAATGAGAGAGGCTGGACTGAGAGTCCAGCCCAATTTGAGTCGATTTACAGTGGCGTCCATAATTCAAACCTTCAGAAATGAGAACAGGTATGCAACTCTCTAATGACTATTTTAGCATTACAGTAATGTACTGTAAAATACGTATGACTTCATAGTATTGCACAAACATTTGTAACTCTAAGCCATCCATTTACTGCACTGAATGAATAAGGTTGGTTATCATGCTGTACTAAATTGTTTTGTACATTGTTTACAGTTCCTATGCTGAACACATACTGTGTTTGAATTCTGTACAGAGTGGAAAGGCAAAGACATCATGGAGGACGAGGATGCTTGTTTACAGATGTACAAGAGACTGCAATTATAAATATGGTATATGTGGGGACATAGAGGTTGCCTCTGTCCAAGGTTGGATACGCCATGCTAGGAGATTCTTCCCTCGATGTTTGGCAAGAGAAAACCTATCTTGTGATGTGGACGAAGTATCGTGGCCAGACTCAGGCCGGAGAAGAGATGAAGCGTAGTTTAGCACTGGTGACTGCCCCCCCTACCAATTCTTATACTGCCCCCTTGGGATGCCACACACACAATTGTGTTGTTTACTGTATTCTAAAGAATATACTTTTGGTTTACATATGTTTATGGTTTTGTTCTATGCTACTGTATACAACAGTAATGTTTGGCCTAATAAATATTTTCTGTTTCTACATTGCATTGGTGTTTACAGTGTACTTGTTACTCCTCTCAGCAGATTACTTTCACTGTAGAACATTGTATTGAAATGTAGATATAAGCCTATGAAAGACCAAAGAGCTTTAGATTTAGAACAACAGTGTTTACATGGTATATCCAAAAATGTAGTATTATGAAAGCAGTGTTTGCCATTTGATGCAAATGCTTCATTCTGACATGTGTTTATGGCATTTTGAATGCAGTGTTACATTTTGAAGGAGATGTGAGGCATTTTGCATTTTGTGTGTGCAGTTTTGGGAATTGTGTGTAGAGTTTTGAAAAAAATGAGACAGTTTTGAAAACTTGTGTAAGCAGTTGGAAAAAACTGTAAGCAAACAAGTGTTTGCATACCTGATGACTGTGTTGAACCAATTGGTTGGACAGTGTGGTAATTTGACAGTCAGTGCTTTGGTATTGCAATGACGTGACTTCATGATCGAATTTTGTGTGTAATGAATGTTAAGTGTGTTTAGTGTTTTGCAAATCACTGTGTGTAGAGTTTTGCAACAAGTGTGAGGTTGACAATGTGCTTATAGTTGTGCAAATATGGGCTGATGTTTTGCTTCTTGAGTGTAAGGTTTTGCTAATAGTGTACTACTTTTAATTTTAGTGGGTAAGCAATCCCCAAAAAACTGTAAGTTATGGAGTGAAGGGACGTGGACACCAAAGTAAGTAGGAAACATGAGTGACTTTATCTGGCTTCAAAATACCTCACCTTGCGTCCCCTTACAGAGGGGGACATGTAACTACTCCCACATCTCCCTTTCTTAAGGAACAACAGAAAGCACAGTACTGCCTTGTCTAACATACAATAGTTAACAACTGTTACAGTTCTCTAAACTAGCATTTCAATAAATACCCAAACTAACATGTAAACAACATGTTCATATCCAGTCAAAATATTTTTTAAAGAGAGCACAGGGTAGACTACTTGTAACTCTCTCCATACACCTGGGCCTTTATTCTGTCCCCATTCAAGGTGTTTGGTGTGACCTATGGGGCTGTAAAGTATTTACGGTACTGTAAGTGGGTGTATCCTGGTCCTGACGGGGTACCGTCGAGAGGTTGTGGAGAGGTAATGGATGTATCTGTCTGTAATGTCCGAGCTGGGGGAGGGATCCTCAGAGCCGGAGTCAGAGGTGCTGTGGTTGCCAGTAGAGTCGTAGAGTTGTGACACAGTTTCTGGTTGGTCCAGGGTGAGATGTTGGCGGTTTCTCCTGACTGTCTGGCCATGAGTGTTTATTTGGATTGAGCGTGCTGTGTCTGAGTGTCATTACGCTATGCCTTTGTCTCGGGCGTCCTGAGTCCTGCTGAGCTTTTATTGTCTGTCTTTATGTGTACACTCAGAGAGTTCTAGCCACCCTGGAGTCACCGGGGAGGGCAGAGTAGGAATGGTCAGAAGCTGCTTCCTGCTGCGCAACAACTCTGCTGTGCTCAGTCCATTGGAGAGGGGGGTTGATCTGTACGCCAAGAGCGTCAGGTAGGGGTCTGATGATTTGCAAAGGAGCTGTTTGGCAGTCTGTACTTCTCGTTCAGCTGCACCGTTACTTTGGGGAAACAACAGGCTTGAGGTTGTGTGTGTGAATCGCCAGGTGTCTGCGAAAATGTTGAAATTCTCAGAGGTAAACTGTGGGGCATTTTCTGAGATAAGGAGAAGAGGGATCCCACTACAAGTGAACCATGACCTCATACTCCCCACCACTGTGCTAGATGTAATTTTTGCCACCTCCATGAATCCAGAGAAATTATCAAAGACAGCAAGGTAGGTGGAGTTGTTGATGTGAAAAAGGTCAGCCCCTTGCTTTTGCCAAGAGCCATCTGGTGTCGGACTTGGGAGGAGGGACTCTGGTGTCTGTCTTCTGTATTTGGCACAAGTGTCACATTGTTTGACTTTCACTTGTAGCTGCTTGCTGGGACCTGGCCACCAGACTGAGGACTTGGCTCTCTCTCTGGATTTCGGAATGCCTTGGTGGTCCTCATGCAACCGGTTTAGAATATCCTCTTGCGTTTTGGAGGGGATGACCTTTTAGTAGTAAGAGTCCTCGTGCCACAGTGAGGTCACCTGAGGCGGCCCAATAGGGTTTCAGAGCGTGGTTGTCTCGGACTTCTTCTGCCCAGCCATGTTCATAACACTGTCTCACTAGGCAGTAGCGTTTTTCCATAAATGGAATCTGTTCCTCAGATTGGTTGTCTGGTTCTCTGTTGAAGGGTTCTAGTCAGAGTCGACTTGAAATGCAAGGCCTATAAGAAATTCTCTGAAGCGCTCACAACCCCATGTAGTAGTAAGAGCTTATTTTTTTATCTGTGCGACGTTCCCCACAAGACAAGGCCCGAGCGTACGCGAGGGGATGCCAGTCTGTGTCGCTTTTCCTCTGTAGCAGAACAGCTCCTAGGCTGTAGGAGGACACATCAGCTGAGATCTTGGCATCTGCTGTAGGGTCGAAAAGGGATAATCCAGGAGGAGTCATTAAATGCCTGCGCTTGCTGGGAATCCCAAGTCCACGTGCTGTTTTTTGTTCAGTAACTCTGTGAGGGGTCTGGAAATCTCTGCAAGGTGACGGATTTATTTCCCCATACCTTGCTTACGTTTGTTGGTACTGGCATTACATTCCAGTACCAACCAATTTTGTGCAATTATCAGCTGGGTCAGCTCGAACGTCACTTCCATTGATGATCTGGCCCAGGAATTTCACTTCTTGTTTGAAGAACATTTTGCGTTCAGCAAACAGCCGGTTGTTGTGTTCATCCTGAGTTGCCCCTTACACCAGGATATCATCCATTTGGCAGAAGTCTCCCTCAAGGCCATCAGCAGTTGTGACATTCTGCAATGGAAATATTTTGGGGCCAACGAGATTCCAAACAGGAGCCTATGAAAGCAGCATCGGTCGCAGGGGATGATGAATGTGGTGAATTTTTCGGTCTTTTGACAAAGGGATTTTCCAGGACCCTGAAGGTTCGTCGAGCTTGGAAAAGATCTTGTTGTCTTTCAGCTGGCCTAGAGTGTGTTCAATGCAACAACAAAAAATAGAACCAGGAACAGATATAGCCCTTGGATCTCTCCAGACCTGCAGACTGCCCTTGACCAGCACAAAAACATCCTGTGGCGTTCTGCAATAGCCCGTGTGATATCGAATAGCCCGTGTGATATGCAACTTTTCAGGGAAGTTTAGTAACCAATATACACAGACAGTTAGGAAAGCTAAGGCTAGATTTTTCAAGCAGAAAATTGCATCCTGTAGCACAAACTCAAAAAAAGTTCTGGGACACTGTAAAGTCCATGGAGTTTAAGAGCACCTCCTTTTTTTGCTGCCCACTGCACTGAGGCAAGGAAACACTGTCACCACTGATAAATCCACTATAATTGAGAATTTCAATAAGCATTTTTCTACGGCTGGCCATGCTTTCCACCTGGCTACCCCTACCCCGGGCAACAGCCCTGCACCCCCATATAGCAACACATTTCTCCTTCACCCAAATCCAGATAGCTGATGTTCTGAAAGAGCTGCAAAATCTGGACCCTTTCTTCCTAAAATGATCTGCTGAAATTGTTGCAACTCCTATTACTAGCCAGCCTGTTCAACCTCTCTTTCATATCGTCTGAGATTCCCAAAGATTGGAAAGCTGCCGCGGTCATCCCCCTCTTCAAAGGGGGAGACACTCTAGACCCAAACTGCTACAGACCTATATCCATCCTGCCCTGTCTTTCTATGGTCTTTGAAAGCCAAGTTAACAAACAGTCGAATCCCACCGTACTTTCTCCGCAATGCAATCTGGTTTCCGAGCTGGTCATGGGTGCACCTCAGCCACGCTCAAGGTCCTAAACAATATCCTAACCGCCATCGATAGGAGACATTACTGCGCAGCCGTATTGATCGACCTGGCCAAGGCTTTCAAATCTGTCAATCACCACATTCTTATCGGCAGACTCAACATCCTTGGTTTCTCAAATGATTGCCTCCTCTGGTTCACCAACTACTTCTCTGATAGAGTTCAGTGTGTTAAATCGGAGGGCCTGTTGTCCGGACCTCTCGTGCAGTCTCTATGGGGGAACCACAGGGTTTAATTCTCGGGCCGACTCTCTTCTCTCTGTACATCAAGGATGTCGCTCTTGCTGCTGGTGATTCTCTGATCCACCTCTAAGCAGACGACACCATTCTGTCTACCTCTGGCCCTTCTTTGGACACTGTGTTAACTGACCTCCAGACAAGCTTCAATGCCAGTTCTGGCTTAGAATATGTGGGCAACTACAAATACCTAGGTGTCTGGTTAGACTGTAAAGTCTCCTTTCAGACTCACATTAAGCATCTCCAATCCAAAATTAAATCTAGAATCGGATTCCTGTTTCACAACAAAGCATGCTTCACTCATGCTGCCAAACATACCCTTGTAAAACTGACCATCCTACCGATCCTCGACTTCGGCGATGTCATTTACAAAATAGCCTCCAACACTCTATTCAACAAATTGGATGCAGTCTATCACAGTGCCATCCGTTTTGTTACCAAAGCCCCATATACTACCCACCACTGCAACCTGTACGCTCTCATTGGCTGGCTCTCGCTTCATACTCGTAGCCAAACCCACTGGCTCCAGGTCATCTTCAAGTCTCTGCTAGGTAAAACCCTGCCTTATCTCAGCTCACTGCGGTTGTATCTGTTCAGTCCCTGTGACCAGTCCGAGTGCAAAAAACAGTGGTTGTATCTGTTCAGTCCCTGTGACCAGTCAGTGTGCAGTGACAGCAGTTGTATCTATTCAGTCCCTGTGACCAGTCAGTGTGCAGGGACAGCGGTTGTATCTATTCAGTCACTGTGACCAGTCAGTGTGCAGTGACAGCGGTTGTATCTGTTCAGTCCCTGTGACCAGTCCGAGTGCAGTGACAGCAGTTGTATCTGTTCAGTCCCTGTGACCAGTCAGTGTGCAGGGACAGCGGTTGTATCTGTTCAGTCCCTGTGACCAGTCAGTGTGCAGTGACAGCGGTTGTATCTCTTCAGTCCCTGTGACCAGTCAGTGTGCAGTGACAGCGGTTGTATCTGTTCAGTCCCTGTGACCAGTCCGAGTGCAGTGACAGCAGTTGTATCTATTCAGTCCCTGTGACCAGTCAGTGTGCAGGGACAGCGGTTGTATCTGTTCAGTCCATGTGACCAGTCAGTGTGCAGTGACAGCGGTTGTATCTGTTCAGTCCCTGTGACCAGTCAGTGTGCAGTGACAGCGGTTGTATCTATTCAGTCACTGTGAACAGTCCGAGTGCAGTGACAGCGGTTGTATCTCTTCAGTGCCTGTGACCAGTCAGTGTGCAGTGACAGCGGTTGTATCTATTCAGTCCCTGTGACCAGTCCGAGTGCAGTGACAGCAGTTGTATCTATTCAGTCCCTGTGACCAGTCAGTGTGCAGGGACAGCGGTTGTATCTGTTCAGTCCCTGTGACCAGTCCGAGTGCAGTGACAGCGGTTGTATCTATTCAGTCCCTGTGACCAGTCAATGTGCAGTGACAGCGGTTGTATATTTTCAGTCCCTGTGACCAGTCCGAGTGCAGTGACAGCGGTTGTATCTGTTGAGTCACTGTGACCAGTCCGAGTGCAGTGACAGCGGTTGTATCTGTTCAGTCCCTGTGACCAGTCCGAGTGCAGTGACAGTGGTTGTACCTGTTCAGTCCCTGTGACCAGTCAGTGTGCAGTGACAGCAGTTTTATCTATTCAGTCCCTGTGACCAGTCAGTGTGCAGTGACAGCGGTTGTATCTGTTCCGTCACTGTGACCAGTCCGAGTGCAGTGACAGCAGTTGTATCTGTTCAGCCACTGTGACCAGTCCGAGTGCAGTGACAGCAGTTGTATCTGTTCAGTCCCTGTGACCAGTCAGTGTGCAATGACAGCGGTTTTATCTGTTCAGTCCCTGTGACCAGTCAGTGTGCAGTGACAGCGGTTGTATCTGTTCAGTCCCTGTGACCAGTCCGAGTGCAGTGACAGTGGTTGTATCTGTTCAGTCCCTGTGACCAGTCAGTGTGCAGTGACAGCGGTTGTATCTGTTCAGTCCCTGTGACCAGTCCGAATGCAGTGACAGCGGTTGTATCTATTCATTCCCTGTGACCAGTCCGAGTGCAGTGACAGCGGTTGTATCTGTTCAGTCCCTGTGACCAGTCCGAGTGCAGTGACAGTGGTTGTATCTGTTCAGTCCCTGTGACCAGTCAGTGTGCAGTGACAGCGGTTGTATCTGTTCAGTCCCTGTGACCAGTCAGTGTGCAGTGACAGCGGTTGTATCTGTTCAGTCCCTGTGACCAGTCAGTGTGCAGTGACAGCGGTTGTATCTCTTCAGTCCCTGTGACCAGTCAGTGTGCAGGGACAGCGGTTGTATCTGTTCAGTCCCTGTGACCAGTCAGTGTGCAATGACAGTGGTTGTATCTTTTCAGTCCCTGTGACCAATCCGAGTGCAGTGACAGCGGTTGTATCTGTTCAGTCACTGTGACCAGTCCGAGTGCAGTGACAGCAGTTGTATCTGTTCCGCCACTGTGACCAGTCCGAGTGCAGTGACAGCAGTTGTATCTGTTCAGTCCCTGTGACCAGTCAGTGTGCAATGACAGCGGTTTTATCTATTCAGTCACTGTGACCAGTCAGTGTGCAGTGACAGAGGTTGTATCTGTTCAGTCCCTGTGACCAGTCCGAGTGCAGTGACAGCAGTTGTATGTGTTCAGTCCCTGTGACCAGTCTGTGTGCAGTGACAGCGGTTGTATCTATTCAGTCCCTGTGACCAGTCAGTGTGCAGTGACAGCGGTTGTATCTGTTCAGTCCCTGTGACCAGTCCGAGTGCAGTGACAGTGGTTGTATCTGTTCAGTCCCTGTGACCAGTCAGTGTGCAGTGACAGCGGTTGTATCTGTTCAGTCCCTGTGACCAGTCCGAATGCAGTGACAGCGGTTGTATCTATTCATTCCCTGTGACCAGTCCGAGTGCAGTGACAGCGGTTGTATCTGTTCAGTCCCTGTGACCAGTCCGAGTGCAGTGACAGTGGTTGTATCTGTTCAGTCCCTGTGACCAGTCAGTGTGCAGTGACAGCGGTTGTATCTGTTCAGTCCCTGTGACCAGTCAGTGTGCAGTGACAGCGGTTGTATCTGTTCAGTCCCTGTGACCAGTCAGTGTGCAGTGACAGCGGTTGTATCTCTTCAGTCCCTGTGACCAGTCAGTGTGCAGGGACAGCGGTTGTATCTGTTCAGTCCCTGTGACCAGTCAGTGTGCAATGACAGTGGTTGTATCTTTTCAGTCCCTGTGACCAATCCGAGTGCAGTGACAGCGGTTGTATCTGTTCAGTCACTGTGACCAGTCCGAGTGCAGTGACAGCAGTTGTATCTGTTCCGCCACTGTGACCAGTCCGAGTGCAGTGACAGCAGTTGTATCTGTTCAGTCCCTGTGACCAGTCAGTGTGCAATGACAGCGGTTTTATCTATTCAGTCACTGTGACCAGTCAGTGTGCAGTGACAGAGGTTGTATCTGTTCAGTCCCTGTGACCAGTCCGAGTGCAGTGACAGCAGTTGTATGTGTTCAGTCCCTGTGACCAGTCTGTGTGCAGTGACAGCGGTTGTATCTGTTCAGTCCCTGTGACCAGTCAGTGTGCAGTGACAGCGGTTGTATCTGTTCAGTCCCTGTGACCAGTCCGAATGCAGTGACAGCGGTTGTATCTATTCATTCCCTGTGACCAGTCCGAGTGCAGTGACAGCGGTTGTATCTATTCAGTCCCTGTGACCAGTCAGTGTGCAGTGACAGCGGTTGTATCTTTTAAGTCCCTGTGACCAGTCCGAGTGCAGTGACAGCGGTTGTATCTGTTCAGTCCCTGTGACCAGTCCGTGTGCAGTGACAGCGGTTGTATCTGTTCAGTCACTGTGACCAGTCCGAGTGCAGTGACAGCGGTTGTATCTGTTCAGTCCCTGTGACCAGTCCGAGTGCAGTGACAGCGGTTGTATCTATTCAGTCCCTGTGACCAGTCAATGTGCAGTGACAGCGGTTGTATCTGTTCCGCCACTGTGACCAGTCCGAGTGCAGTGACAGCAGTTGTATCTGTTCAGTCCCTGTGACCAGTCAGTGTGCAATGACAGCGGTTTTATCTGTTCAGTCCCTGTGACCAGTCAGTGTGCAGTGACAGCGGTTGTATCTATTCAGTCCCTGTGACCAGTCCAAGTGCAGTGACAGTGTTTGTATCGGTTCAGTCCCTGTGACCAGTCAGTGTGCAGTGACAGCGGTTGTATCTGTTCAGTCCCTGTGACCAGTCCGAATGCAGTGACAGCGGTTGTATCTATTCATTCCCTGTGACCAGTCCGAGTGCAGTGACAGCGGTTGTATCTATTCAGTCCCTGTGACCAGTCAGTGTGCAGTGACAGCAGTTGTATCTTTTCAGTCCCTGTGACCAGTCCGAGTGCAGTGACAGCGGTTGTATCTGTTCAGGCCCTGTGACCAGTCCGTGTGCAGTGACAGCGGTTGTATCTGTTCAGTCACTGTGACCAGTCCGAGTGCAGTGACAGCGGTTGTATCTGTTCAGTCCCTGTGACCAGTCCGAGTGCAGTGACAGTGGTTGTATCTGTTCAGTCCCTGTGACCAGTCAGTGTGCAGTGACAGCGGTTGTATCTATTCAGTCCCTGTGACCAGTCAGTGTGCAGTGACAGCGGTTGTATCTGTTCAGTCCCTGTGACCAGTCAGTGTGCAGTGACAGCGGTTGTATCTCTTCAGTCCCTGTGACCAGTCAGTGTGCAGGGACAGCGGTTGTATCTGTTCAGTCCCTGTGACCAGTCAGTGTGCAATGACAGTGGTTGTATCTTTTCAGTCCCTGTGACCAATCCGAGTGCAGTGACAGCGGTTGTATCTGTTCAGTCACTGTGACCAGTCCGAGTGCAGTGACAGCTGTTGTATCTGTTCTGCCACTGTGACCAGTCCGAGTGCAGTGACAGCAGTTGTATCTGTTCAGTCCCTGTGACCAGTCAGTGTGCAATGACAGCGGTTTTATCTATTCAGTCACTGTGACCAGTCAGTGTGCAGTGACAGAGGTTGTATCTGTTCAGTCCCTGTGACCAGTCCGTGTGCAGTGACAGCGGTTGTATCTGTTCAGTCCCTGTGACCAGTCAGTGTGCAGTGACAGCGGTTGTATCTGTTCAGTCCCTGTGACCAGTCCGAATGCAGTGACAGCGGTTGTATCTATTCATTCCCTGTGACCAGTCCGAGTGCAGTGACAGCGGTTGTATCTATTCAGTCCCTGTGACCAGTCAGTGTGCAGTGACAGCGGTTGTATCTTTTCAGTCCCTGTGACCAGTCCGAGTGCAGTGACAGCGGTTGTATCTGTTCAGTCCCTGTGACCAGTCCGTGTGCAGTGACAGCGGTTGTATCTGTTCAGTCACTGTGACCAGTCCGAGTGCAGTGACAGCGGTTGTATCTGTTCAGTCCCTGTGTCCAGTCCGTGTGCAGTGACAGCGGTTGTATCTGTTCAGTCCCTGTGACCAGTCCGAGTGCAGTGACAGTGGTTGTATCTGTTCAGTCCCTGTGACCAGTCAGTGTGCAGTGACAGCGGTTGTATCTATTCAGTCCCTGTGACCAGTCAGTGTGCAGTGACAGCGGTTGTATCTGTTCAGTCCCTGTGACCAGTCAGTGTGCAGTGACAGCGGTTGTATCTCTTCAGTCCCTGTGACCAGTCAGTTTGCAGTGACAGCGGTTGTATCTGTTCAGTCCCTGTGACCAGTCCGAATGCAGTGACAGCAGTTGTATCTGTTCAGTCCCTGTAACCAGTCCGAGTGCAGTGACAGCGGTTGTATCTGTTCAGTCCCTGTGACCAGTCCGAGTGCAGTGACAGCGGTTGTATCTATTCAGTCCCTGTGACCAGTCCGAGTGCAGTGACAGCGGTTGTATCTATTCAGTCCCTGTGACCAGTCAATGTGCAGTGACAGCGGTTGTATCTGTTCCGCCACTGTGACCAGTCCGAGTGCAGTGACAGCAGTTGTATCTGTTCAGTCCCTGTGACCAGTCAGTGTGCAATGACAGCGGTTTTATCTATTCAGTCACTGTGACCAGTCAGTGTGCAGTGACAGAGGTTGTATCTGTTCCGCCACTGTGACCAGTCCGAGTGCAGTGACAGCAGTTGTATCTGTTCAGTCCCTGTGACCAGTCAGTGTGCAGTGACAGCAGTTGTATCTGTTCAGTCCCTGTGACCAGTCAGTGTGCAGTGACAGCGGTTGTATCTGTTCAGTTCCTGTGACCAGTCCGAGTGCAGTGACAGCGGTTGTATCTATTCAGTCCCTGTGACCAGTCAGTGTGCAGTGACAGCGGTTGTATCTTTTCAGTCCCTGTGACCAGTCCGAGTGCAGTGACAGCGGTTGTATCTGTTCAGTCCCTGTGACCAGTCCGTGTGCAGTGACAGCGGTTGTATCTGTTCAGTCACTGTGACCAGTCCGAGTGCAGTGACAGCGGTTGTATCTGTTCAGTCCCTGTGACCAGACCGAGTGCAGTGACAGTGGTTGTATCTGTTCAGTCCCTGTGACCAGTCAGTGTGCAGTGACAGCGGTTGTATCTATTCAGTCCCTGTGACCAGTCAGTGTGCAGTGACAGCGGTTGTATCTGTTCAGTCCCTGTGACCAGTCAGTGTGCAGTGACAGCGGTTGTATCTCTTCAGTCCCTGTGACCAGTCAGTGTGCAGGGACAGCGGTTGTATCTGTTCAGTCCCTGTGACCAGTCAGTGTGCAATGACAGTGGTTGTATCTTTTCAGTCCCTGTGACCAATCCGAGTGCAGTGACAGCGGTTGTATCTGTTCAGTCACTGTGACCAGTCCGAGTGCAGTGACAGCAGTTGTATCTGTTCCGCCACTGTGACCAGTCCGAGTGCAGTGACAGCAGTTGTATCTGTTCAGTCCCTGTGACCAGTCCGTGTGCAATGACAGCGGTTTTATCTATTCAGTCACTGTGACCAGTCAGTGTGCAGTGACAGAGGTTGTATCTGTTCAGTCCCTGTGACCAGTCCGAGTGCAGTGACAGCAGTTGTATGTGTTCAGTCCCTGTGACCAGTCCGTGTGCAGTGACAGCGGTTGTATCTGTTCAGTCACTGTGACCAGTCCGAGTGCAGTGACAGCGGTTGTATCTGTTCAGTCCCTGTGACCAGTCCGAGTGCAGTGACAGTGGTTGTATCTGTTCAGTCCCTGTGACCAGTCAGTGTGACAGCGGTTGTATCTATTCAGTCCCTGTGACCAGTCCGAGTGCAGTGACAGTTGTTGTATCTGTTCCGTCCCTGTGACCAGTCCGAGTGCAGTGACAGTGGTTGTATCTGTTCAGTCCCTGTGACCAGTCAGTGTGCAGTGACAGCGGTTGTATCTATTCAGTCCCTGTGACCAGTCAGTGTGCAGTGACAGCGGTTGTATCTCTTCAGTCCCTGTGACCAGTCAGTGTGCAGGGACAGCGGTTGTATCTGTTCAGTCCCTGTGACCAGTCAGTGTGCAATGACAGTGGTTGTATCTTTTCAGTCCCTGTGACCAATCCGAGTGCAGTGACAGCGGTTGTATCTGTTCAGTCACTGTGACCAGTCCGAGTGCAGTGACAGCAGTTGTATCTGTTCCGCCACTGTGACCAGTCCGAGTGCAGTGACAGCAGTTGTATCTGTTCAGTCCCTGTGACCAGTCAGTGTGCAATGACAGCGGTTTTATCTATTCAGTCACTGTGACCAGTCAGTGTGCAGTGACAGAGGTTGTATCTGTTCAGTCCCTGTGACCAGTCCGAGTGCAGTGACAGCAGTTGTATGTGTTCAGTCCCTGTGACCAGTCTGAGTGCAGTGAAAGCGGTTGTATCTTTTCAGTCCCTGTGACCAGTCCGAGTGCAATGACAGCGGTTGTATCTGTTCAGTCCCTGTGACCAGTCCGAGTGCAGAGACAGCAGTTGTATGTGTTCAGTCCCTGTGACCAGTCTGAGTGCAGTGAAAGCGGTTGTATCTTTTCAGTCCCTGTGACCAGTCCGAGTTCAGAGACAGCAGTTGTATGTGTTCAGTCCCTGTGACCAGTCTGAGTGCAGTGAAAGCGGTTGTATCTATTCAGTCCCTGTGACCAGTCCGAGTGCAGTGAAAGCGGTTGTATCTATTCAGTCCCTGTGACCAGTCTGAGTGCAGTGACAGCAGTTGTATGTGTTCAGTCCCTGTGACCAGTCCGAGTGCAGTGAAAGCGGTTGTATCTATTCAGTCCCTGTGACCAGTCTGAGTGCAGTGACAGCAGTTGTATGTGTTCAGTCCCTGTGACCAGTCCGAGTGCAGTGACAGCGGTTGTATCTATTCAGTCCCTGTGACCAGTCAATGTGCAGTGACAGCGGTTGTATCTGTTCCACCACTGTGACCAGTCCGAGTGCAGTGACAGCAGTTGTATCTGTTCAGTCCCTGTGACCAGTCAGTGTGCAATGACAGCGGTTTTATCTATTCAGTCACTGTGACCAGTCAGTGTGCAGTGACAGAGGTTGTATCTGTTCCGCCACTGTGACCAGTCCGAGTGCAGTGACAGCAGTTGTATCTGTTCAGTCCCTGTGACCAGTCAGTGTGCAGTGACAGCAGTTGTATCTGTTCAGTCCCTGTGACCAGTCAGTGTGCAGTGACAGCGGTTGTATCTGTTCAGTCCCTGTGACCAGTCCGAGTGCAGTGACAGCGGTTGTATCTATTCAGTCCCTGTGACCAATCAGTGTGCAGTGACAGCGGTTGTATCTGTTCAGTCCCTGTGACCAGTCAGTGTGCAGTGACAGCGGTTGTATCTCTTCAGTCCCTGTGACCAGTCAGTGTGCAGGGACAGCGGTTGTATCTGTTCAGTCCCTGTGACCAGTCCGAATGCAGTGACAGCAGTTGTATCTGTTCAGTCCCTGTAACCAGTCCGAGTGCAGTGACAGCGGTTGTATCTGTTCAGTCCCTGTGACCAGTCCGAGTGCAGTGACAGCGGTTGTATCTATTCAGTCCCTGTGACCAGTCCGAGTGCAGTGACAGCGGTTGTATCTATTCAGTCCCTGTGACCAGTCAATGTGCAGTGACAGCGGTTGTATCTGTTCCGCCACTGTGACCAGTCCGAGTGCAGTGACAGCAGTTGTATCTGTTCAGTCCCTGTGACCAGTCAGTGTGCAATGACAGCGGTTTTATCTATTCAGTCACTGTGACCAGTCAGTGTGCAGTGACAGAGTTTGTATCTGTTCCGCCACTGTGACCAGTCCGAGTGCAGTGACAGCAGTTGTATCTGTTCAGTCCCTGTGACCAGTCAGTGTGCAGTGACAGCAGTTGTATCTGTTCAGTCCCTGTGACCAGTCAGTGTGCAGTGACAGCGGTTGTATCTGTTCAGTTCCTGTGACCAGTCCGAGTGCAGTGACAGCGGTTGTATCTATTCAGTCCCTGTGACCAGTCAGTGTGCAGTGACAGCGGTTGTATCTTTTCAGTCCCTGTGACCAGTCCGAGTGCAGTGACAGCGGTTGTATCTGTTCAGTCCCTGTGACCAGTCCGTGTGCAGTGACAGCGGTTGTATCTGTTCAGTCACTGTGACCAGTCCGAGTGCAGTGACAGCGGTTGTATCTGTTCAGTCCCTGTGACCAGACCGAGTGCAGTGACAGTGGTTGTATCTGTTCAGTCCCTGTGACCAGTCAGTGTGCAGTGACAGCGGTTGTATCTATTCAGTCCCTGTGACCAGTCAGTGTGCAGTGACAGCGGTTGTATCTGTTCAGTCCCTGTGATCAGTCAGTGTGCAGTGACAGCGGTTGTATCTCTTCAGTCCCTGTGACCAGTCAGTGTGCAGGGACAGCGGTTGTATCTGTTCAGTCCCTGTGACCAGTCAGTGTGCAATGACAGTGGTTGTATCTTTTCAGTCCCTGTGACCAATCCGAGTGCAGTGACAGCGGTTGTATCTGTTCAGTCACTGTGACCAGTCCGAGTGCAGTGACAGCAGTTGTATCTGTTCCGCCACTGTGACCAGTCCGAGTGCAGTGACAGCAGTTGTATCTGTTCAGTCCCTGTGACCAGTCCGTGTGCAATGACAGCGGTTTTATCTATTCAGTCACTGTGACCAGTCAGTGTGCAGTGACAGAGGTTGTATCTGTTCAGTCCCTGTGACCAGTCCGAGTGCAGTGACAGCAGTTGTATGTGTTCAGTCCCTGTGACCAGTCCGTGTGCAGTGACAGCGGTTGTATCTGTTCATTCACTGTGACCAGTCCGAGTGCAGTGACAGCGGTTGTATCTGTTCAGTCCCTGTGACCAGTCCGAGTGCAGTGACAGTGGTTGTATCTGTTCAGTCCCTGTGACCAGTCAGTGTGACAGCGGTTGTATCTATTCAGTCCCTGTGACCAGTCCGAGTGCAGTGACAGTTGTTGTATCTGTTCAGTCCCTGTGACCAGTCCGAGTGCAGTGACAGTGGTTGTATCTGTTCAGTCCCTGTGACCAGTCAGTGTGCAGTGACAGCGGTTGTATCTGTTCAGTCCCTGTGACCAGTCAGTGTGCAGTGACAGCGGTTGTATCTCTTCAGTCCCTGTGACCAGTCAGTGTGCAGGGACAGCGGTTGTATCTGTTCAGTCCCTGTGACCAGTCAGTGTGCAATGACAGTGGTTGTATCTTTTCAGTCCCTGTGACCAATCCGAGTGCAGTGACAGCGGTTGTATCTGTTCAGTCACTGTGACCAGTCCGAGTGCAGTGACAGCAGTTGTATCTGTTCCGCCACTGTGACCAGTCCGAGTGCAGTGACAGCAGTTGTATCTGTTCAGTCCCTGTGACCAGTCAGTGTGCAATGACAGCGGTTTTATCTATTCAGTCACTGTGACCAGTCAGTGTGCAGTGACAGAGGTTGTATCTGTTCAGTCCCTGTGACCAGTCTGAGTGCAGTGAAAGCGGTTGTATCTATTCAGTCCCTGTGACCAGTCCGAGTGCAGTGAAAGCGGTTGTATCTATTCAGTCCCTGTGACCAGTCTGAGTGCAGTGACAGCAGTTGTATGTGTTCAGTCCCTGTGACCAGTCCGAGTGCAGTGAAAGCGGTTGTATCTATTCAGTCCCTGTGACCAGTCTGAGTGCAGTGACAGCAGTTGTATGTGTTCAGTCCCTGTGACCAGTCCGAGTGCAGTGACAGCGGTTGTATCTATTCAGTCCCTGTGACCAGTCAATGTGCAGTGACAGCGGTTGTATCTGTTCCGCCACTGTGACCAGTCCGAGTGCAGTGACAGCAGTTGTATCTGTTCAGTCCCTGTGACCAGTCAGTGTGCAATGACAGCGGTTTTATCTATTCAGTCACTGTGACCAGTCAGTGTGCAGTGACAGAGGTTGTATCTGTCCGCCACTGTGACCAGTCTGAGTGCAGTGACAGCAGTTGTATCTGTTCAGTCCCTGTGACCAGTCAGTGTGCAGTGACAGCAGTTGTATCTGTTCAGTCCCTGTGACCAGTCAGTGTGCAGTGACAGCGGTTGTATCTGTTCAGTTCCTGTGACCAGTCCGAGTGCAGTGACAGCGGTTGTATCTATTCAGTCCCTGTGACCAGTCAGTGTGCATTGACAGCGGTTGTATCTTTTCAGTCCCTGTGACCAGTCCGAGTGCAGTGACAGCGGTTGTATCTGTTCAGTCCCTGTGACCAGTCCGTGTGCAGTGACAGCGGTTGTATCTGTTCAGTCACTGTGACCAGTCCGAGTGCAGTGACAGCGGTTGTATCTGTTCAGTCCCTGTGACCAGACCGAGTGCAGTGACAGTGGTTGTATCTGTTCAGTCCCTGTGACCAGTCAGTGTGCAGTGACAGCGGTTGTATCTATTCAGTCCCTGTGACCAGTCAGTGTGCAGTGACAGCGGTTGTATCTGTTCAGTCCCTGTGACCAGTCAGTGTGCAGTGACAGCGGTTGTATCTCTTCAGTCCCTGTGACCAGTCAGTGTGCAGGGACAGCGGTTGTATCTGTTCAGTCCCTGTGACCAGTCAGTGTGCAATGACAGTGGTTGTATCTTTTCAGTCCCTGTGACCAATCCGAGTGCAGTGACAGCGGTTGTATCTGTTCAGTCACTGTGACCAGTCCGAGTGCAGTGACAGCAGTTGTATCTGTTCCGCCACTGTGACCAGTCCGAGTGCAGTGACAGCAGTTGTATCTGTTCAGTCCCTGTGACCAGTCCGTGTGCAATGACAGCGGTTTTATCTATTCAGTCACTGTGACCAGTCAGTGTGCAGTGACAGAGGTTGTATCTGTTCAGTCCCTGTGACCAGTCCGAGTGCAGTGACAGCAGTTGTATGTGTTCAGTCCCTGTGACCAGTCCGTGTGCAGTGACAGCGGTTGTATCTGTTCAGTCACTATGACCAGTCCGAGTGCAGTGACAGCGGTTGTATCTGTTCAGTCCCTGTGACCAGTCCGAGTGCAGTGACAGTGGTTGTATGTGTTCAGTCCCTGTGACCAGTCTGAGTGCAGTGAAAGCGGTTGTATCTATTCAGTCCCTGTGACCAGTCCGAGTGCAGTGAAAGCGGTTGTATCTATTCAGTCCATGTGACCAGTCTGAGTGCAGTGACAGCAGTTGTATGTGTTCAGTCCCTGTGACCAGTCCGAGTGCAGTGAAAGCGGTTGTATCTATTCAGTCCCTGTGACCAGTCTGAGTGCAGTGACAGCAGTTGTATGTGTTCAGTCCCTGTGACCAGTCCGAGTGCAGTGACAGCGGTTGTATCTATTCAGTCCCTGTGACCAGTCAATGTGCAGTGACAGCGGTTGTATCTGTTCCGCCACTGTGACCAGTCCGAGTGCAGTGACAGCAGTTGTATCTGTTCAGTCCCTGTGACCAGTCAGTGTGCAATGACAGCGGTTTTATCTATTCAGTCACTGTGACCAGTCAGTGTGCAGTGACAGAGGTTGTATCTGTTCCGCCACTGTGACCAGTCCGAGTGCAGTGACAGCAGTTGTATCTGTTCAGTCCCTGTGACCAGTCAGTGTGCAGTGACAGCAGTTGTATCTGTTCAGTCCCTGTGACCAGTCAGTGTGCAGTGACAGCGGTTGTATCTGTTCAGTTCCTGTGACCAGTCCGAGTGCAGTGACAGCGGTTGTATCTATTCAGTCCCTGTGACCAGTCAGTGTGCATTGACAGCGGTTGTATCTTTTCAGTCCCTGTGACCAGTCCGAGTGCAGTGACAGCGGTTGTATCTGTTCAGTCCCTGTGACCAGTCCGTGTGCAGTGACAGCGGTTGTATCTGTTCAGTCACTGTGACCAGTCCGAGTGCAGTGACAGCGGTTGTATCTGTTCAGTCCCTGTGACCAGACCGAGTGCAGTGACAGTGGTTGTATCTGTTCAGTCCCTGTGACCAGTCAGTCTGCAGTGACAGCGGTTGTATCTATTCAGTCCCTGTGACCAGTCAGTGTGCAGTGACAGCGGTTGTATCTGTTCAGTCCCTGTGACCAGTCAGTGTGCAGTGACAGCGGTTGTATCTCTTCAGTCCCTGTGACCAGTCAGTGTGCAGGGACAGCGGTTGTATCTGTTCAGTCCCTGTGACCAGTCAGTGTGCAATGACAGTGGTTGTATCTTTTCAGTCCCTGTGACCAATCCGAGTGCAGTGACAGCGGTTGTATCTGTTCAGTCACTGTGACCAGTCCGAGTGCAGTGACAGCAGTTGTATCTGTTCCGCCACTGTGACCAATCCGAGTGCAGTGACAGCAGTTGTATCTGTTCAGTCCCTGTGACCAGTCCGTGTGCAATGACAGCGGTTTTATCTATTCAGTCACTGTGACCAGTCAGTGTGCAGTGACAGAGGTTGTATCTGTTCAGTCCCTGTGACCAGTCAGTGTGACAGCGGTTGTATCTATTCAGTCCCTGTGACCAGTCCGAGTGCAGTGACAGTTGTTGTATCTGTTCAGTCCCTGTGACCAGTCCGAGTGCAGTGACAGTGGTTGTATCTGTTCAGTCCCTGTGACCAGTCAGTGTGACAGCGGTTGTATCTATTCAGTCCCTGTGACCAGTCCGAGTGCAGTGACAGTTGTTGTATCTGTTCAGTCCCTGTGACCAGTCCGAGTGCAGTGACAGTGGTTGTATCTGTTCAGTCCCTGTGACCAGTCAGTGTGCAGTGACAGCGGTTGTATCTATTCAGTCCCTGTGACCAATCAGTGTGCAGTGACAGCGGTTGTATCTGTTCAGTCCCTGTGACCAGTCAGTGTGCAGTGACAGCGGTTGTATCTCTTCAGTCCCTGTGACCAGTCAGTGTGCAGGGACAGCGGTTGTATCTGTTCAGTCCCTGTGACCAGTCAGTGTGCAATGACAGTGGTTGTATCTTTTCAGTCCCTGTGACCAATCCGAGTGCAGTGACAGCGGTTGTATCTGTTCAGTCACTGTGACCAGTCCGAGTGCAGTGACAGCAGTTGTATCTGTTCCGCCACTGTGACCAGTCCGAGTGCAGTGACAGCAGTTGTATCTGTTCAGTCCCTGTGACCAGTCAGTGTGCAATGACAGCGGTTTTATCTATTCAGTCACTGTGACCAGTCAGTGTGCAGTGACAGAGGTTGTATCTGTTCAGTCCCTGTGACCAGTCCGAGTGCAGTGACAGCAGTTGTATGTGTTCAGTCCCTGTGACCAGTCTGAGTGCAGTGAAAGCGGTTGTATCTTTTCAGTCCCTGTGACCAGTCCGAGTGCAATGACAGCGGTTGTATCTGTTCAGTCCCTGTGACCAGTCCGAGTGCAGAGACAGCAGTTGTATGTGTTCAGTCCCTGTGACCAGTCTGAGTGCAGTGAAAGCGGTTGTATCTTTTCAGTCCCTGTGACCAGTCCGAGTTCAGAGACAGCAGTTGTATGTGTTCAGTCCCTGTGACCAGTCTGAGTGCAGTGAAAGCGGTTGTATCTATTCAGTCCCTGTGACCAGTCCGAGTGCAGTGAAAGCGGTTGTATCTATTCAGTCCCTGTGACCAGTCTGAGTGCAGTGACAGCAGTTGTATGTGTTCAGTCCCTGTGACCAGTCCGAGTGCAGTGAAAGCGGTTGTATCTATTCAGTCCCTGTGACCAGTCTGAGTGCAGTGACAGCAGTTGTATGTGTTCAGTCCCTGTGACCAGTCCGAGTGCAGTGAAAGCGGTTGTATCTATTCAGTCCCTGTGACCAGTCTGAGTGCAGTGACAGCGGGGCAGCCCAATAGAACAGTGCAATGGTCACAAATTACATAGATTTCTTGTTGAGTTGTCAAATACTTAGCTAGTACTGTTCTTAATGTAGCTAGCTAGTTAGCTTGCTTTTTAGCTAGTTAGCTGACATCAAATGCCGGTAGAAATTGTTCTCAAGTCTACTTTTCCATTCCAAACTGTGACATAATAAACCCGACTACATCTTACAAGTCTCTGAGTTGTGGAGTTATGAAGTGGGGGGATGCGGACACCAGAGTTAGTAAGAAATATGAGTGACTTTATCTGGCTTCAACACAGTATTTATCAACTCGGTCACCGCACGGAGGGGAATATTTAACTACTCCCACAGACACATTGTTCGTTAGGGCAAATCAAGTCTGACATTTTAAAGTGGAAATTACAAACTTTAGAAGTCTTTTGTAAGCTTGAATAAACTACAAGTTTGCATTTCCTGCTGTGCAGGATAATTCCCAGCAACAAAAGAGTGATCAAATTAAGATCCTACATACTGTACTGTTGGAATTTCAACAAGGGTCTGTAACCTGGGTCTAACTAGTCTTAACAACTGGACATAGACGGGGCTACATTTAATTGATTGAGGTGGATTTTGGGGTGTGTGTGTGTGTGTGTGTGTGTGTGTGTGTGTGTGTGTGTGTGTGTGTGTGTGTGTGTGTGTGTGTGTGTGTGTGTGTGTGTGTGTGTGTGTGTGTGTGTGTGTGTGTGTATGCATGGGGGTAATGGGGAGTGTTCACACCAGATGTGATCTACACCAGGGCATCAATAAAACAAACACTTCCTAATCTCAACCTTCCTACCGTTACATCAAACCTTATGGTGAACAAAAACACTGTGTCTCAGATACCTCAATTATTGATATAACCGCAATTTAAATTTTTCCCCACTGCAATGTCTGTTGTAACGTTTCCCTGTTTGGCTCCTTCCCCGGCTCAACACTACTTTTGTTGATTTATTTATGTATTTATTTGTTTTCTCTCTGTGTTTCCCTGTTGTTTTCTTCCGGGGTTTTTCCCCGTTCTTCCACATCTAGTGAGTTCAGTGCTCTCATTTCTCTCCCTGTGATTCGGAATAGGGGAGCTTCAGAAAAAATGTCAGGTTCAAATCAAAATGGGGCACAATATTGAACTACTCTAAACACAAGCTGAGACTTGAGTGATGGAAATGGCACTCTTTCTTCCCCAGCTTTCCCTTTGTCAGCTGCGGGGTTTTCTCTCTGTAGTCGGCGCGATGCGTGGGCGATGTCAGCACTCGGAAGAAGGTGTTCTGTACCACGATTTTGTACAAATGCATCCCATAATGATCATGTTTTGTTACCTTTATGTGCTCCGCCAACACAGGTTGGCTCTACTAGTCTGGATATGTGAATGTTGTAAACAGCAGCTCCAGTAGAGAGACTGCTCCCTTTTAGCCCAGTATTTACTGCTGTTGATTTGTTTCCTATGTGATGTCTGCTCCTCTTCATCTCTCAATGACAACGCACCTCAGACGCTGGCATGTGTAGACTAGAGAGCAACTCCCTTAGAAATCTACCTACAAACACTCACAGGCAAAAAGTCCCACATACACACTGCCATGACACACACAGATATGCAGCATGAGCACACACACGACCCCCCCCCCTCCCCCACACACACACTCCTAGGTAAATTCCCACAGCTGTTCAATGGGGGCCCAGTAAATGTTTTCTTATGTAGGTGAACAGGGCTTTGGATGACACGAAAACATGTTTGGCTGTTCCACCGGCGTAGGCACTTAAGACAAGCTCATGTCACCCGAAGGCCCTGCTTTATAATAACAGAGCAGGTTGACAAAATGAAAGCTCATTTACTGGTCATTTCAGCCCTGACCCCTGCAGTAAAATATCAAAGGGCTTTTGAGGCCTGCTCTTATTTCAGCCTGCTTTAGAGGAACAGCTGAGGAGTTTGGCAGGCCTGCCTGGGCCCGGCCCAACCTGGCTGACTGACTGGGAGCTTTGGGAGGCTTTTGTCAGACCCCTCTGCTCTATCTATTTATCTGCCCACAATAAACCCCTGACTCATTGAGCTATGGAAGAGTAATGGTTATAGGACCACAGAGCCTTAGCTAACATGTATATCAGATGAGTGTCATATTCGTCTGTCGTGTAATTATGACAAATTAAATTATGGCCAAATTATAAGAGGCATATAGAGACTTTTGTACAATAAAATCAGGTGAGGAGCTCCACAAAATTAACAAAAACAAAGATTAAACTAGAATATCTACTGAATTTGAATTGTGATACAAATTTCTAGTGATTAAATCACCGCATATTGCAGTGTTCCCTTCCTGCCCTGCCCCCTCACAGATAACCATGGTAACAGTAGAAGCCCCTGGAGCAGAGGATCAATAGCAATATGCCCCTCCCTGTTCCCTCCCCTCCCCAGCTCAGCTCAGTGTAGACCTGTCACTTCAGATCTAATAATCTAACCTATGAAGCATTGATGAGCAGTCAGTGATTGTGTCACTCCTGCGTCACTCTCCATGCAGTCACACGGTGCCCGCACACATAAACTTGTGCACACAAACACATACTACAACAGGTTCTATTAAACAATTACACAGATATTTCTCCAGTCATTCACATCTTTATAACATTTATTTTACATCCCACTATTTTAATTCAATGGATCATGACCCCCATTGGCTTCATGAACCCAGAAAACAGCTGACCAACAGAAGCCATTTTGTTTCTCAATGACTGAGTGTCTTGGCTGACCACAGAGAGGTCAGTATTGACCAATCCCCCTGACCTCTGAGACCACCGCTCTCCGGCCAATCTGCACCAGGCCTTAGGGGCGATTATGACATTTACTCACAGAGATTATCATTTCAAATGAGTGTTTTAAACATTCCCTGGTGGGGATGGAAGAGATGTTGGCAGTAGTGGGGATATCGGTCAATAAGAATAGACTTGGTATATTCAATAGGAAATGGACACTCACCAGAGGCCCTGCAGGCTGACCAGATCAATAAGCTGTGTTAAGTGGCAGTGATGCCCCTCCATTGATGAGCTAATGGCTGTCCAGACTGTGTCCACTCACCATTTCGCTCTTTCTCTTTCCCCCTCTCCCTCTCTCTCTTTATTCCCTTTCTCTCTCTTTCTTCACCCAATCTCTGTCTTTCTTCCTACATCACCCCAATGTCCATTTACCTACCATACCACATCCCTCCTCTCTCTCCCTCTTTCTCTCCCTCCTCTCTCTCTCCCTATTTCTCTCTTTCCCTCCTCTATCTCCCTCTTCTCTCTCCCTCCTCTCTCTCACCTCCTTCCCTACCTCCTTCCCTCCTGCTTCTCAATCTCTCTTCTCTTGATCCAGTGGGTCAAGCTCCAAGGCCAGGTGGTTAATCTCATATCGCCCCCAGACACTGCACACCAGGACTCACAGTCTTATAGGCTGAGCCCAGTCAGCTGTTCAGCTCTCTACCCTTCCCTTCACCTATGAGCCGCCCCCTGCAGCACAGTAGTCTAGAGAGGGGCATTCTGGGAGGTCAAATTTTGCCCTCCTTCTTCTGTTTGGTGAAACAGCTACGTGTGGCCTGGGTTAGGAGTGGACACATACAGCACCTCTACTTTACAGAGGGGACTTTAAATATCTTCCTCAGTCAGTTACAAATGTTATTTTTATTTGTTAAGTTAGTAGTACTGAAAACACAAGCAATGTTATACCCCATACCTCCAGGAAATATGTCCTGTTCTGCTGCTCAAACATTTAACTGAAAAACCAACAGAACACCCTAAAAACGACCTGTTGTGTCAACCGATGCAGAATAAATCAAAGTTGTACATCATGCCTAAGGTACACAGGGTGTATCTTCCAGTGTAGAAGAAGGAAAGGAGGCCTGTGTCTATCTCTCTCTCCTGCATGTTCATCACCTCCTTCCCAGTTCAGAGTCTTATTACTTCTGCCACATGACGCTTGCCTTGGATCGCATGAACCATGAATAATATACGACTGCCACCGCCACCTCAGTACAGATGAAAGACCACGCCACTATGGGTCGGCTACGCTACGGCAGGCTGAGACTGTGATGAAGAGGTAGAGTTGGTAGAGAAGAAGACACCATCCAAAGGCCTAGAATCCCTCTTTCTGTGTTTTGTAAGGTGTGTGTGTGTGTGTGTGTGTGTGTGTGTGTGTGTGTGTGTGTGTGTGTGTGTGTGTGTGTGTGTGTGTATGTGTGCCCTGCCGTTCCGCCTTTCATTCCTAGATCCGGCTGCAGTAGAGGTGACAGCACATGTCACTGTCAGCTCCAGGTAGCAGACGTTGAGGAGGGGAAGAAAAGAGGGGGAGAAGGAGACGGAGAGGAGGGGGGAGATAGGGGGTGGGAGGATGGGAGAGAGAAGGGTGGAGGAGAGTGGAGAAAGGGGGGGGCGGATGAGGGATGTGGAGGAGAGCGAGAGAGGAGAGAGGAGGGAAGAGGTGAGTGGAAGACATGAGGGTGGAGAGACGGAGGAGGAGAGGAGAGGGAGATGGGGAGAGAGGAGGGTGGAGAGGAGGAGGAAGGTGGAGGAGGAGGCAACTAGCAAAGCGATGAAACAACAGCACACACACACACACACTGTGCGGCCTCTCAAGAGAGCTGATCAGTGCGAGGGGTAACCCGTCTGTGCTGCGCTCAGTGGGGACGTGGCGTTTCCATCTCTCGAGGTCGGGAAGCAAAAACAAACAGTACTTTTGATCATCAGATCCGGCTCTGCTCCTCACCTAGGAGCCTTTGGAGGGGAGACAGTCATTCTAAACACAACGTCTGTCTGTGTGACTGGGGCACCACTAAACAAGCATGGCTGGTATAACACATGCTGTGTGACACACACACACATGCACGCACACACACAAACAAAAGCAGAGCACAACCACAAGCACGCTCTCACACGCACACACACACAGACACACACACACAGACACACACACACACACACACACACACACACACACACACACACACACACACACACACACACACACACACACACACACACACACACGTAGACAGTGTATCAAACACCGGAGCAAAGGATTAGCTGTAAAACATGTAATCCCGGATACCACTTTCAGGAATACCCAATAACAAAAGACTGTTCTCACACGCCTTAAGTTGTTTCCTCTTACAAAAGTCAATGCTTTACGTCACACCAACAGCTGTGTAGTGATCTGAGGTTACACTTGACTTTTTTATAGCCGCTCATCGCACATGTTTCGTATACAACAGTGATGCGTGCAGTGTTGGGTTCCCATTGTCAATTTCAAGTATTGTGTCACTGTAAAAAAAAAACTATTGAGTGGTAAATCCTACGAGGAGCCAGCTCATGGGCAACAAAAGGTCTCTGGCGGCTAGCTAGCGTCACTATTGTCCTCCAGTCAGCGACAGAGGGAAGACAATACCAGGGGAGAGGTTACAGAGCTTGACCCAACCTACCTTCACTCCACCTCCAGTAGACAAGGTTAAGATGGATGGCCCTAATTAAAAGAAGGGCCTCTGTTCTCTCTTCTTCTTCTCAATATCATCAGGTTCATTTTACAGGAACTTTAACAGGGCCTTTTGTGGGGCCATAATTATAGGGTGAACTGATTAGGGCCCCCAGAGGCAAGGAGGTGACAGACAGACTCGGCAGAGTAACCCAAGTAACCTTTCAATATTACATCTCCGACGCATTGTTGGTGCAGCCAGCTCACTAATTACACTGCCAGGATAATGGTGGATTGTTATTTTTGTCGTCTCTCAATCTTTCTCTCTCTCTTTCTCTCTCTCTCTCTCTCTCTCAAATTATTGCAAACCATATCTATCTCTCTCTCTCTCTCGCTCTCTCTCTCTTTCTCTGTCTCTCTCTCATTTCTCTGTTGATCATATTACGTGAACAATATGAATATTTCCAAATGTGTCTGCAACGAATTCCTGACAAAAGGTTGTGGGGAGTGTGTGTGTGTGTGTGTGTGTGTGTGTGTGTGTGTGTGTTTGCTTGTGCATATGTGTGGGTGTTGTTCTAGATCAATGGCTGCCGTTTGGCCGTCCATTCTGCCCGGTGCGGTGGAGCCGCAGGCTCTAGGCGAGCGCCAGATGACACGCTCGGCCCAGCCATTTAACGTGGCTCGCTATGCCACGTTATGGAGGGAGATATTATGGAGGGAGATATGTGTCAAGCACAGTGAAGAATAAACTAATCTGCCGTTTATTACGTGTGGGGTAACTTGAGCTTGGTGATTAAATGGAGATTTGAGCGTGATGCAGCCGGTCAGAATCGGGTCTATAAGCATACAGTCACAGGCCGTGCCCTGGCTGTCTCACTGTAGTAACATATGGGCCACTAAACGTGTGAAAGACTGTGATACTGACACTCACACTCACACTGCCTGCCTGGCTGCATGGCTTGCCAATCAAAGACCTTTCAGTGTGTCAAAGCGAGTTAACAAAGGATTTCTGTAGTTACCTCAGATTTCTGATATTTCATATTTCTGAGAAAGAAACTTTACACAACAACAGAAAATGTTGGGTTAAGTGATGGTAGATAGATCATGCGCCAGACAGCAGCTCTTGTCATTCAAGGGGTTGGGTTTGGGATGTTTGATTGAGAAGTGGGGTTAGAAAAACAAGGCAATGTTATTTTAAAAAGTCTCCTCTGATGCTTGCAATCATCTCAATGTGTGTGTGTGTGTGTGTGTGTGTGTGTGTGTGTGTGTGTGTGTGTGTGTGTGTGTGTGTGTGTGTGTGTGTGTGTGTGTGTGTGTGTGTGTGTGTGTGTGTGTGTGTGTGTGAGAGAGAGAGCTCCCAGACACGCCTGTTTGATTGAGCTAAAGAGCCATCTTCACATTCTTCGCTGTCACTCCCAAAGCTATTCGGAGCAGCAATTAAAATCAGTTTAGCTCCCCGTGTACAAACACAAACACGCATACACACATGCACACACACAAACACACGCGCACACACACTCTGGCCTTCAACAGCAGTGAGTATGAGACAGACATGTCTTAGAGGAAGGAAGGTTCTATTATTAGGCCACAGTCTCTATGACACGTCACTACATGACCATCACCCACTGATTTACAGCTCTCCCCTCTGATAGGACTAGAGCAAACCAGAACCTTTTCCTTTAATTGACATGTTCTTCAAGATAAATATGGACCTCAATGTGACCCTCCAGTGTGACCGATACTGTCAACCTCATTTTCAAACTTTGCTGTGGACATCGACTTCCGCTTCACTTCCCTACTGCAGCAGTGCGCTGGTGGCAAACTAGACAGAGTCAATTATTAGAAATAGTTATTTGTAATATATATTTCTTGTATAAAAGTCAAGTAAACAAGTGTATGTGTATTAAGTTTGTTAACATTAGCTAGACCTACTTGTAGGCTAGTTCTGTTGTGATAATAATGTTTGCTAGACCTACTTATAGATTAGTTCTGTTGTGATAATAATGTTTGCTAGATTTACTAGTAGGCTAGTTCTGTTGTGATAATAATGTTTGCTAGATCTAGTTCTGTTGTGATAATAATGTTTGTTAGATCTACAAGTAGGCTAGTTCTGTTGTGATAATAATGTTTGCTAGACCTACTTATAGATTAGTTCTGTTGTGATAATAATGTATGCTAGATCTACTAGTAGGCTAGTTCTGTTGTGATAATAATGTTTGCTAGATCTAGTTCTGTTGTGATAATAATGTTTGCTAGATCTACAAGTAGGCTAGTTCTGTTGTGATAATAATGTTTGCTAGACCTACTTATAGATTAGTTCTGTTGTGATAACAATGTTTGCTAGATCTACTAGTAGACTAGTTCTGTTGTGATAATAATGTTTGCTAGATCTAGTTCTGTTGTGATAATAATGTTTGCTAGATCTACTAGTAGGCTAGTTCTGTTGTGATAATAATGTTTGCTAGATCTAGTTCTGTTGTGATAATGATGTTTGCTAGATCTAGTTCTGTTGTGTTAATAATGTTTGCTAGATCTACGAGTAGGCTAGTTCTGTTGTGATAATAATGTTTGCTAGATCTACTAGTAGGCTAGTTCTGTTGTGATAATAATGTTTGCTAGATCTAGTTCTGTTGTGATAATGATGTTTGCTAGATCTACTAGTAGGCTAGTTCTGTTGTGATAATAATGTTTGCTAGATTAACTAGTAGGCTAGTTCTGTTGTGATAATAATGTTTGCTAGATCTACGAGCAGGCTAGTTCTGTTGTGATAATAATGTTTGCTAGATCTACTAGTAGGATAATTCTGTTGTGATAATAATGTTTGCTAGATCTAGTTCGTTTGTGATAATAATGTTTGCAAGATCTAGTTCTGTTGTGATAATAATGTTTGCTAGATCTACAAGTAGGCTAGTTATGTTGTGATAATAATGTTTGCTAGACCTACTTATAGATTAGTTCTGTTGTGATAATAATGTTTGCTAGATCTACTAGTAGGCTAGTTCTGTTGTGATAATAATGTTTGCTAGATCTACTAGTAGGCTAGTTCTGTTGTGATAATAATGTTTGCTAGATCTAGTTCTGTTGTGATAATGATGTTTGCTAGATCTAGTTCTGTTGTGTTAATAATGTTTGCTAGATCTACGAGTAGGCTAGTTCTGTTGTGATAATAATGTTTGCTAGATCTACTAGTAGGCTAGTTCTGTTGTGATAATAATGTTTGCTAGATCTAGTTCTGTTGTGATAATGATGTTTGCTAGATCTACTAGTAGGCTAGTTCTGTTGTGATAATAATGTTTGCTAGATTAACTAGTAGGCTAGTTCTGTTGTGATAATAATGTTTGCTAGATCTACAAGTAGGCTAGTTATGTTGTGATAATAATGTTTGCTAGACCTACTTATAGATTAGTTCTGTTGTGATAATAATGTTTGCTAGATCTACTAGTAGGCTAGTTCTGTTGTGATAATAATGTTTGCTAGATCTACTAGTAGGCTAGTTCTGTTGTGATAATAATGTTTGCTAGATCTAGTTCTGTTGTGATAATAATGTTTGCTAGATCTACTAGTAGGCTAGTTCTGTTGTGATAATAATGTTTGCTAGATCTAGTTCTGTTGTGATAATGATGTTTGCTAGATCTAGTTCTGTTGTGATAATAATGTTTGCTAGATCTAGTTCTGTTGTGATAATAATGTTTGCTAGATCTACAAGTAGGCTAGTTCTGTTGTGATAATAATGTTTGCTAGACCTACTTATAGATTAGTTCTGTTGTGATAATAATGTTTGCTAGATCTACTAGTAGGCTAGTTCTGTTGTGATAATAATGTTTGCTAGATCTACTAGTAGGCTAGTTCTGTTGTGATAATAATGTTTGCTAGATCTAGTTCTGTTGTGATAATAATGTTTGCTAGATCTACTAGTAGGCTAGTTCTGTTGTGATAATAATGTTTGCTAGATCTAGTTCTGTTGTGATAATGATGTTTGCTAGATCTACTAGTAGGCTAGTTCTGTTGTGATAATAATGTTTGCTAGATCTAGTTCTGTTGTGATAATAATGTTTGCTAGATCTACGAGTAGGCTAGTTCTGTTGTGATAATAATGATTGCTAGATCTACGAGTAGGCTAGTTCTGTTGTGATAATAATGTTTGCTAGATCTACTAGTAGGCTAGTTCTGTTGTGATAATAATGTTTGCTAGATCTACTAGTAGGCTAGTTCTGTTGTGATAATAATGTTTGCTAGATCTAGTTCTGTTGTGATAATAATGTTTGCTAGATCTACTAGTAGGCTAGTTCTGTTGTGATAATAATGTTTGCTCGATCTAGTTCTGTTGTGATAATAATGTTTGCTAGATCTACGAGTAGGCTAGTTCTGTTGTGATAATAATGTTTGCTAGATCTACAAGTAGGCTAGTTCTGTTGTGATAATAATGTTTGCTAGACCTACTTATAGATTAGTTCTGTTGTGATAATAATGTTTGCTAGATCTACTAGTAGGCTAGTTCTGTTGTGATAATAATGTTTGCTAGATCTACTAGTAGGCTAGTTCTGTTGTGATAATAATGTTTGCTAGATCTAGTTCTGTTGTGATAATAATGTTTGCTAGATCTACTAGTAGGCTAGTTCTGTTGTGATAATAATGTTTGCTAGATCTAGTTCTGTTGTGATAATGATGTTTGCTAGATCTAGTTCTGTTGTGATAATAATGTTTGCTAGATCTAGTTCTGTTGTGATAATAATGTTTGCTAGATCTACAAGTAGGCTAGTTCTGTTGTGATAATAATGTTTGCTAGATCTACTAGTAGGCTAGTTCTGTTGTGATAATAATGTTTGCTAGATCTAGTTCTGTTGTGATAATGATGTTTGCTAGATCTACTAGTAGGCTAGTTCTGTTGTGATAATAATGTTTGCTAGATTAACTAGTAGGCTAGTTCTGTTGTGATAATAATGTTTGCTAGATCTACGAGCAGGCTAGTTCTGTTGTGATAATAATGTTTGCTAGATCTACAAGTAGGCTAGTTCTGTTGTGATAATAATGTTTGCTAGACCTACTTATAGATTAGTTCTGTTGTGATAATAATGTTTGCTAGATCTACTAGTAGGCTAGTTCTGTTGTGATAATAATGTTTGCTAGATCTACTAGTAGGCTAGTTCTGTTGTGATAATAATGTTTGCTAGATCTAGTTCTGTTGTGATAATAATGTTTGCTAGATCTACTAGTAGGCTAGTTCTGTTGTGATAATAATGTTTGCTAGATCTAGTTCTGTTGTGATAATGATGTTTGCTAGATCTAGTTCTGTTGTGATAATAATGTTTGCTAGATCTAGTTCTGTTGTGATAATAATGTTTGCTAGATCTACAAGTAGGCTAGTTCTGTTGTGATAATAATGTTTGCTAGACCTACTTATAGATTAGTTCTGTTGTGATAATAATGTTTGCTAGATCTACTAGTAGGCTAGTTCTGTTGTGATAATAATGTTTGCTAGATCTACTAGTAGGCTAGTTCTGTTGTGATAATAATGTTTGCTAGATCTAGTTCTGTTGTGATAATAATGTTTGCTAGATCTACTAGTAGGCTAGTTCTGTTGTGATAATAATGTTTGCTAGATCTAGTTCTGTTGTGATAATGATGTTTGCTAGATCTACTAGTAGGCTAGTTCTGTTGTGATAATAATGTTTGCTAGATCTAGTTCTGTTGTGATAATAATGTTTGCTAGATCTACGAGTAGGCAAGTTCTGTTGTGATAATAATGATTGCTAGATCTACGAGTAGGCTAGTTCTGTTGTGATAATAATGTTTGCTAGATCTACTAGTAGGCTAGTTCTGTTGTGATAATAATGTTTGCTAGATCTACTAGTAGGCTAGTTCTGTTGTGATAATAATGTTTGCTAGATCTAGTTCTGTTGTGATAATAATGTTTGCTAGATCTACTAGTAGGCTAGTTCTGTTGTGATAATAATGTTTGCTCGATCTAGTTCTGTTGTGATAATAATGTTTGCTAGATCTACGAGTAGGCTAGTTCTGTTGTGATAATAATGTTTGCTAGATCTACAAGTAGGCTAGTTCTGTTGTGATAATAATGTTTGCTAGACCTACTTATAGATTAGTTCTGTTGTGATAATAATGTTTGCTAGATCTACTAGTAGGCTAGTTCTGTTGTGATAATAATGTTTGCTAGATCTACTAGTAGGCTAGTTCTGTTGTGATAATAATGTTTGCTAGATCTAGTTCTGTTGTGATAATAATGTTTGCTAGATCTACTAGTAGGCTAGTTCTGTTGTGATAATAATGTTTGCTAGATCTAGTTCTGTTGTGATAATGATGTTTGCTAGATCTAGTTCTGTTGTGATAATAATGTTTGCTAGATCTAGTTCTGTTGTGATAATAATGTTTGCTAGATCTACAAGTAGGCTAGTTCTGTTGTGATAATAATGTTTGCTAGACCTACTTATAGATTAGTTCTGTTGTGATAATAATGTTTGCTAGATCTACTAGTAGGCTAGTTCTGTTGTGATAATAATGTTTGCTAGATCTACTAGTAGGCTAGTTCTGTTGTGATAATAATGTTTGCTAGATCTACTAGTAGGCTAGTTCTGTTGTGATAATAATGTTTGCTAGATCTAGTTCTGTTGTGATAATGATGTTTGCTAGATCTACTAGTAGGCTAGTTCTGTTGTGATAATAATGTTTGCTAGATCTAGTTCTGTTGTGATAATAATGTTTGCTAGATCTACGAGTAGGCAAGTTCTGTTGTGATAATAATGATTGCTAGATCTACGAGTAGGCTAGTTCTGTTGTGATAATAATGTTTGCTAGATCTACTAGTAGGCTAGTTCTGTTGTGATAATAATGTTTGCTAGATCTAGTTCTGTTGTGATAATAATGTTTGCTAGATCTACGAGTAGGCTAGTTCTGTTGTGATAATAATGATTGCTAGATCTACGAGTAGGCTAGTTCTGTTGTGATAATAATGTTTGCTAGATCTACTAGTAGGCTAGTTCTGTTGTGATAATAATGTTTGCTAGATCTACTAGTAGGCTAGTTCTGTTGTGATAATAATGTTTGCTAGATCTAGTTCTGTTGTGATAATAATGTTTGCTAGATCTACTAGTAGGCTAGTTCTGTTGTGATAATAATGTTTGCTCGATCTAGTTCTGTTGTGATAATAATGTTTGCTAGATCTACGAGTAGGCTAGTTCTGTTGTGATAATAATGTTTGCTAGATCTACAAGTAGGCTAGTTCTGTTGTGATAATAATGTTTGCTAGACCTACTTATAGATTAGTTCTGTTGTGATAATAATGTTTGCTAGATCTACTAGTAGGCTAGTTCTGTTGTGATAATAATGTTTGCTAGATCTACTAGTAGGCTAGTTCTGTTGTGATAATAATGTTTGCTAGATCTAGTTCTGTTGTGATAATAATGTTTGCTAGATCTACTAGTAGGCTAGTTCTGTTGTGATAATAATGTTTGCTAGATCTAGTTCTGTTGTGATAATGATGTTTGCTAGATCTAGTTCTGTTGTGATAATAATGTTTGCTAGATCTAGTTCTGTTGTGATAATAATGTTTGCTAGATCTACAAGTAGGCTAGTTCTGTTGTGATAATAATGTTTGCTAGATCTAGTTCTGTTGTGATAATGATGTTTGCTAGATCTACTAGTAGGCTAGTTCTGTTGTGATAATAATGTTTGCTAGATCTAGTTCTGTTGTGATAATAATGTTTGCTAGATCTACGAGTAGGCAAGTTCTGTTGTGATAATAATGATTGCTAGATCTACGAGTAGGCTAGTTCTGTTGTGATAATAATGTTTGCTAGATCTACTAGTAGGCTAGTTCTGTTGTGATAATAATGTTTGCTAGATCTACTAGTAGGCTAGTTCTGTTGTGATAATAATGTTTGCTCGATCTAGTTCTGTTGTGATAATAATGTTTGCTAGATCTACGAGTAGGCTAGTTCTGTTGTGATAATAATGTTTGCTAGATCTACTAGTAGGCTAGTTCTGTTGTGATAATGTTTGCTAGATCTAGTTCTGTTGTGATAATAATGTTTGCTAGATCTAGTTCTGTTGTGATAATAA
Source organism: Oncorhynchus kisutch (assembly GCF_002021735.2). Classification (NCBI taxonomy): domain Eukaryota; kingdom Metazoa; phylum Chordata; class Actinopteri; order Salmoniformes; family Salmonidae; genus Oncorhynchus; species Oncorhynchus kisutch. The sequence goes on along the minus strand of NC_034176.2, from coordinate 75,492,854 downwards.
TGTTTGCTAGATCTACTAGTAGGCTAGTTCTGTTGTGATAATAATGTTTGCTAGATCTAGTTCTGTTGTGATAATGATGTTTGCTAGATCTAGTTCTGTTGTGATAATAATGTTTGCTAGATCTAGTTCTGTTGTGATAATAATGTTTGCTAGATCTACAAGTAGGCTAGTTCTGTTGTGATAATAATGTTTGCTAGACCTACTTATAGATTAGTTCTGTTGTGATAATAATGTTTGCTAGATCTACTAGTAGGCTAGTTCTGTTGTGATAATAATGTTTGCTAGATCTACTAGTAGGCTAGTTCTGTTGTGATAATAATGTTTGCTAGATCTAGTTCTGTTGTGATAATAATGTTTGCTAGATCTACTAGTAGGCTAGTTCTGTTGTGATAATAATGTTTGCTAGATCTAGTTCTGTTGTGATAATGATGTTTGCTAGATCTACTAGTAGGCTAGTTCTGTTGTGATAATAATGTTTGCTAGATCTAGTTCTGTTGTGATAATAATGTTTGCTAGATCTACGAGTAGGCTAGTTCTCTTGTGATAATAATGATTGCTAGATCTACGAGTAGGCTAGTTCTGTTGTGATAATAATGTTTGCTAGATCTACTAGTAGGCTAGTTCTGTTGTGATAATAATGTTTGCTAGATCTACTAGTAGGCTAGTTCTGTTGTGATAATAATGTTTGCTAGATCTAGTTCTGTTGTGATAATAATGTTTGCTAGATCTACTAGTAGGCTAGTTCTGTTGTGATAATAATGTTTGCTCGATCTAGTTCTGTTGTGATAATAATGTTTGCTAGATCTACGAGTAGGCTAGTTCTGTTGTGATAATAATGTTTGCTAGATCTACAAGTAGGCTAGTTCTGTTGTGATAATAATTTTTGCTAGACCTACTTATAGATTAGTTCTGTTGTGATAATAATGTTTGCTAGATCTACTAGTAGGCTAGTTCTGTTGTGATAATAATGTTTGCTAGATCTACTAGTAGGCTAGTTCTGTTGTGATAATAATGTTTGCTAGATCTAGTTCTGTTGTGATAATAATGTTTGCTAGATCTACTAGTAGGCTAGTTCTGTTGTGATAATAATGTTTGCTAGATCTAGTTCTGTTGTGATAATGATGTTTGCTAGATCTAGTTCTGTTGTGATAATAATGTTTGCTAGATCTAGTTCTGTTGTGATAATAATGTTTGCTAGATCTACAAGTAGGCTAGTTCTGTTGTGATAATAATGTTTGCTAGACCTACTTATAGATTAGTTCTGTTGTGATAATAATGTTTGCTAGATCTACTAGTAGGCTAGTTCTGTTGTGATAATAATGTTTGCTAGATCTACTAGTAGGCTAGTTCTGTTGTGATAATAATGTTTGCTAGATCTAGTTCTGTTGTGATAATAATGTTTGCTAGATCTACTAGTAGGCTAGTTCTGTTGTGATAATAATGTTTGCTAGATCTAGTTCTGTTGTGATAATGATGTTTGCTAGATCTACTAGTAGGCTAGTTCTGTTGTGATAATAATGTTTGCTAGATCTAGTTCTGTTGTGATAATAATGTTTGCTAGATCTACGAGTAGGCAAGTTCTGTTGTGATAATAATGATTGCTAGATCTACGAGTAGGCTAGTTCTGTTGTGATAATAATGTTTGCTAGATCTACTAGTAGGCTAGTTCTGTTGTGATAATAATGTTTGCTAGATCTACTAGTAGGCTAGTTCTGTTGTGATAATAATGTTTGCTAGATCTAGTTCTGTTGTGATAATAATGTTTGCTAGATCTACTAGTAGGCTAGTTCTGTTGTGATAATAATGTTTGCTCGATCTAGTTCTGTTGTGATAATAATGTTTGCTAGATCTACGAGTAGGCTAGTTCTGTTGTGATAATAATGTTTGCTAGATCTACAAGTAGGCTAGTTCTGTTGTGATAATAATGTTTGCTAGACCTACTTATAGATTAGTTCTGTTGTGATAATAATGTTTGCTAGATCTACTAGTAGGCTAGTTCTGTTGTGATAATAATGTTTGCTAGATCTACTAGTAGGCTAGTTCTGTTGTGATAATAATGTTTGCTAGATCTAGTTCTGTTGTGATAATAATGTTTGCTAGATCTACTAGTAGGCTAGTTCTGTTGTGATAATAATGTTTGCTAGATCTAGTTCTGTTGTGATAATGATGTTTGCTAGATCTAGTTCTGTTGTGATAATAATGTTTGCTAGATCTAGTTCTGTTGTGATAATAATGTTTGCTAGATCTACAAGTAGGCTAGTTCTGTTGTGATAATAATGTTTGCTAGACCTACTTATAGATTAGTTCTGTTGTGATAATAATGTTTGCTAGATCTACTAGTAGGCTAGTTCTGTTGTGATAATAATGTTTGCTAGATCTACTAGTAGGCTAGTTCTGTTGTGATAATAATGTTTGCTAGATCTAGTTCTGTTGTGATAATAATGTTTGCTAGATCTACTAGTAGGCTAGTTCTGTTGTGATAATAATGTTTGCTAGATCTAGTTCTGTTGTGATAATGATGTTTGCTAGATCTACTAGTAGGCTAGTTCTGTTGTGATAATAATGTTTGCTAGATCTAGTTCTGTTGTGATAATAATGTTTGCTAGATCTACGAGTAGGCAAGTTCTGTTGTGATAATAATGATTGCTAGATCTACGAGTAGGCTAGTTCTGTTGTGATAATAATGTTTGCTAGATCTACTAGTAGGCTAGTTCTGTTGTGATAATAATGTTTGCTAGATCTAGTTCTGTTGTGATAATAATGTTTGCTAGATCTACGAGTAGGCTAGTTCTGTTGTGATAATAATGATTGCTAGATCTACGAGTAGGCTAGTTCTGTTGTGATAATAATGTTTGCTAGATCTACTAGTAGGCTAGTTCTGTTGTGATAATAATGTTTGCTAGATCTACTAGTAGGCTAGTTCTGTTGTGATAATAATGTTTGCTAGATCTAGTTCTGTTGTGATAATAATGTTTGCTAGATCTACTAGTAGGCTAGTTCTGTTGTGATAATAATGTTTGCTCGATCTAGTTCTGTTGTGATAATAATGTTTGCTAGATCTACGAGTAGGCTAGTTCTGTTGTGATAATAATGTTTGCTAGATCTACAAGTAGGCTAGTTCTGTTGTGATAATAATGTTTGCTAGACCTACTTATAGATTAGTTCTGTTGTGATAATAATGTTTGCTAGATCTACTAGTAGGCTAGTTCTGTTGTGATAATAATGTTTGCTAGATCTACTAGTAGGCTAGTTCTGTTGTGATAATAATGTTTGCTAGATCTAGTTCTGTTGTGATAATAATGTTTGCTAGATCTACTAGTAGGCTAGTTCTGTTGTGATAATAATGTTTGCTAGATCTAGTTCTGTTGTGATAATGATGTTTGCTAGATCTAGTTCTGTTGTGATAATAATGTTTGCTAGATCTAGTTCTGTTGTGATAATAATGTTTGCTAGATCTACAAGTAGGCTAGTTCTGTTGTGATAATAATGTTTGCTAGATCTAGTTCTGTTGTGATAATGATGTTTGCTAGATCTACTAGTAGGCTAGTTCTGTTGTGATAATAATGTTTGCTAGATCTAGTTCTGTTGTGATAATAATGTTTGCTAGATCTACGAGTAGGCAAGTTCTGTTGTGATAATAATGATTGCTAGATCTACGAGTAGGCTAGTTCTGTTGTGATAATAATGTTTGCTAGATCTACTAGTAGGCTAGTTCTGTTGTGATAATAATGTTTGCTAGATCTACTAGTAGGCTAGTTCTGTTGTGATAATAATGTTTGCTCGATCTAGTTCTGTTGTGATAATAATGTTTGCTAGATCTACGAGTAGGCTAGTTCTGTTGTGATAATAATGTTTGCTAGATCTACTAGTAGGCTAGTTCTGTTGTGATAATGTTTGCTAGATCTAGTTCTGTTGTGATAATGATGTTTGCTAGATCTAGTTCTGTTGTGATAATAATGTTTGCTAGATCTACGAGTAGGCTAGTTCTGTTGTGATAATGATGTTTGCTAGATCTACTAGTAGGCTAGTTCTGTTGTGACAATAATGTTTGCTAGATCTACGAGTAGGCTAGTTCTGTTGTGATAATAATGTTTGCTAGATCTAGTTCTGTTGTGATAATAATGTTTGGGACATCTACGAGTAGGCTAGTTCTGTTGTGATAATAATGTTTGCTAGATCTACTAGTAGGCTTGTTCTGTTGTGATAATAATGTTTGGTAGATCTACGAGTAGGCTAGTTCTGTTGTGATAATAATGTTTGCTAGATCTACTAGTAGGCTAGTTCTGTTGTGATAATAACGTTTGCTAGATCTACGAGTAGGCTAGTTCTGTTGTGATAATAATGTTTGCTAGACCTACTTATAGATTAGTTCTGTGGTGATAATAATGTTTGCTAGATCTACGAGTAGGCTAGTTCTGTTGTGATAATAATGTTTGCTAGATCTACTAGTAGGCTAGTTATGTTGTGATAATGTTTGCTAGATCTAGTTCTGTTGTGATAATAATGTTTGCTAGATCTACGAGTAGGCTAGTTCTGTTGTGATAATAATGTTTGCTAGACCTACTTATAGATTAGTTCTGTGGTGATAATAATGTTTGCTAGATCTACTAGTAGGCTAGTTCTGTTGTGACAATAATGTTTGCTAGATCTACGAGTAGGCTAGTTCTGTTGTGATAATAATGTTTGCTAGATCTAGTTCTGTTGTGATAATAATGTTTGGTACATCTACGAGTAGGCTAGTTCTGTTGTGATAATAATGTTTGCTAGATCTACTAGTAGGCTTGTTCTGTTGTGATAATAATGTTTGGTAGATCTACGAGTAGGCTAGTTCTGTTGTGATTATAATGTTTGCTAGATCTACTAGTAGGCTAGTTCTGTTGTGATAATAACGTTTGCTAGATCTACGAGTAGGCTAGTTCTGTTGTGATAATAATGTTTGCTAGACCTACTTATAGATTAGTTCTGTGGTGATAATAATGTTTGCTAGATCTACGAGTAGGCTAGTTCTGTTGTGATAATAATGTTTGCTAGATCTACTAGTAGGCTAGTTCTGTTGTGATAATGTTTGCTAGATCTAGTTCTGTTGTGATAATAATGTTTGCTAGATCTACGAGTAGGCTAGTTCTGTTGTGATAATGATGTTTGCTAGATCTACTAGTAGGCTAGTTCTGTTGTGACAACAATGTTTGCTAGATCTACGAGTAGGCTAGTTCTGTTGTGATAATAATGTTTGCTAGATCTAGTTCTGTTGTGATAATAATGTTTGGTACATCTACGAGTAGGCTAGTTCTGTTGTGATAATAATGTTTGCTAGATCTACTAGTAGGCTTGTTCTGTTGTGATAATAATGTTTGGTAGATCTACGAGTAGGCTAGTTCTGTTGTGATAATAATGTTTGCTAGATCTACTAGTAGGCTAGTTCTGTTGTGATAATAACGTTTGCTAGATCTACGAGTAGGCTAGTTCTGTTGTGATAATAATGTTTGCTAGACCTACTTATAGATTAGTTCTGTGGTGATAATAATGTTTGCTAGATCTACTAGTAGGCTAGTTCTGTTGTGATAATAACGTTTGCTAGATCTACTAGTAGGCTAGATCTGTTGTGATAATAATGTTTGCTAGATCTAGTTCTGTTGTGATAATAATGTTTGCTAGATCTACTAGTAGGCTAGTTCTGTTGTGATAATAATGTTTGCTAGATCTAGTTCTGTTGTGATAATGATGTTTGCTAGATCTAGTTCTGTTGTGATAATAATGTTTGGTAGATCTACGAGTAGGCTAGTTCTGTTGTGATAATAATGTTTGCTAGATCTACTAGTAGGCTAGTTCTGTTGTGGTAATAATGTTTGCTAGATCTACTAGTAGGCTAGTTCTGTTGTGATAATAATGTTTGCTAGACCTACTTATAGATTAGATCTGTGGTGATAATAATGTTTGCTTAATCTACTAGTAGGCTAGTTCTGTTGTGATAATAATGTTTGCTAGATCTAGTTCTGTTGTGATAATGATGTTTGCTAGATCTACTAGTAGGCTAGTTCTGTTGTGATAATAATGTTTGCTAGATCTACTAGTAGACTAGTTCTGTTGTGATAATAATGTTTGCTAGACCTACGTATAGATTAGTTCTGTTGTATTAATAATGTTTGCTAGATCAACTAGTAGTCTAGTTCTGTTGTGATAATAATGTTTGCTAGATCTACTAGTAGACTAGTTCTGTTGTGATAATAATGTTTGCTAGACCTACTTATAGATTAGTTCTGTTGTGATAATAAAGTTTGCTAGACCTACTAGTAGGCTAGTTCTGTTGTGATAATAACGTTTGCTAGATCTACTAGTAGGCTAGTTCTGTTGTGATAATAATGTTTGCTAGATGTAGTTCTGTTGTGATAATGATGTTTGCTAGATCTAGTTCTGTTGTGATAATAATGTTTGCTAGATCTACGAGTAGGCTAGTTCTGTTGTGATAATGATGTTTGCTAGATCTACTAGTAGGCTAGTTCTGTTGTGATAATAATGTTTGCTAGATGTACTAGTAGACTAGTTCTGTTGTGATAATAATGTTTGCTAGACCTACTTATAGATTAGTTCTGTTGTATTAATAATGTTTGCTAGATCTACTAGTATGCTAGTTCTGTTGTGATAAAAATGTTTGCTAGATCTACTAGTAGACTAGTTCTGTTGTGATAATAATGTTTGCTAGATCTACTAGTAGGCTAGTTCTGTTGTGATAATAACGTTTGCTAGATCTACTAGTAGGCTAGTTCTGTTGTGGTAATAATGTTTGCTAGATCTACTTATAGATTAGATCTGTGGTGATAATAATGTTTGCTAGATCTACTAGTAGGCTAGTTCTGTTGTGAGAATAATGTTTGCTAGATCTACTAGTAGGCTAGTTCTGTTGTGATAATAATGTTTGCTAGATCTAGTTCTGTTGTGATAATGATGTTTGCTAGATCTAGTTCTGTTGTGATAATAATGTTTGGTAGATCTACGAGTAGGCTAGTTCTGTTGTGATAATAATGTTTGCTAGATCTACTAGTAGGCTAGTTCTGTTGTGGTAATAATGTTTGCTAGATCTACTAGTAGGCTAGTTCTGTTGTGATAATAATGTTTGCTAGACCTACTTATAGATTAGATCTGTGGTGATAATAATGTTTGCTAGATCTACTACTAGGCTAGTTCTGTTGTGATAATAATGTTTGCTAGATCTAGTTCTGTTGTGATAATGATGTTTGCTAGATCTACTAGTAGGCTAGTTCTGTTGTGATAATAATGTTTGCTAGATCTACTAGTAGACTAGTTCTGTTGTGATAATAATGTTTGCTAGACCTACTTATAGATTAGTTCTGTTGTATTAATAATGTTTGCTAGATCAACTAGTAGTCTAGTTCTGTTGTGATAATAATGTTTGCTAGATCTACTAGTAGACTAGTTCTGTTGTGATAATAATGTTTGCTAGACCTACTTATAGATTAGTTCTGTTGTGATAATAAAGTTTGCTAGACCTACTAGTAGGCTAGTTCTGTTGTGATAATAACGTTTGCTAGATCTACTAGTAGGCTAGTTCTGTTGTGATAATAATGTTTGCTAGATCTAGTTCTGTTGTGATAATGATGTTTGCTAGATCTAGTTCTGTTGTGATAATAATGTTTGCTAGATCTACGAGTAGGCTAGTTCTGTTGTGATAATGATGTTTGCTAGATCTACTAGTAGGCTAGTTCTGTTGTGATAATAATGTTTGCTATATCTAGTTCTGTTGTGATAATGATGTTTGCTAGATCTACTAGTAGGCTAGTTCTGTTGTGATAATAATGTTTGCTAGATGTACTAGTAGACTAGTTCTGTTGTGATAATAATGTTTGCTAGATCTACTAGTAGGCTAGTTCTGTTGTGATAATAACGTTTGCTAGATCTACTAGTAGGCTAGTTCTGTTGTGATAATAATGTTTGCTAGATCTAGTTCTGTTGTGATAATGATGTTTGCTAGATCTAGTTCTGTTGTGATAATAATGTTTGCTAGATCTACGAGTAGGCTAGTTCTGTTGTGATAATGATGTTTGCTAGATCTACTAGTAGGCTAGTTCTGTTGTGATAATAATGTTTGCTAGATCTAGTTCTGTTGTGATAATGATGTTTGCTAGATCTACTAGTAGGCTAGTTCTGTTGTGATAATAATGTTTGCTAGATGTACTAGTAGACTAGTTCTGTTGTGATAATAATGTTTGCTAGACCTACTTATAGATTAGTTCTGTTGTATTAATAATGTTTGGTAGATCTACTAGTAGACTAGTTCTGTTGTGATAATAATGTTTGCTAGATCTACTAGTAGGCTAGTTCTGTTGTGATAATAACGTTTGCTAGATCTACTAGTAGGCTAGTTCTGTTGTGGTAATAATGTTTGCTAGATCTACTTATAGATTAGATCTGTGGTGATAATAATGTTTGCTAGATCTACTAGTAGGCTAGTTCTGTTGTGATAATAATGTTTGCTAGATCTATTAGTAGGCTAGTTCTGTTGTGATAATAATGTTTGCTAGATCTAGTTCTGTTGTGATAATGATGTTTGCTAGATCTAGTTCTGTTGTGATAATAATGTTTGGTAGATCTACGAGTAGGCTAGTTCTGTTGTGATAATAATGTTTGCTAGATCTACTAGTAGGCTAGTTCTGTTGTGGTAATAATGTTTGCTAGATCTACTAGTAGGCTAGTTCTGTTGTGATAATAATGTTTGCTAGACCTACTTATAGATTAGATCTGTGGTGATAATAATGTTTGCTAGATCTACTAGTAGGCTAGTTCTGTTGTGATAATAATGTTTGCTAGATCTAGTTCTGTTGTGATAATGATGTTTGCTAGATCTACTAGTAGGCTAGTTCTGTTGTGATAATAATGTTTGCTAGATCTACTAGTAGACTAGTTCTGTTGTGATAATAATGTTTGCTAGACCTACTTATAGATTAGTTCTGTTGTGATAATAAAGTTTGCTAGACCTACTAGTAGGCTAGTTCTGTTGTGATAATAACGTTTGCTAGATCTACTAGTAGGCTAGTTCTGTTGTGATAATAATGTTTGCTAGATCTAGTTCTGTTGTGATAATGATGTTTGCTAGATCTAGTTCTGTTGTGATAATAATGTTTGCTAGATCTACGAGTAGGCTAGTTCTGTTGTGATAATGATGTTTGCTAGATCTACTAGTAGGCTAGTTCTGTTGTGATAATAATGTTTGCTATATCTAGTTCTGTTGTGATAATGATGTTTGCTAGATCTACTAGTAGGCTAGTTCTGTTGTGATAATAATGTTTGCTAGATGTACTAGTAGACTAGTTCTGTTGTGATAATAATGTTTGCTAGACCTACTTATAGATTAGTTCTGTTGTATTAATAATGTTTGCTAGATCTACTAGTATGCTAGTTCTGTTGTGATAAAAATGTTTGCTAGATCTACTAGTAGACTAGTTCTGTTGTGATAATAATGTTTGCTAGATCTACTAGTAGGCTAGTTCTGTTGTGATAATAACGTTTGCTAGATCTACTAGTAGGCTAGTTCTGTTGTGGTAATAATGTTTGCTAGATCTACTTATAGATTAGATCTGTGGTGATAATAATGTTTGCTAGATCTACTAGTAGGCTAGTTCTGTTGTGATAATAATGTTTGCTAGATCTACTAGTAGGCTAGATCTGTTGTGATAATAATGTTTGCTAGATCTAGTTCTGTTGTGATAATAATGTTTGCTAGATCTACTAGTAGGCTAGTTCTGTTGTGATAATAATGTTTGGTAGATCTACGAGTAGGCTAGTTCTGTTGTGATAATAATGTTTGCTAGATCTACTAGTAGGCTAGTTCTGTTGTGGTAATAATGTTTGCTAGATCTACTAGTATGCTAGTTCTGTTGTGATAATAATGTTTGCTAGATCTACTAGTAGGCTAGTTCTGTTGTGATAATAATGTTTGCTAGATCTAGTTCTGTTGTGATAATGATGTTTGCTAGATCTACTAGTAGGCTAGTTCTGTTGTGATAATAATGTTTGCTAGATCTACTAGTAGACTAGTTCTGTTGTGATAATAATGTTTGCTAGACCTACTTATAGATTAGTTCTGTTGTATTAATAATGTTTGCTAGATCAACTAGTAGGCTAGTTCTGTTGTGATAATAATGTTTGCTAGATCTACTAGTAGACTAGTTCTGTTGTGATAATAATGTTTGCTAGACCTACTTATAGATTAGTTCTGTTGTGATAATAAAGTTTGCTAGACCTACTAGTAGGCTAGTTCTGTTGTGATAATAACGTTTGCTAGATCTACTAGTAGGCTAGTTCTGTTGTGATAATAATGTTTGCTAGATCTAGTTCTGTTGTGATAATGATGTTTGCTAGATCTAGTTCTGTTGTGATAATAATGTTTGCTAGATCTACGAGTAGGCTAGTTCTGTTGTGATAATGATGTTTGCTAGATCTACTAGTAGGCTAGTTCTGTTGTGATAATAATGTTTGCTAGATCTACGAGTAGGCTAGTTCTGTTGTGATAATAATGTTTGCTAGATCTAGTTCTGTTGTGATAATAATGTTTGGTACATCTACGAGTAGGCTAGTTCTGTTGTGATAATAATGTTTGCTAGATCTACTAGTAGGCTTGTTCTGTTGTGATAATAATGTTTGGTAGATCTACAAGTAGGCTAGTTCTGTTGTGATAATAATGTTTGCTAGATCTACTAGTAGGCTAGTTCTGTTGTGATAATAACGTTTGCTAGATCTACGAGTAGGCTAGTTCTGTTGTGATAATAATGTTTGCTAGACCTACTTATAGATTTGTTCTGTGGTGATAATAATGTTTGCTAGATCTACTAGTAGGCTAGTTCTGTTGTGATAATAACGTTTGCTAGATCTACTAGTAGGCTAGATCTGTTGTGATAATAATGTTTGCTAGATCTAGTTCTGTTGTGATAATAATGTTTGCTAGATCTACTAGTAGGCTAGTTCTGTTGTGATAATAATGTTTGCTAGATCTAGTTCTGTTGTGATAATGATGTTTGCTAGATCTAGTTCTGTTGTGATAATAATGTTCGCTAGATCTACGAGTAGGCTAGTTCTGTTGTGATAATAATGTTTGCTAGATCTACTAGTAGGCTAGTTCTGTTGTGATAATAATGTTTGCTAGATCTAGTTCTGTTGTGATAATGATGTTTGCTAGATCTACTAGTAGGCTAGTTCTGTTGTGATAATAATGTTTGCTAGATGTACTAGTAGACTAGTTCTGTTGTGATAATAATGTTTGCTAGACCTACTTATAGATTAGTTCTGTTGTATTAATAATGTTTGCTAGATCTACTAGTATGCTAGTTCTGTTGTGATAATAATGTTTGCTAGATCTACTAGTAGACTAGTTCTGTTGTGATAATAATGTTTGCTAGATCTACTAGTGGGCTAGTTCTGTTGTGATAATAACGTTTGCTAGATCTACTAGTAGGCTAGTTCTGTTGTGATAATAATGTTTGCTCGATCTAGTTCTGTTGTGATAATAATGTTTGCTAGATCTACGAGTAGGCTAGTTCTGTTGTGATAATAATGTTTGCTAGATCTACTAGTAGGCTAGTTCTGTTGTGATAATAATGTTTGCTAGATCTACGAGTAGGCTAGTTCTGTTGTGATAATGATGTTTGCTAGATCTACTAGTAGGCTAGTTCTGTTGTGATAATAATGTTTGCTAGATCTAGTTCTGTTGTGATAATGATGTTTGCTAGATCTACTAGTAGGCTAGTTCTGTTGTGATAATAATGTTTGCTAGATGTACTAGTAGACTAGTTCTGTTGTGATAATAATGTTTGCTAGACCTACTTATAGATTAGTTCTGTTGTATTAATAATGTTTGGTAGATCTACTAGTAGACTAGTTCTGTTGTGATAATAATGTTTGCTAGATCTACTAGTAGGCTAGTTCTGTTGTGATAATAACGTTTGCTAGATCTACTAGTAGGCTAGTTCTGTTGTGGTAATAATGTTTGCTAGATCTACTTATAGATTAGATCTGTGGTGATAATAATGTTTGCTAGATCTACTAGTAGGCTAGTTCTGTTGTGATAATAATGTTTGCTAGATCTATTAGTAGGCTAGTTCTGTTGTGATAATAATGTTTGCTAGATCTAGTTCTGTTGTGATAATGATGTTTGCTAGATCTAGTTCTGTTGTGATAATAATGTTTGGTAGATCTACGAGTAGGCTAGTTCTGTTGTGATAATAATGTTTGCTAGATCTACTAGTAGGCTAGTTCTGTTGTGGTAATAATGTTTGCTAGATCTACTAGTAGGCTAGTTCTGTTGTGATAATAATGTTTGCTAGACCTACTTATAGATTAGATCTGTGGTGATAATAATGTTTGCTAGATCTACTAGTAGGCTAGTTCTGTTGTGATAATAATGTTTGCTAGATCTAGTTCTGTTGTGATAATGATGTTTGCTAGATCTACTAGTAGGCTAGTTCTGTTGTGATAATAATGTTTGCTAGATCTACTAGTAGACTAGTTCTGTTGTGATAATAATGTTTGCTAGACCTACTTATAGATTAGTTCTGTTGTGATAATAAAGTTTGCTAGACCTACTAGTAGGCTAGTTCTGTTGTGATAATAACGTTTGCTAGATCTACTAGTAGGCTAGTTCTGTTGTGATAATAATGTTTGCTAGATCTAGTTCTGTTGTGATAATGATGTTTGCTAGATCTAGTTCTGTTGTGATAATAATGTTTGCTAGATCTACGAGTAGGCTAGTTCTGTTGTGATAATGATGTTTGCTAGATCTACTAGTAGGCTAGTTCTGTTGTGATAATAATGTTTGCTATATCTAGTTCTGTTGTGATAATGATGTTTGCTAGATCTACTAGTAGGCTAGTTCTGTTGTGATAATAATGTTTGCTAGATGTACTAGTAGACTAGTTCTGTTGTGATAATAATGTTTGCTAGACCTACTTATAGATTAGTTCTGTTGTATTAATAATGTTTGCTAGATCTACTAGTATGCTAGTTCTGTTGTGATAAAAATGTTTGCTAGATCTACTAGTAGACTAGTTCTGTTGTGATAATAATGTTTGCTAGATCTACTAGTAGGCTAGTTCTGTTGTGATAATAACGTTTGCTAGATCTACTAGTAGGCTAGTTCTGTTGTGGTAATAATGTTTGCTAGATCTACTTATAGATTAGATCTGTGGTGATAATAATGTTTGCTAGATCTACTAGTAGGCTAGTTCTGTTGTGATAATAATGTTTGCTAGATCTACTAGTAGGCTAGATCTGTTGTGATAATAATGTTTGCTAGATCTAGTTCTGTTGTGATAATAATGTTTGCTAGATCTACTAGTAGGCTAGTTCTGTTGTGATAATAATGTTTGGTAGATCTACGAGTAGGCTAGTTCTGTTGTGATAATAATGTTTGCTAGATCTACTAGTAGGCTAGTTCTGTTGTGGTAATAATGTTTGCTAGATCTACTAGTATGCTAGTTCTGTTGTGATAATAATGTTTGCTAGATCTACTAGTAGGCTAGTTCTGTTGTGATAATAATGTTTGCTAGATCTAGTTCTGTTGTGATAATGATGTTTGCTAGATCTACTAGTAGGCTAGTTCTGTTGTGATAATAATGTTTGCTAGATCTACTAGTAGACTAGTTCTGTTGTGATAATAATGTTTGCTAGACCTACTTATAGATTAGTTCTGTTGTATTAATAATGTTTGCTAGATCAACTAGTAGGCTAGTTCTGTTGTGATAATAATGTTTGCTAGATCTACTAGTAGACTAGTTCTGTTGTGATAATAATGTTTGCTAGACCTACTTATAGATTAGTTCTGTTGTGATAATAAAGTTTGCTAGACCTACTAGTAGGCTAGTTCTGTTGTGATAATAACGTTTGCTAGATCTACTAGTAGGCTAGTTCTGTTGTGATAATAATGTTTGCTAGATCTAGTTCTGTTGTGATAATGATGTTTGCTAGATCTAGTTCTGTTGTGATAATAATGTTTGCTAGATCTACGAGTAGGCTAGTTCTGTTGTGATAATGATGTTTGCTAGATCTACTAGTAGGCTAGTTCTGTTGTGATAATAATGTTTGCTAGATCTACGAGTAGGCTAGTTCTGTTGTGATAATAATGTTTGCTAGATCTAGTTCTGTTGTGATAATAATGTTTGGTACATCTACGAGTAGGCTAGTTCTGTTGTGATAATAATGTTTGCTAGATCTACTAGTAGGCTTGTTCTGTTGTGATAATAATGTTTGGTAGATCTACAAGTAGGCTAGTTCTGTTGTGATAATAATGTTTGCTAGATCTACTAGTAGGCTAGTTCTGTTGTGATAATAACGTTTGCTAGATCTACGAGTAGGCTAGTTCTGTTGTGATAATAATGTTTGCTAGACCTACTTATAGATTTGTTCTGTGGTGATAATAATGTTTGCTAGATCTACTAGTAGGCTAGTTCTGTTGTGATAATAACGTTTGCTAGATCTACTAGTAGGCTAGATCTGTTGTGATAATAATGTTTGCTAGATCTAGTTCTGTTGTGATAATAATGTTTGCTAGATCTACTAGTAGGCTAGTTCTGTTGTGATAATAATGTTTGCTAGATCTAGTTCTGTTGTGATAATGATGTTTGCTAGATCTAGTTCTGTTGTGATAATCATGTTCGCTAGATCTACGAGTAGGCTAGTTCTGTTGTGATAATAATGTTTGCTAGATCTACTAGTAGGCTAGTTCTGTTGTGATAATAATGTTTGCTAGATCTAGTTCTGTTGTGATAATGATGTTTGCTAGATCTACTAGTAGGCTAGTTCTGTTGTGATAATAATGTTTGCTAGATGTACTAGTAGACTAGTTCTGTTGTGATAATAATGTTTGCTAGACCTACTTATAGATTAGTTCTGTTGTATTAATAATGTTTGCTAGATCTACTAGTATGCTAGTTCTGTTGTGATAATAATGTTTGCTAGATCTACTAGTAGACTAGTTCTGTTGTGATAATAATGTTTGCTAGATCTACTAGTGGGCTAGTTCTGTTGTGATAATAACGTTTGCTAGATCTACTAGTAGGCTAGTTCTGTTGTGATAATAATGTTTGCTCGATCTAGTTCTGTTGTGATAATAATGTTTGCTAGATCTACGAGTAGGCTAGTTCTGTTGTGATAATAATGTTTGCTAGATCTACTAGTAGGCTAGTTCTGTTGTGATAATAATGTTTGCGAGATCTAGTTCTGTTGTGATAATGATGTTTGCTCGATCTAGTTCTGTTGTGATAATAATGTTTGCTAGATCTACGAGTAGGCTAGTTCTGTTGTGATAATAATGTTTGCTAGATCTACTAGTAGGCTAGTTCTGTTGTGATAATAATGTTTGCTAGATCTACTAGTAGGCTAGTTCTGTTGTGATAATAACGTTTGCTAGATCTACGAGTAGGCTAGTTCTGTTGTGATAATAATGTTTGCTAGACCTACTTATAGATTTGTTCTGTGGTGATAATAATGTTTGCTAGATCTACGAGTAGGCTAGTTCTGTTGTGATAATGTTTGCTAGATCTAGTTCTGTTGTGATAATAATGTTTGCTAGATCTACGAGTAGGCTAGTTCTGTTGTGATAATGATGTTTGCTAGATCTACTAGTAGGCTAGTTCTGTTGTGACAATAATGTTTGCTAGATCTACGAGTAGGCTAGTTCTGTTGTGATAATAATGTTTGCTAGATCTAGTTCTGTTGTGATAATAGTGTTTGGTACATCTACGAGTAGGCTAGTTCTGTTGTGATAATAATGTTTGCTAGATCTACTAGTAGGCTTGTTCTGTTGTGATAATAATGTTTGGTAGATCTACGAGTAGGCTAGTTCTGTTGTGATAATAATGTTTGCTAGATCTACTAGTAGGCTAGTTCTTTTGTGATAATAACGTTTGCTAGATCTACGAGTAGGCTAGTTCTGTTGTGATAATAATGTTTGCTAGACCTACTTATAGATTTGTTCTGTGGTGATAATAATGTTTGCTAGATCTACTAGTAGGCTAGTTCTGTTGTGATAATAACGTTTGCTAGATCTACTAGTAGGCTGGATCTGTTGTGATAATAATGTTTGCTAGATCTAGTTCTGTTGTGATAATAATGTTTGCTAGATCTACTAGTAGGCTAGTTCTGTTGTGATAATAATGTTTGCTAGATCTAGTTCTGTTGTGATAATGATGTTTGCTAGATCTAGTTCTGTTGTGATAATAATGTTCGCTAGATCTATTAGTAGGCTAGTTCTGTTGTGATAATAATGTTTGCTAGATCTACTAGTAGGCTAGTTCTGTTTTGCTAGATCTACTAGTAGGCTTGTTCTGTTGTGATAATAATGTTTGGTAGATCTACGAGTAGGCTAGTTCTGTTGTGATAATAATGTTTGCTAGATCTACTAGTAGGCTAGTTCTTTTGTGATAATAACGTTTGCTAGATCTACGAGTAGGCTAGTTCTGTTGTGATAATAATGTTTGCTAGACCTACTTATAGATTTGTTCTGTGGTGATAATAATGTTTGCTAGATCTACTAGTAGGCTAGTTCTGTTGTGATAATAACGTTTGCTAGATCTACTAGTAGGCTAGATCTGTTGTGATAATAATGTTTGCTAGATCTAGTTCTGTTGTGATAATAATGTTTGCTAGATCTACTAGTAGGCTAGTTCTGTTGTGATAATAATGTTTGCTAGATCTAGTTCTGTTGTGATAATGATGTTTGCTAGATCTAGTTCTGTTGTGATAATAATGTTCGCTAGATCTACGAGTAGGCTAGTTCTGTTGTGATAATAATGTTTGCTAGATCTACTAGTAGGCTAGTTCTGTTGTGATAATAATGTTTGCTAGATCTAGTTCTGTTGTGATAATGATGTTTGCTAGATCTAGTTCTGTTGTGATAATAATGTTTGCTAGATCTACGAGTAGGCTAGTTCTGTTGTGATAATGATGTTTGCTAGATCTACTAGTAGGCTAGTTCTGTTGTGATAATAATGTTTGCTCGATCTAGTTCTGTTGTGATA
This sequence comes from Oncorhynchus kisutch, assembly GCF_002021735.2. Lineage (NCBI taxonomy): Eukaryota > Metazoa > Chordata > Actinopteri > Salmoniformes > Salmonidae > Oncorhynchus > Oncorhynchus kisutch. The sequence continues at coordinate 75,475,833 of NC_034176.2, read as the reverse complement.
ATAATGTTTGCTAGATCTACGAGTAGGCTAGTTCTGTTGTGATAATAATGTTTGCTAGATCTACTAGTAGGCTAGTTCTGTTGTGATAATGTTTGCTAGATCTAGTTCTGTTGTGATAATGATGTTTGCTAGATCTAGTTCTGTTGTGATAATAATGTTTGCTAGATCTACGAGTAGGCTAGTTCTGTTGTGATAATGATGTTTGCTAGATCTACTAGTAGGCTAGTTCTGTTGTGACAATAATGTTTGCTAGATCTACGAGTAGGCTAGTTCTGTTGTGATAATAATGTTTGCTAGATCTAGTTCTGTTGTGATAATAATGTTTGGTACATCTACGAGTAGGCTAGTTCTGTTGTGATAATAATGTTTGCTAGATCTACTAGTAGGCTTGTTCTGTTGTGATAATAATGTTTGGTAGATCTACGAGTAGGCTAGTTCTGTTGTGATAATAATGTTTGCTAGATCTACTAGTAGGCTAGTTCTGTTGTGATAATAACGTTTGCTAGATCTACGAGTAGGCTAGTTCTGTTGTAATAATAATGTTTGCTAGACCTACTTATAGATTAGTTCTGTGGTGATAATAATGTTTGCTAGATCTACTAGTAGGCTAGTTCTGTTGTGATAATAACGTTTGCTAGATCTACTATTAGGCTAGATCTGTTGTGATAATAATGTTTGCTAGATCTAGTTCTGTTGTGATAATAATGTTTGCTAGATCTACTAGTAGGCTAGTTCTGTTGTGATAATAATGTTTGCTAGATCTAGTTCTGTTGTGATAATGATGTATGCTAGATCTAGTTCTGTTGTGATAATAATGTTTGGTAGATCTACGAGTAGGCTAGTTCTGTTGTGATAATAATGTTTGCTAGATCTACTAGTAGGCTAGTTCTGTTGTGGTAATAATGTTTGCTAGATCTACTAGTAGGCTAGTTCTGTTGTGATAATAATGTTTGCTAGACCTACTTATAGATGAGATCTGTGGTGATAATAATGTTTGCTAGATCTACTAGTAGGCTAGTTCTGTTGTGATAATAATGTTTGCTAGATCTAGTTCTGTTGTGATAATGATGTTTGCTAGATCTACTAGTAGGCTAGTTCTGTTGTGATAATAATGTTTGCTAGATCTACTTATAGATTAGATCTGTGGTGATAATAATGTTTGCTAGATCTACTAGTAGGCTAGTTCTGTTGTGATAATAACGTTTGCTAGATCTACTAGTAGGCTAGATCTGTTGTGATAATAATGTTTGCTAGATCTAGTTCTGTTGTGATAATAATGTTTGCTAGATCTACTAGTAGGCTAGTTCTGTTGTGATAATAATGTTTGCTAGATCTAGTTCTGTTGTGATAATGATGTTTGCTAGATCTACTAGTAGGCTAGTTCTGTTGTGATAATAATGTTTGCTAGATCTACTAGTAGACTAGTTCTGTTGTGATAATAATGTTTGCTAGACCTACGTATAGATTAGTTCTGTTGTATTAATAATGTTTGCTAGATCAACTAGTAGTCTAGTTCTGTTGTGATAATAATGTTTGCTAGATCTACTAGTAGACTAGTTCTGTTGTGATAATAATGTTTGCTAGACCTACTTATAGATTAGTTCTGTTGTGATAATAAAGTTTGCTAGACCTACTAGTAGGCTAGTTCTGTTGTGATAATAACGTTTGCTAGATCTACTAGTAGGCTAGTTCTGTTGTGATAATAATGTTTGCTAGATGTAGTTCTGTTGTGATAATGATGTTTGCTAGATCTAGTTCTGTTGTGATAATAATGTTTGCTAGATCTACGAGTAGGCTAGTTCTGTTGTGATAATGATGTTTGCTAGATCTACTAGTAGGCTAGTTCTGTTGTGATAATAATGTTTGCTAGATGTACTAGTAGACTAGTTCTGTTGTGATAATAATGTTTGCTAGACCTACTTATAGATTAGTTCTGTTGTATTAATAATGTTTGCTAGATCTACTAGTATGCTAGTTCTGTTGTGATAAAAATGTTTGCTAGATCTACTAGTAGACTAGTTCTGTTGTGATAATAATGTTTGCTAGATCTACTAGTAGGCTAGTTCTGTTGTGATAATAACGTTTGCTAGATCTACTAGTAGGCTAGTTCTGTTGTGGTAATAATGTTTGCTAGATCTACTTATAGATTAGATCTGTGGTGATAATAATGTTTGCTAGATCTACTAGTAGGCTAGTTCTGTTGTGAGAATAATGTTTGCTAGATCTACTAGTAGGCTAGTTCTGTTGTGATAATAATGTTTGCTAGATCTAGTTCTGTTGTGATAATGATGTATGCTAGATCTAGTTCTGTTGTGATAATAATGTTTGGTAGATCTACGAGTAGGCTAGTTCTGTTGTGATAATAATGTTTGCTAGATCTACTAGTAGGCTAGTTCTGTTGTGGTAATAATGTTTGCTAGATCTACTAGTAGGCTAGTTCTGTTGTGATAATAATGTTTGCTAGACCTACTTATAGATGAGATCTGTGGTGATAATAATGTTTGCTAGATCTACTAGTAGGCTAGTTCTGTTGTGATAATAATGTTTGCTAGATCTAGTTCTGTTGTGATAATGATGTTTGCTAGATCTACTAGTAGGCTAGTTCTGTTGTGATAATAATGTTTGCTAGATCTACTTATAGATTAGATCTGTGGTGATAATAATGTTTGCTAGATCTACTAGTAGGCTAGTTCTGTTGTGATAATAACGTTTGCTAGATCTACTAGTAGGCTAGATCTGTTGTGATAATAATGTTTGCTAGATCTAGTTCTGTTGTGATAATAATGTTTGCTAGATCTACTAGTAGGCTAGTTCTGTTGTGATAATAATGTTTGCTAGATCTAGTTCTGTTGTGATAATGATGTTTGCTAGATCTACTAGTAGGCTAGTTCTGTTGTGATAATAATGTTTGCTAGATCTACTAGTAGACTAGTTCTGTTGTGATAATAATGTTTGCTAGACCTACGTATAGATTAGTTCTGTTGTATTAATAATGTTTGCTAGATCAACTAGTAGTCTAGTTCTGTTGTGATAATAATGTTTGCTAGATCTACTAGTAGACTAGTTCTGTTGTGATAATAATGTTTGCTAGACCTACTTATAGATTAGTTCTGTTGTGATAATAAAGTTTGCTAGACCTACTAGTAGGCTAGTTCTGTTGTGATAATAACGTTTGCTAGATCTACTAGTAGGCTAGTTCTGTTGTGATAATAATGTTTGCTAGATGTAGTTCTGTTGTGATAATGATGTTTGCTAGATCTAGTTTCTGTTGTGATAATAATGTTTGCTAGATCTACGAGTAGGCTAGTTCTGTTGTGATAATGATGTTTGCTAGATCTACTAGTAGGCTAGTTCTGTTGTGATAATAATGTTTGCTAGATGTACTAGTAGACTAGTTCTGTTGTGATAATAATGTTTGCTAGACCTACTTATAGATTAGTTCTGTTGTATTAATAATGTTTGCTAGATCTACTAGTATGCTAGTTCTGTTGTGATAAAAATGTTTGCTAGATCTACTAGTAGACTAGTTCTGTTGTGATAATAATGTTTGCTAGATCTACTAGTAGGCTAGTTCTGTTGTGATAATAACGTTTGCTAGATCTACTAGTAGGCTAGTTCTGTTGTGGTAATAATGTTTGCTAGATCTACTTATAGATTAGATCTGTGGTGATAATAATGTTTGCTAGATCTACTAGTAGGCTAGTTCTGTTGTGAGAATAATGTTTGCTAGATCTACTAGTAGGCTAGTTCTGTTGTGATAATAATGTTTGCTAGATCTAGTTCTGTTGTGATAATGATGTTTGCTAGATCTAGTTCTGTTGTGATAATAATGTTGGTAGATCTACGAGTAGGCTAGTTCTGTGTGTGATAATAATGTTTGCTAGATCTACTAGTAGGCTAGTTCTGTTGTGGTAATAATGTTTGCTAGATCTACTAGTAGGCTAGTTCTGTTGTGATAATAATGTTTGCGAGACCTACTTATAGATTAGATCTGTGGTGATAATAATGTTTGCTAGATCTACTAGTAGGCTAGTTCTGTTGTGATAATAATGTTTGCTAGATCTAGTTCTGTTGTGATAATGATGTTTGCTAGATCTACTAGTAGGCTAGTTCTGTTGTGATAATAATGTTTGCTAGATCTACTAGTAGACTAGTTCTGTTGTGATAATAATGTTTGCTAGACCTACTTATAGATTAGTTCTGTTGTATTATAATGTTTGCTAGATCAACTAGTAGTCTAGTTCTGTTGTGATAATAATGTTTGCTAGATCTACTAGTAGGCTAGTTCTGTTGTGATAATAATGTTTGCTAGATCTACTAGTAGATTAGTTCTGTTGTGATAATAATGTTTGCTAGATCTACTAGTAGGCTAGTTCTGTTGTGATAATAATGTTTGCTAGATCTACTAGTAGGCTAGTTCTGTTGTGATAATAATGTTTGCTAGATCTAGTTCTGTTGTGATAATGATGTTTGCTAGATCTAGTTCTGTTGTGATAATAATGTTTGCTAGATCTACTAGTAGGCTAGTTCTGTTGTGATAATAATGTTTGCTAGATCTACTAGTAGGCTAGTTCTGTTGTGATAATAATGTTTGCTAGATCTAGTTCTGTTGTGATAATAATGTTTGCTAGATCTACTAGTAGGCTAGTTCTGTTGTGATAATAATGTTTGCTAGATCTACTAGTAGACTAGTTCTGTTGTGATAATAATGTTTGCTAGATCTACTATAGATTAGTTCTGTTGTGATAATAATGTTTGCTAGATCTACTAGTAGGCTAGTTCTGTTGTGATAATAATGTTTGCTAGATCTACTAGTTAGTTCTGTTGTGATAATAATGTTTGCTAGATCTAGTTCTGTTGTGATAATAATGTTTGCTAGATCTACTAGTAGGCTAGTTCTGTTGTGATAATAATGTTTGCTAGATCTACTAGTAGGCTAGTTCTGTTGTGATAATAATGTTTGCTAGATCTACTAGTAGGCTAGTTCTGTTGTGATAATAATGTTTGCTAGATCTACTAGTAGGCTAGTTCTGTTGTGATAATAATGTTTGCTAGATCTACTAGTAGGCTAGTTCTGTTGTGATAATAATGTTTGCTAGATCTACTAGTAGGCTAGTTCTGTTGTGGTAATAATGTTTGCTAGATCTACTAGTATGCTAGTTCTGTTGTGATAATAATGTTTGCTAGATCTACTAGTAGGCTAGTTCTGTTGTGATAATAATGTTTGCTAGATCTAGTTCTGTTGTGATAATGATGTTTGCTAGATCTACTAGTAGGCTAGTTTCTGTTGTGATAATAATGTTTGCTAGATCTACTAGTAGACTAGTTCTGTTGTGATAATAATGTTTGCTAGACTACTTATAGATTAGTTCTGTTGTATTAATAATGTTTGCTAGATCAACTAGTAGGCTAGTTCTGTTGTGATAATAATGTTTGCTAGATCTACTAGTAGACTAGTTCTGTTGTGATAATAATGTTTGCTAGACCTACTTATAGATAGTTCTGTTGTGATAATAAAGTTTGCTAGACCTACTAGTAGGCTAGTTCTGTTGTGATAATACGTTGCTAGATCTACTAGTAGGCTAGTTCTGTTGTGATAATAAGTTTGCTAGATCTAGTTCTGTTGTGATAATGATGTTTGCTAGAATCTAGTTCTGTTGTGATAATGATGTTTGCTAGATCTACTAGTAGGCTAGTTCTGTTGTGATAATAATGTTTGCTAGATCTAGTTCTGTTGTGATAATGATGTTGCTAGATCTACTAGAGGCTAGTCTGTTGTGATAATAATGTTTGCTAGATCTACTAGTAGACTAGTTCTGTTGTGATAATAATGTTTGCTAGACCTACTAGTTCTGTTGTGATAATGATGTTTGCTAGTAGACTAGTTCTGTTGTGATAATAATGTTTGCTAGATCTACTAGTAGGCTAGTTCTGTTGTGATAATAACGTTTGCTAGATCTACTAGTAGGCTAGTTCTGTTGTGATAATAATGTTTGCTAGATCTACTTATAGATTAGATCTGTTGTGATAATAATGTTTGCTAGATCTACTAGTAGGCTAGTTCTGTTGTGATAATAATGTTTGCTAGATCTACTAGTAGGCTAGTTCTGTTGTGATAATAATGTTTGCTAGATCTAGTTCTGTTGTAATAATGTTTGTTTGCTAGATCTAGTTCTGTTGTGATAATAATGTTTGGTAGATCTACGAGTAGGCTAGTTCTGTTGTGATAATAATGTTTGCTAGATCTACTAGTAGGCTAGTTCTGTTGTGGTAATAATGTTTGCTAGATCTACTAGTAGGCTAGTTCTGTTGTGATATAATGTTTGCTAGACCTACTTATAGATAGATCTGTGGTGATAATACTGTTTGCTAGATCTACTAGTAGGCTAGTTCTGTTGTGATAATATGTTTGCTAGATCTAGTTCTGTTGTGATAATGATGTTGCTAGATCTACTAGTAGGCTAGTTCTGTTGTGATAATAATGTTGCTAGATCTACTAGTAGACTAGTTCTGTTGTGATAATAATGTTTGCTAGACCTACTTATAGATTAGTTCTGTTGTGATAATAAAGTTTGAGACCTACTAGTAGGCTAGTTCTGTTGTGATAATAACGTTGCTAGATTACTAGTAGGCTAGTTCTGTTTGATAATAATGTTGCTAGATCTAGTCTTTTTTGATAATGATGTTTCTAGATCTAGTTCTGTCTGTGATAATAATGTTTTGCTAGATCTACGAGTGTAGGCTAGTTCTGTTGTTGATAATGATGTTTGCTAGATCTACTAGTAGGCTAGTTCTGTTGTGATAATAATGTTTGCTATATCTAGTTCTGTTGTGATAATGATGTTTGCTAGATCTACTAGTAGGCTAGTTCTGTTGTGATAATAATGTTTGCTAGATGTACTAGTAGACTAGTTCTGTTGTGATAATAATGTTTGCTAGACCTACTTATAGATTAGTTCTGTTGTATTAATAATGTTTGCTAGATCTACTAGTATGCTAGTTCTGTTGTGATAAAAATGTTTGCTAGATCTACTAGTAGACTAGTTCTGTTGTGATAATAATGTTTGCTAGATCTACTAGTAGGCTAGTTCTGTTGTGATAATAACGTTTGCTAGATCTACTAGTAGGCTAGTTCTGTTGTGGTAATAATGTTTGCTAGATCTACTTATAGATTAGATCTGTGGTGATAATAATGTTTGCTAGATCTACTAGTAGGCTAGTTCTGTTGTGATAATAATGTTGCTAGATCTACTAGTAGGCTAGATCTGTTGTGATAATAATGTTTGCTAGATCTAGTTCTGTTGTGATAATAATGTTTGCTAGATCTACTAGTAGGCTAGTTCTGTTGTGATAATAATGTTTGGTAGATCTACGAGTAGGCTAGTTCTGTTGTGATAATAATGTTTGCTAGATCTACTAGTAGGCTAGTTCTGTTGTGGTAATAATGTTTGCTAGATCTACTAGTATGCTAGTTCTGTTGTGATAATAATGTTTGCTAGATCTACTAGTAGGCTAGTTCTGTTGTGATAATAATGTTTGCTAGATCTAGTTCTGTTGTGATAATGATGTTTGCTAGATCTACTAGTAGGCTAGTTCTGTTGTGATAATAATGTTTGCTAGATCTACTAGTAGACTAGTTCTGTTGTGATAATAATGTTTGCTAGACCTACTTATAGATTAGTTCTGTTGTATTAATAATGTTTGCTAGATCAACTAGTAGGCTAGTTCTGTTGTGATAATAATGTTTGCTAGATCTACTAGTAGACTAGTTCTGTTGTGATAATAATGTTTGCTAGACCTACTTATAGATTAGTTCTGTTGTGATAATAAAGTTTGCTAGACCTACTAGTAGGCTAGTTCTGTTGTGATAATAACGTTTGCTAGATCTACTAGTAGGCTAGTTCTGTTGTGATAATAATGTTTGCTAGATCTAGTTCTGTTGTGATAATGATGTTTGCTAGATCTAGTTCTGTTGTGATAATAATGTTTGCTAGATCTACGAGTAGGCTAGTTCTGTTGTGATAATGATGTTTGCTAGATCTACTAGTAGGCTAGTTCTGTTGTGATAATAATGTTTGCTAGATCTACGAGTAGGCTAGTTCTGTTGTGATAATAATGTTTGCTAGATCTAGTTCTGTTGTGATAATAATGTTTGGTACATCTACGAGTAGGCTAGTTCTGTTGTGATAATAATGTTTGCTAGATCTACTAGTAGGCTTGTTCTGTTGTGATAATAATGTTTGGTAGATCTACAAGTAGGCTAGTTCTGTTGTGATAATAATGTTTGCTAGATCTACTAGTAGGCTAGTTCTGTTGTGATAATAACGTTTGCTAGATCTACGAGTAGGCTAGTTCTGTTGTGATAATAATGTTTGCTAGACCTACTTATAGATTTGTTCTGTGGTGATAATAATGTTTGCTAGATCTACTAGTAGGCTAGTTCTGTTGTGATAATAACGTTTGCTAGATCTACTAGTAGGCTAGATCTGTTGTGATAATAATGTTTGCTAGATCTAGTTCTGTTGTGATAATAATGTTTGCTAGATCTACTAGTAGGCTAGTTCTGTTGTGATAATAATGTTTGCTAGATCTAGTTCTGTTGTGATAATGATGTTTGCTAGATCTAGTTCTGTTGTGATAATAATGTTCGCTAGATCTACGAGTAGGCTAGTTCTGTTGTGATAATAATGTTTGCTAGATCTACTAGTAGGCTAGTTCTGTTGTGATAATAATGTTTGCTAGATCTAGTTCTGTTGTGATAATGATGTTTGCTAGATCTACTAGTAGGCTAGTTCTGTTGTGATAATAATGTTTGCTAGATGTACTAGTAGACTAGTTCTGTTGTGATAATAATGTTTGCTAGACCTACTTATAGATTAGTTCTGTTGTATTAATAATGTTTGCTAGATCTACTAGTATGCTAGTTCTGTTGTGATAATAATGTTTGCTAGATCTACTAGTAGACTAGTTCTGTTGTGATAATAATGTTTGCTAGATCTACTAGTGGGCTAGTTCTGTTGTGATAATAACGTTTGCTAGATCTACTAGTAGGCTAGTTCTGTTGTGATAATAATGTTTGCTCGATCTAGTTCTGTTGTGATAATAATGTTTGCTAGATCTACGAGTAGGCTAGTTCTGTTGTGATAATAATGTTTGCTAGATCTACTAGTAGGCTAGTTCTGTTGTGATAATAATGTTTGCGAGATCTAGTTCTGTTGTGATAATGATGTTTGCTCGATCTAGTTCTGTTGTGATAATAATGTTTGCTAGATCTACGAGTAGGCTAGTTCTGTTGTGATAATAATGTTTGCTAGATCTACTAGTAGGCTAGTTCTGTTGTGATAATAATGTTTGCTAGATCTACTAGTAGGCTAGTTCTGTTGTGATAATAACGTTTGCTAGATCTACGAGTAGGCTAGTTCTGTTGTGATAATAATGTTTGCTAGACCTACTTATAGATTTGTTCTGTGGTGATAATAATGTTTGCTAGATCTACGAGTAGGCTAGTTCTGTTGTGATAATGTTTGCTAGATCTAGTTCTGTTGTGATAATAATGTTTGCTAGATCTACGAGTAGGCTAGTTCTGTTGTGATAATGATGTTTGCTAGATCTACTAGTAGGCTAGTTCTGTTGTGACAATAATGTTTGCTAGATCTACGAGTAGGCTAGTTCTGTTGTGATAATAATGTTTGCTAGATCTAGTTCTGTTGTGATAATAGTGTTTGGTACATCTACGAGTAGGCTAGTTCTGTTGTGATAATAATGTTTGCTAGATCTACTAGTAGGCTTGTTCTGTTGTGATAATAATGTTTGGTAGATCTACGAGTAGGCTAGTTCTGTTGTGATAATAATGTTTGCTAGATCTACTAGTAGGCTAGTTCTTTTGTGATAATAACGTTTGCTAGATCTACGAGTAGGCTAGTTCTGTTGTGATAATAATGTTTGCTAGACCTACTTATAGATTTGTTCTGTGGTGATAATAATGTTTGCTAGATCTACTAGTAGGCTAGTTCTGTTGTGATAATAACGTTTGCTAGATCTACTAGTAGGCTGGATCTGTTGTGATAATAATGTTTGCTAGATCTAGTTCTGTTGTGATAATAATGTTTGCTAGATCTACTAGTAGGCTAGTTCTGTTGTGATAATAATGTTTGCTAGATCTAGTTCTGTTGTGATAATGATGTTTGCTAGATCTAGTTCTGTTGTGATAATAATGTTCGCTAGATCTATTAGTAGGCTAGTTCTGTTGTGATAATAATGTTTGCTAGATCTACTAGTAGGCTAGTTCTGTTGTGATAATAATGTTTGCTAGATCTACTAGTAGGCTAGTTCTGTTGTGATAATAATGTTTGGTAGATCTACGAGTAGGCTAGTTCTGTTGTGATAATAATGTTTGCTAGATCTACTAGTAGGCTAGTTCTGTTGTGGTAATAATGTTTGCTAGATCTACTAGTATGCTAGTTCTGTTGTGATAATAATGTTTGCTAGATCTACTAGTAGGCTAGTTCTGTTGTGATAATAATGTTTGCTAGATCTAGTTCTGTTGTGATAATGATGTTTGCTAGATCTACTAGTAGGCTAGTTCTGTTGTGATAATAATGTTTGCTAGATCTACTAGTAGACTAGTTCTGTTGTGATAATAATGTTTGCTAGACCTACTTATAGATTAGTTCTGTTGTATTAATAATGTTTGCTAGATCAACTAGTAGGCTAGTTCTGTTGTGATAATAATGTTTGCTAGATCTACTAGTAGACTAGTTCTGTTGTGATAATAATGTTTGCTAGACCTACTTATAGATTAGTTCTGTTGTGATAATAAAGTTTGCTAGACCTACTAGTAGGCTAGTTCTGTTGTGATAATAACGTTTGCTAGATCTACTAGTAGGCTAGTTCTGTTGTGATAATAATGTTTGGTAGATCTACGAGTAGGCTAGTTCTGTTGTGATAATAATGTTTGCTAGATCTACTAGTAGGCTAGTTCTGTTGTGATAATAATGTTTGGTAGATCTACGAGTAGGCTAGTTCTGTTGTGATAATAATGTTTGCTAGATCTACTAGTAGGCTAGTTCTGTTGTGGTAATAATGTTTGCTAGATCTACTAGTATGCTAGTTCTGTTGTGATAATAATGTTTGCTAGATCTACTAGTAGGCTAGTTCTGTTGTGATAATAATGTTTGCTAGATCTAGTTCTGTTGTGATAATGATGTTTGCTAGATCTACTAGTAGGCTAGTTCTGTTGTGATAATAATGTTTGCTAGATCTACTAGTAGACTAGTTCTGTTGTGATAATAATGTTTGCTAGACCTACTTATAGATTAGTTCTGTTGTATTAATAATGTTTGCTAGATCAACTAGTAGGCTAGTTCTGTTGTGATAATAATGTTTGCTAGATCTACTAGTAGACTAGTTCTGTTGTGATAATAATGTTTGCTAGACCTACTTATAGATTAGTTCTGTTGTGATAATAAAGTTTGCTAGACCTACTAGTAGGCTAGTTCTGTTGTGATAATAACGTTTGCTAGATCTACTAGTAGGCTAGTTCTGTTGTGATAATAATGTTTGCTAGATCTAGTTCTGTTGTGATAATGATGTTTGCTAGATCTAGTTCTGTTGTGATAATGATGTTTGCTAGATCTACTAGTAGGCTAGTTCTGTTGTGATAATAATGTTTGCTAGATCTAGTTCTGTTGTGATAATGATGTTTGCTAGATCTACTAGTAGGCTAGTTCTGTTGTGATAATAATGTTTGCTAGATGTACTAGTAGACTAGTTCTGTTGTGATAATAATGTTTGCTAGACCTACTTATAGATTAGTTCTGTTGTATTAATAATGTTTGGTAGATCTACTAGTAGACTAGTTCTGTTGTGATAATAATGTTTGCTAGATCTACTAGTAGGCTAGTTCTGTTGTGATAATAACGTTTGCTAGATCTACTAGTAGGCTAGTTCTGTTGTGGTAATAATGTTTGCTAGATCTACTTATAGATTAGATCTGTGGTGATAATAATGTTTGCTAGATCTACTAGTAGGCTAGTTCTGTTGTGATAATAATGTTTGCTAGATCTACTAGTAGGCTAGTTCTGTTGTGATAATAATGTTTGCTAGATCTAGTTCTGTTGTGATAATGATGTTTGCTAGATCTAGTTCTGTTGTGATAATAATGTTTGGTAGATCTACGAGTAGGCTAGTTCTGTTGTGATAATAATGTTTGCTAGCTCTACTAGTAGGCTAGTTCTGTTGTGGTAATAATGTTTGCTAGATCTACTAGTAGGCTAGTTCTGTTGTGATAATAATGTTTGCTAGACCTACTTATAGATTAGATCTGTGGTGATAATAATGTTTGCTAGATCTACTAGTAGGCTAGTTCTGTTGTGATAATAATGTTTGCTAGATCTAGTTCTGTTGTGATAATGATGTTTGCTAGATCTACTAGTAGGCTAGTTCTGTTGTGATAATAATGTTTGCTAGATCTACTAGTAGACTAGTTCTGTTGTGATAATAATGTTTGCTAGACCTACTTATAGATTAGTTCTGTTGTGATAATAAAGTTTGCTAGACCTACTAGTAGGCTAGTTCTGTTGTGATAATAACGTTTGCTAGATCTACTAGTAGGCTAGTTCTGTTGTGATAATAATGTTTGCTAGATCTAGTTCTGTTGTGATAATGATGTTTGCTAGATCTAGTTCTGTTGTGATAATAATGTTTGCTAGATCTACGAGTAGGCTAGTTCTGTTGTGATAATGATGTTTGCTAGATCTACTAGTAGGCTAGTTCTGTTGTGATAATAATGTTTGCTATATCTAGTTCTGTTGTGATAATGATGTTTGCTAGATCTACTAGTAGGCTAGTTCTGTTGTGATAATAATGTTTGCTAGATGTACTAGTAGACTAGTTCTGTTGTGATAATAATGTTTGCTAGACCTACTTATAGATTAGTTCTGTTGTATTAATAATGTTTGCTAGATCTACTAGTATGCTAGTTCTGTTGTGATAAAAATGTTTGCTAGATCTACTAGTAGACTAGTTCTGTTGTGATAATAATGTTTGCTAGATCTACTAGTAGGCTAGTTCTGTTGTGATAATAACGTTTGCTAGATCTACTAGTAGGCTAGTTCTGTTGTGGTAATAATGTTTGCTAGATCTACTTATAGATTAGATCTGTGGTGATAATAATGTTTGCTAGATCTACTAGTAGGCTAGTTCTGTTGTGATAATAATGTTTGCTAGATCTACTAGTAGGCTAGATCTGTTGTGATAATAATGTTTGCTAGATCTAGTTCTGTTGTGATAATAATGTTTGCTAGATCTACTAGTAGGCTAGTTCTGTTGTGATAATAATGTTTGGTAGATCTACGAGTAGGCTAGTTCTGTTGTGATAATAATGTTTGCTAGATCTACTAGTAGGCTAGTTCTGTTGTGGTAATAATGTTTGCTAGATCTACTAGTATGCTAGTTCTGTTGTGATAATAATGTTTGCTAGATCTACTAGTAGGCTAGTTCTGTTGTGATAATAATGTTTGCTAGATCTAGTTCTGTTGTGATAATGATGTTTGCTAGATCTACTAGTAGGCTAGTTCTGTTGTGATAATAATGTTTGCTAGATCTACTAGTAGACTAGTTCTGTTGTGATAATAATGTTTGCTAGACCTACTTATAGATTAGTTCTGTTGTATTAATAATGTTTGCTAGATCAACTAGTAGGCTAGTTCTGTTGTGATAATAATGTTTGCTAGATCTACTAGTAGACTAGTTCTGTTGTGATAATAATGTTTGCTAGACCTACTTATAGATTAGTTCTGTTGTGATAATAAAGTTTGCTAGACCTACTAGTAGGCTAGTTCTGTTGTGATAATAACGTTTGCTAGATCTACTAGTAGGCTAGTTCTGTTGTGATAATAATGTTTGCTAGATCTAGTTCTGTTGTGATAATGATGTTTGCTAGATCTAGTTCTGTTGTGATAATAATGTTTGCTAGATCTACGAGTAGGCTAGTTCTGTTGTGATAATGATGTTTGCTAGATCTACTAGTAGGCTAGTTCTGTTGTGATAATAATGTTTGCTAGATCTACGAGTAGGCTAGTTCTGTTGTGATAATAATGTTTGCTAGATCTAGTTCTGTTGTGATAATAATGTTTGGTACATCTACGAGTAGGCTAGTTCTGTTGTGATAATAATGTTTGCTAGATCTACTAGTAGGCTTGTTCTGTTGTGATAATAATGTTTGGTAGATCTACAAGTAGGCTAGTTCTGTTGTGATAATAATGTTTGCTAGATCTACTAGTAGGCTAGTTCTGTTGTGATAATAACGTTTGCTAGATCTACGAGTAGGCTAGTTCTGTTGTGATAATAATGTTTGCTAGACCTACTTATAGATTTGTTCTGTGGTGATAATAATGTTTGCTAGATCTACTAGTAGGCTAGTTCTGTTGTGATAATAACGTTTGCTAGATCTACTAGTAGGCTAGATCTGTTGTGATAATAATGTTTGCTAGATCTAGTTCTGTTGTGATAATAATGTTTGCTAGATCTACTAGTAGGCTAGTTCTGTTGTGATAATAATGTTTGCTAGATCTAGTTCTGTTGTGATAATGATGTTTGCTAGATCTAGTTCTGTTGTGATAATAATGTTCGCTAGATCTACGAGTAGGCTAGTTCTGTTGTGATAATAATGTTTGCTAGATCTACTAGTAGGCTAGTTCTGTTGTGATAATAATGTTTGCTAGATCTAGTTCTGTTGTGATAATGATGTTTGCTAGATCTACTAGTAGGCTAGTTCTGTTGTGATAATAATGTTTGCTAGATGTACTAGTAGACTAGTTCTGTTGTGATAATAATGTTTGCTAGACCTACTTATAGATTAGTTCTGTTGTATTAATAATGTTTGCTAGATCTACTAGTATGCTAGTTCTGTTGTGATAATAATGTTTGCTAGATCTACTAGTAGACTAGTTCTGTTGTGATAATAATGTTTGCTAGATCTACTAGTGGGCTAGTTCTGTTGTGATAATAACGTTTGCTAGATCTACTAGTAGGCTAGTTCTGTTGTGATAATAATGTTTGCTCGATCTAGTTCTGTTGTGATAATAATGTTTGCTAGATCTACGAGTAGGCTAGTTCTGTTGTGATAATAATGTTTGCTAGATCTACTAGTAGGCTAGTTCTGTTGTGATAATAATGTTTGCGAGATCTAGTTCTGTTGTGATAATGATGTTTGCTCGATCTAGTTCTGTTGTGATAATAATGTTTGCTAGATCTACGAGTAGGCTAGTTCTGTTGTGATAATAATGTTTGCTAGATCTACTAGTAGGCTAGTTCTGTTGTGATAATAATGTTTGCTAGATCTACTAGTAGGCTAGTTCTGTTGTGATAATAATGTTTGCTAGATCTAGTTCTGTTGTGATAATGATGTTTGCTAGATCTAGTTCTGTTGTGATAATAATGTTTGCTAGATCTACGAGTAGGCTAGTTCTGTTGTGATAATGATGTTTGCTAGATCTACTAGTAGGCTAGTTCTGTTGTGATAATAATGTTTGCTCGATCTAGTTCTGTTGTGATAATAATGTTTGCTAGATCTACGAGTAGGCTAGTTCTGTTGTGATAATAATGTTTGCTAGATCTACTAGTAGGCTAGTTCTGTTGTGATAATGTTTGCTAGATCTAGTTCTGTTGTGATAATGATGTTTGCTAGATCTAGTTCTGTTGTGATAATAATGTTTGCTAGATCTACGAGTAGGCTAGTTCTGTTGTGATAATGATGTTTGCTAGATCTACTAGTAGGCTAGTTCTGTTGTGACAATAATGTTTGCTAGATCTACGAGTAGGCTAGTTCTGTTGTGATAATAATGTTTGCTAGATCTAGTTCTGTTGTGATAATAATGTTTGGTACATCTACGAGTAGGCTAGTTCTGTTGTGATAATAATGTTTGCTAGATCTACTAGTAGGCTTGTTCTGTTGTGATAATAATGTTTGGTAGATCTACGAGTAGGCTAGTTCTGTTGTGATAATAATGTTTGCTAGATCTACTAGTAGGCTAGTTCTGTTGTGATAATAACGTTTGCTAGATCTACGAGTAGGCTAGTTCTGTTGTAATAATAATGTTTGCTAGACCTACTTATAGATTAGTTCTGTGGTGATAATAATGTTTGCTAGATCTACTAGTAGGCTAGTTCTGTTGTGATAATAACGTTTGCTAGATCTACTATTAGGCTAGATCTGTTGTGATAATAATGTTTGCTAGATCTAGTTCTGTTGTGATAATAATGTTTGCTAGATCTACTAGTAGGCTAGTTCTGTTGTGATAATAATGTTTGCTAGATCTAGTTCTGTTGTGATAATGATGTATGCTAGATCTAGTTCTGTTGTGATAATAATGTTTGGTAGATCTACGAGTAGGCTAGTTCTGTTGTGATAATAATGTTTGCTAGATCTACTAGTAGGCTAGTTCTGTTGTGGTAATAATGTTTGCTAGATCTACTAGTAGGCTAGTTCTGTTGTGATAATAATGTTTGCTAGACCTACTTATAGATGAGATCTGTGGTGATAATAATGTTTGCTAGATCTACTAGTAGGCTAGTTCTGTTGTGATAATAATGTTTGCTAGATCTAGTTCTGTTGTGATAATGATGTTTGCTAGATCTACTAGTAGGCTAGTTCTGTTGTGATAATAATGTTTGCTAGATCTACTTATAGATTAGATCTGTGGTGATAATAATGTTTGCTAGATCTACTAGTAGGCTAGTTCTGTTGTGATAATAACGTTTGCTAGATCTACTAGTAGGCTAGATCTGTTGTGATAATAATGTTTGCTAGATCTAGTTCTGTTGTGATAATAATGTTTGCTAGATCTACTAGTAGGCTAGTTCTGTTGTGATAATAATGTTTGCTAGATCTAGTTCTGTTGTGATAATGATGTTTGCTAGATCTACTAGTAGGCTAGTTCTGTTGTGATAATAATGTTTGCTAGATCTACTAGTAGACTAGTTCTGTTGTGATAATAATGTTTGCTAGACCTACGTATAGATTAGTTCTGTTGTATTAATAATGTTTGCTAGATCAACTAGTAGTCTAGTTCTGTTGTGATAATAATGTTTGCTAGATCTACTAGTAGACTAGTTCTGTTGTGATAATAATGTTTGCTAGACCTACTTATAGATTAGTTCTGTTGTGATAATAAAGTTTGCTAGACCTACTAGTAGGCTAGTTCTGTTGTGATAATAACGTTTGCTAGATCTACTAGTAGGCTAGTTCTGTTGTGATAATAATGTTTGCTAGATGTAGTTCTGTTGTGATAATGATGTTTGCTAGATCTAGTTCTGTTGTGATAATAATGTTTGCTAGATCTACGAGTAGGCTAGTTCTGTTGTGATAATGATGTTTGCTAGATCTACTAGTAGGCTAGTTCTGTTGTGATAATAATGTTTGCTAGATGTACTAGTAGACTAGTTCTGTTGTGATAATAATGTTTGCTAGACCTACTTATAGATTAGTTCTGTTGTATTAATAATGTTTGCTAGATCTACTAGTATGCTAGTTCTGTTGTGATAAAAATGTTTGCTAGATCTACTAGTAGACTAGTTCTGTTGTGATAATAATGTTTGCTAGATCTACTAGTAGGCTAGTTCTGTTGTGATAATAACGTTTGCTAGATCTACTAGTAGGCTAGTTCTGTTGTGGTAATAATGTTTGCTAGATCTACTTATAGATTAGATCTGTGGTGATAATAATGTTTGCTAGATCTACTAGTAGGCTAGTTCTGTTGTGAGAATAATGTTTGCTAGATCTACTAGTAGGCTAGTTCTGTTGTGATAATAATGTTTGCTAGATCTAGTTCTGTTGTGATAATGATGTATGCTAGATCTAGTTCTGTTGTGATAATAATGTTTGGTAGATCTACGAGTAGGCTAGTTCTGTTGTGATAATAATGTTTGCTAGATCTACTAGTAGGCTAGTTCTGTTGTGGTAATAATGTTTGCTAGATCTACTAGTAGGCTAGTTCTGTTGTGATAATAATGTTTGCTAGACCTACTTATAGATGAGATCTGTGGTGATAATAATGTTTGCTAGATCTACTAGTAGGCTAGTTCTGTTGTGATAATAATGTTTGCTAGATCTAGTTCTGTTGTGATAATGATGTTTGCTAGATCTACTAGTAGGCTAGTTCTGTTGTGATAATAATGTTTGCTAGATCTACTTATAGATTAGATCTGTGGTGATAATAATGTTTGCTAGATCTACTAGTAGGCTAGTTCTGTTGTGATAATAACGTTTGCTAGATCTACTAGTAGGCTAGATCTGTTGTGATAATAATGTTTGCTAGATCTAGTTCTGTTGTGATAATAATGTTTGCTAGATCTACTAGTAGGCTAGTTCTGTTGTGATAATAATGTTTGCTAGATCTAGTTCTGTTGTGATAATGATGTTTGCTAGATCTACTAGTAGGCTAGTTCTGTTGTGATAATAATGTTTGCTAGATCTACTAGTAGACTAGTTCTGTTGTGATAATAATGTTTGCTAGACCTACGTATAGATTAGTTCTGTTGTATTAATAATGTTTGCTAGATCAACTAGTAGTCTAGTTCTGTTGTGATAATAATGTTTGCTAGATCTACTAGTAGACTAGTTCTGTTGTGATAATAATGTTTGCTAGACCTACTTATAGATTAGTTCTGTTGTGATAATAAAGTTTGCTAGACCTACTAGTAGGCTAGTTCTGTTGTGATAATAACGTTTGCTAGATCTACTAGTAGGCTAGTTCTGTTGTGATAATAATGTTTGCTAGATGTAGTTCTGTTGTGATAATGATGTTTGCTAGATCTAGTTCTGTTGTGATAATAATGTTTGCTAGATCTACGAGTAGGCTAGTTCTGTTGTGATAATGATGTTTGCTAGATCTACTAGTAGGCTAGTTCTGTTGTGATAATAATGTTTGCTAGATGTACTAGTAGACTAGTTCTGTTGTGATAATAATGTTTGCTAGACCTACTTATAGATTAGTTCTGTTGTATTAATAATGTTTGCTAGATCTACTAGTATGCTAGTTCTGTTGTGATAAAAATGTTTGCTAGATCTACTAGTAGACTAGTTCTGTTGTGATAATAATGTTTGCTAGATCTACTAGTAGGCTAGTTCTGTTGTGATAATAACGTTTGCTAGATCTACTAGTAGGCTAGTTCTGTTGTGGTAATAATGTTTGCTAGATCTACTTATAGATTAGATCTGTGGTGATAATAATGTTTGCTAGATCTACTAGTAGGCTAGTTCTGTTGTGAGAATAATGTTTGCTAGATCTACTAGTAGGCTAGTTCTGTTGTGATAATAATGTTTGCTAGATCTAGTTCTGTTGTGATAATGATGTTTGCTAGATCTAGTTCTGTTGTGATAATAATGTTTGGTAGATCTACGAGTAGGCTAGTTCTGTTGTGATAATAATGTTTGCTAGATCTACTAGTAGGCTAGTTCTGTTGTGGTAATAATGTTTGCTAGATCTACTAGTAGGCTAGTTCTGTTGTGATAATAATGTTTGCTAGACCTACTTATAGATTAGATCTGTGGTGATAATAATGTTTGCTAGATCTACTAGTAGGCTAGTTCTGTTGTGATAATAATGTTTGCTAGATCTAGTTCTGTTGTGATAATGATGTTTGCTAGATCTACTAGTAGGCTAGTTCTGTTGTGATAATAATGTTTGCTAGATCTACTAGTAGACTAGTTCTGTTGTGATAATAATGTTTGCTAGACCTACTTATAGATTAGTTCTGTTGTATTAATAATGTTTGCTAGATCAACTAGTAGTCTAGTTCTGTTGTGATAATAATGTTTGCTAGATCTACTAGTAGACTAGTTCTGTTGTGATAATAATGTTTGCTAGACCTACTTATAGATTAGTTCTGTTGTGATAATAAAGTTTGCTAGACCTACTAGTAGGCTAGTTCTGTTGTGATAATAACGTTTGCTAGATCTACTAGTAGGCTAGTTCTGTTGTGATAATAATGTTTGCTAGATCTAGTTCTGTTGTGATAATGATGTTTGCTAGATCTAGTTCTGTTGTGATAATAATGTTTGCTAGATCTACGAGTAGGCTAGTTCTGTTGTGATAATGATGTTTGCTAGATCTACTAGTAGGCTAGTTCTGTTGTGATAATAATGTTTGCTATATCTAGTTCTGTTGTGATAATGATGTTTGCTAGATCTACTAGTAGGCTAGTTCTGTTGTGATAATAATGTTTGCTAGATGTACTAGTAGACTAGTTCTGTTGTGATAATAATGTTTGCTACTTCTACTAGTAGGCTAGTTCTGTTGTGATAATAACGTTTGCTAGATCTACTAGTAGGCTAGTTCTGTTGTGATAATAATGTTTGCTAGATCTAGTTCTGTTGTGATAATGATGTTTGCTAGATCTAGTTCTGTTGTGATAATGATGTTTGCTAGATCTACTAGTAGGCTAGTTCTGTTGTGATAATAATGTTTGCTAGATCTAGTTCTGTTGTGATAATGATGTTTGCTAGATCTACTAGTAGGCTAGTTCTGTTGTGATAATAATGTTTGCTAGATGTACTAGTAGACTAGTTCTGTTGTGATAATAATGTTTGCTAGACCTACTTATAGATTAGTTCTGTTGTATTAATAATGTTTGGTAGATCTACTAGTAGACTAGTTCTGTTGTGATAATAATGTTTGCTAGATCTACTAGTAGGCTAGTTCTGTTGTGATAATAACGTTTGCTAGATCTACTAGTAGGCTAGTTCTGTTGTGGTAATAATGTTTGCTAGATCTACTTATAGATTAGATCTGTGGTGATAATAATGTTTGCTAGATCTACTAGTAGGCTAGTTCTGTTGTGATAATAATGTTTGCTAGATCTACTAGTAGGCTAGTTCTGTTGTGATAATAATGTTTGCTAGATCTAGTTCTGTTGTGATAATGATGTTTGCTAGATCTAGTTCTGTTGTGATAATAATGTTTGGTAGATCTACGAGTAGGCTAGTTCTGTTGTGATAATAATGTTTGCTAGCTCTACTAGTAGGCTAGTTCTGTTGTGGTAATAATGTTTGCTAGATCTACTAGTAGGCTAGTTCTGTTGTGATAATAATGTTTGCTAGACCTACTTATAGATTAGATCTGTGGTGATAATAATGTTTGCTAGATCTACTAGTAGGCTAGTTCTGTTGTGATAATAATGTTTGCTAGATCTAGTTCTGTTGTGATAATGATGTTTGCTAGATCTACTAGTAGGCTAGTTCTGTTGTGATAATAATGTTTGCTAGATCTACTAGTAGACTAGTTCTGTTGTGATAATAATGTTTGCTAGACCTACTTATAGATTAGTTCTGTTGTGATAATAAAGTTTGCTAGACCTACTAGTAGGCTAGTTCTGTTGTGATAATAACGTTTGCTAGATCTACTAGTAGGCTAGTTCTGTTGTGATAATAATGTTTGCTAGATCTAGTTCTGTTGTGATAATGATGTTTGCTAGATCTAGTTCTGTTGTGATAATAATGTTTGCTAGATCTACGAGTAGGCTAGTTCTGTTGTGATAATGATGTTTGCTAGATCTACTAGTAGGCTAGTTCTGTTGTGATAATAATGTTTGCTATATCTAGTTCTGTTGTGATAATGATGTTTGCTAGATCTACTAGTAGGCTAGTTCTGTTGTGATAATAATGTTTGCTAGATGTACTAGTAGACTAGTTCTGTTGTGATAATAATGTTTGCTAGACCTACTTATAGATTAGTTCTGTTGTATTAATAATGTTTGCTAGATCTACTAGTATGCTAGTTCTGTTGTGATAAAAATGTTTGCTAGATCTACTAGTAGACTAGTTCTGTTGTGATAATAATGTTTGCTAGATCTACTAGTAGGCTAGTTCTGTTGTGATAATAACGTTTGCTAGATCTACTAGTAGGCTAGTTCTGTTGTGGTAATAATGTTTGCTAGATCTACTTATAGATTAGATCTGTGGTGATAATAATGTTTGCTAGATCTACTAGTAGGCTAGTTCTGTTGTGATAATAATGTTTGCGAGATCTACTAGTAGGCTAGATCTGTTGTGATAATAATGTTTGCTAGATCTAGTTCTGTTGTGATAATAATGTTTGCTAGATCTACTAGTAGGCTAGTTCTGTTGTGATAATAATGTT
Source organism: Oncorhynchus kisutch (assembly GCF_002021735.2). Lineage (NCBI taxonomy): Eukaryota > Metazoa > Chordata > Actinopteri > Salmoniformes > Salmonidae > Oncorhynchus > Oncorhynchus kisutch. The sequence goes on along the minus strand of NC_034176.2, from coordinate 75,453,694 downwards.
TGGTAGATCTACGAGTAGGCTAGTTCTGTTGTGATAATAATGTTTGCTAGATCTACTAGTAGGCTAGTTCTGTTGTGGTAATAATGTTTGCTAGATCTACTAGTATGCTAGTTCTGTTGTGATAATAATGTTTGCTAGATCTACTAGTAGGCTAGTTCTGTTGTGATAATAATGTTTGCTAGATCTAGTTCTGTTGTGATAATGATGTTTGCTAGATCTACTAGTAGGCTAGTTCTGTTGTGATAATAATGTTTGCTAGATCTACTAGTAGACTAGTTCTGTTGTGATAATAATGTTTGCTAGACCTACTTATAGATTAGTTCTGTTGTATTAATAATGTTTGCTAGATCAACTAGTAGGCTAGTTCTGTTGTGATAATAATGTTTGCTAGATCTACTAGTAGACTAGTTCTGTTGTGATAATAATGTTTGCTAGACCTACTTATAGATTAGTTCTGTTGTGATAATAAAGTTTGCTAGACCTACTAGTAGGCTAGTTCTGTTGTGATAATAACGTTTGCTAGATCTACTAGTAGGCTAGTTCTGTTGTGATAATAATGTTTGGTAGATCTACGAGTAGGCTAGTTCTGTTGTGATAATAATGTTTGCTAGATCTACTAGTAGGCTAGTTCTGTTGTGATAATAATGTTTGGTAGATCTACGAGTAGGCTAGTTCTGTTGTGATAATAATGTTTGCTAGATCTACTAGTAGGCTAGTTCTGTTGTGGTAATAATGTTTGCTAGATCTACTAGTATGCTAGTTCTGTTGTGATAATAATGTTTGCTAGATCTACTAGTAGGCTAGTTCTGTTGTGATAATAATGTTTGCTAGATCTAGTTCTGTTGTGATAATGATGTTTGCTAGATCTACTAGTAGGCTAGTTCTGTTGTGATAATAATGTTTGCTAGATCTACTAGTAGACTAGTTCTGTTGTGATAATAATGTTTGCTAGACCTACTTATAGATTAGTTCTGTTGTATTAATAATGTTTGCTAGATCAACTAGTAGGCTAGTTCTGTTGTGATAATAATGTTTGCTAGATCTACTAGTAGACTAGTTCTGTTGTGATAATAATGTTTGCTAGACCTACTTATAGATTAGTTCTGTTGTGATAATAAAGTTTGCTAGACCTACTAGTAGGCTAGTTCTGTTGTGATAATAACGTTTGCTAGATCTACTAGTAGGCTAGTTCTGTTGTGATAATAATGTTTGCTAGATCTAGTTCTGTTGTGATAATGATGTTTGCTAGATCTAGTTCTGTTGTGATAATGATGTTTGCTAGATCTACTAGTAGGCTAGTTCTGTTGTGATAATAATGTTTGCTAGATCTAGTTCTGTTGTGATAATGATGTTTGCTAGATCTACTAGTAGGCTAGTTCTGTTGTGATAATAATGTTTGCTAGATGTACTAGTAGACTAGTTCTGTTGTGATAATAATGTTTGCTAGACCTACTTATAGATTAGTTCTGTTGTATTAATAATGTTTGGTAGATCTACTAGTAGACTAGTTCTGTTGTGATAATAATGTTTGCTAGATCTACTAGTAGGCTAGTTCTGTTGTGATAATAACGTTTGCTAGATCTACTAGTAGGCTAGTTCTGTTGTGGTAATAATGTTTGCTAGATCTACTTATAGATTAGATCTGTGGTGATAATAATGTTTGCTAGATCTACTAGTAGGCTAGTTCTGTTGTGATAATAATGTTTGCTAGATCTACTAGTAGGCTAGTTCTGTTGTGATAATAATGTTTGCTAGATCTAGTTCTGTTGTGATAATGATGTTTGCTAGATCTAGTTCTGTTGTGATAATAATGTTTGGTAGATCTACGAGTAGGCTAGTTCTGTTGTGATAATAATGTTTGCTAGCTCTACTAGTAGGCTAGTTCTGTTGTGGTAATAATGTTTGCTAGATCTACTAGTAGGCTAGTTCTGTTGTGATAATAATGTTTGCTAGACCTACTTATAGATTAGATCTGCGGTGATAATAATGTTTGCTAGATCTACTAGTAGGCTAGTTCTGTTGTGATAATAATGTTTGCTAGATCTAGTTCTGTTGTGATAATGATGTTTGCTAGATCTACTAGTAGGCTAGTTCTGTTGTGATAATAATGTTTGCTAGATCTACTAGTAGACTAGTTCTGTTGTGATAATAATGTTTGCTAGACCTACTTATAGATTAGTTCTGTTGTGATAATAAAGTTTGCTAGACCTACTAGTAGGCTAGTTCTGTTGTGATAATAACGTTTGCTAGATCTACTAGTAGGCTAGTTCTGTTGTGATAATAATGTTTGCTAGATCTAGTTCTGTTGTGATAATGATGTTTGCTAGATCTAGTTCTGTTGTGATAATAATGTTTGCTAGATCTACGAGTAGGCTAGTTCTGTTGTGATAATGATGTTTGCTAGATCTACTAGTAGGCTAGTTCTGTTGTGATAATAATGTTTGCTATATCTAGTTCTGTTGTGATAATGATGTTTGCTAGATCTACTAGTAGGCTAGTTCTGTTGTGATAATAATGTTTGCTAGATGTACTAGTAGACTAGTTCTGTTGTGATAATAATGTTTGCTAGACCTACTTATAGATTAGTTCTGTTGTATTAATAATGTTTGCTAGATCTACTAGTATGCTAGTTCTGTTGTGATAAAAATGTTTGCTAGATCTACTAGTAGACTAGTTCTGTTGTGATAATAATGTTTGCTAGATCTACTAGTAGGCTAGTTCTGTTGTGATAATAACGTTTGCTAGATCTACTAGTAGGCTAGTTCTGTTGTGGTAATAATGTTTGCTAGATCTACTTATAGATTAGATCTGTGGTGATAATAATGTTTGCTAGATCTACTAGTAGGCTAGTTCTGTTGTGATAATAATGTTTGCTAGATCTACTAGTAGGCTAGATCTGTTGTGATAATAATGTTTGCTAGATCTAGTTCTGTTGTGATAATAATGTTTGCTAGATCTACTAGTAGGCTAGTTCTGTTGTGATAATAATGTTTGGTAGATCTACGAGTAGGCTAGTTCTGTTGTGATAATAATGTTTGCTAGATCTACTAGTAGGCTAGTTCTGTTGTGGTAATAATGTTTGCTAGATCTACTAGTATGCTAGTTCTGTTGTGATAATAATGTTTGCTAGATCTACTAGTAGGCTAGTTCTGTTGTGATAATAATGTTTGCTAGATCTAGTTCTGTTGTGATAATGATGTTTGCTAGATCTACTAGTAGGCTAGTTCTGTTGTGATAATAATGTTTGCTAGATCTACTAGTAGACTAGTTCTGTTGTGATAATAATGTTTGCTAGACCTACTTATAGATTAGTTCTGTTGTATTAATAATGTTTGCTAGATCAACTAGTAGGCTAGTTCTGTTGTGATAATAATGTTTGCTAGATCTACTAGTAGACTAGTTCTGTTGTGATAATAATGTTTGCTAGACCTACTTATAGATTAGTTCTGTTGTGATAATAAAGTTTGCTAGACCTACTAGTAGGCTAGTTCTGTTGTGATAATAACGTTTGCTAGATCTACTAGTAGGCTAGTTCTGTTGTGATAATAATGTTTGCTAGATCTAGTTCTGTTGTGATAATAACGTTTGCTAGATCTACTAGTAGGCTAGTTCTGTTGTGATAATAATGTTTGCTAGATCTAGTTCTGTTGTGATAATGATGTTTGCTAGATCTAGTTCTGTTGTGATAATAATGTTTGCTAGATCTACGAGTAGGCTAGTTCTGTTGTGATAATGATGTTTGCTAGATCTACTAGTAGGCTAGTTCTGTTGTGATAATAATGTTTGCTATATCTAGTTCTGTTGTGATAATGATGTTTGCTAGATCTACTAGTAGGCTAGTTCTGTTGTGATAATAATGTTTGCTAGATGTACTAGTAGACTAGTTCTGTTGTGATAATAATGTTTGCTAGACCTACTTATAGATTAGTTCTGTTGTATTAATAATGTTTGCTAGATCTACTAGTATGCTAGTTCTGTTGTGATAAAAATGTTTGCTAGATCTACTAGTAGACTAGTTCTGTTGTGATAATAATGTTTGCTAGATCTACTAGTAGGCTAGTTCTGTTGTGATAATAACGTTTGCTAGATCTACTAGTAGGCTAGTTCTGTTGTGGTAATAATGTTTGCTAGATCTACTTATAGATTAGATCTGTGGTGATAATAATGTTTGCTAGATCTACTAGTAGGCTAGTTCTGTTGTGATAATAATGTTTGCTAGATCTACTAGTAGGCTAGATCTGTTGTGATAATAATGTTTGCTAGATCTAGTTCTGTTGTGATAATAATGTTTGCTAGATCTACTAGTAGGCTAGTTCTGTTGTGATAATAATGTTTGGTAGATCTACGAGTAGGCTAGTTCTGTTGTGATAATAATGTTTGCTAGATCTACTAGTAGGCTAGTTCTGTTGTGGTAATAATGTTTGCTAGATCTACTAGTATGCTAGTTCTGTTGTGATAATAATGTTTGCTAGATCTACTAGTAGGCTAGTTCTGTTGTGATAATAATGTTTGCTAGATCTAGTTCTGTTGTGATAATGATGTTTGCTAGATCTACTAGTAGGCTAGTTCTGTTGTGATAATAATGTTTGCTAGATCTACTAGTAGACTAGTTCTGTTGTGATAATAATGTTTGCTAGACCTACTTATAGATTAGTTCTGTTGTATTAATAATGTTTGCTAGATCAACTAGTAGGCTAGTTCTGTTGTGATAATAATGTTTGCTAGATCTACTAGTAGACTAGTTCTGTTGTGATAATAATGTTTGCTAGACCTACTTATAGATTAGTTCTGTTGTGATAATAAAGTTTGCTAGACCTACTAGTAGGCTAGTTCTGTTGTGATAATAACGTTTGCTAGATCTACTAGTAGGCTAGTTCTGTTGTGATAATAATGTTTGCTAGATCTAGTTCTGTTGTGATAATGATGTTTGCTAGATCTAGTTCTGTTGTGATAATAATGTTTGCTAGATCTACGAGTAGGCTAGTTCTGTTGTGATAATGATGTTTGCTAGATCTACTAGTAGGCTAGTTCTGTTGTGATAATAATGTTTGCTAGATCTACGAGTAGGCTAGTTCTGTTGTGATAATAATGTTTGCTAGATCTAGTTCTGTTGTGATAATAATGTTTGGTACATCTACGAGTAGGCTAGTTCTGTTGTGATAATAATGTTTGCTAGATCTACTAGTAGGCTTGTTCTGTTGTGATAATAATGTTTGGTAGATCTACAAGTAGGCTAGTTCTGTTGTGATAATAATGTTTGCTAGATCTACTAGTAGGCTAGTTCTGTTGTGATAATAACGTTTGCTAGATCTACGAGTAGGCTAGTTCTGTTGTGATAATAATGTTTGCTAGACCTACTTATAGATTTGTTCTGTGGTGATAATAATGTTTGCTAGATCTACTAGTAGGCTAGTTCTGTTGTGATAATAACGTTTGCTAGATCTACTAGTAGGCTAGATCTGTTGTGATAATAATGTTTGCTAGATCTAGTTCTGTTGTGATAATAATGTTTGCTAGATCTACTAGTAGGCTAGTTCTGTTGTGATAATAATGTTTGCTAGATCTAGTTCTGTTGTGATAATGATGTTTGCTAGATCTAGTTCTGTTGTGATAATAATGTTCGCTAGATCTACGAGTAGGCTAGTTCTGTTGTGATAATAATGTTTGCTAGATCTACTAGTAGGCTAGTTCTGTTGTGATAATAATGTTTGCTAGATCTAGTTCTGTTGTGATAATGATGTTTGCTAGATCTACTAGTAGGCTAGTTCTGTTGTGATAATAATGTTTGCTAGATGTACTAGTAGACTAGTTCTGTTGTGATAATAATGTTTGCTAGACCTACTTATAGATTAGTTCTGTTGTATTAATAATGTTTGCTAGATCTACTAGTATGCTAGTTCTGTTGTGATAATAATGTTTGCTAGATCTACTAGTAGACTAGTTCTGTTGTGATAATAATGTTTGCTAGATCTACTAGTGGGCTAGTTCTGTTGTGATAATAACGTTTGCTAGATCTACTAGTAGGCTAGTTCTGTTGTGATAATAATGTTTGCTCGATCTAGTTCTGTTGTGATAATAATGTTTGCTAGATCTACGAGTAGGCTAGTTCTGTTGTGATAATAATGTTTGCTAGATCTACTAGTAGGCTAGTTCTGTTGTGATAATAATGTTTGCGAGATCTAGTTCTGTTGTGATAATGATGTTTGCTCGATCTAGTTCTGTTGTGATAATAATGTTTGCTAGATCTACGAGTAGGCTAGTTCTGTTGTGATAATAATGTTTGCTAGATCTACTAGTAGGCTAGTTCTGTTGTGATAATAATGTTTGCTAGATCTACTAGTAGGCTAGTTCTGTTGTGATAATAACGTTTGCTAGATCTACGAGTAGGCTAGTTCTGTTGTGATAATAATGTTTGCTAGACCTACTTATAGATTTGTTCTGTGGTGATAATAATGTTTGCTAGATCTACGAGTAGGCTAGTTCTGTTGTGATAATGTTTGCTAGATCTAGTTCTGTTGTGATAATAATGTTTGCTAGATCTACGAGTAGGCTAGTTCTGTTGTGATAATGATGTTTGCTAGATCTACTAGTAGGCTAGTTCTGTTGTGACAATAATGTTTGCTAGATCTACGAGTAGGCTAGTTCTGTTGTGATAATAATGTTTGCTAGATCTAGTTCTGTTGTGATAATAGTGTTTGGTACATCTACGAGTAGGCTAGTTCTGTTGTGATAATAATGTTTGCTAGATCTACTAGTAGGCTTGTTCTGTTGTGATAATAATGTTTGGTAGATCTACGAGTAGGCTAGTTCTGTTGTGATAATAATGTTTGCTAGATCTACTAGTAGGCTAGTTCTTTTGTGATAATAACGTTTGCTAGATCTACGAGTAGGCTAGTTCTGTTGTGATAATAATGTTTGCTAGACCTACTTATAGATTTGTTCTGTGGTGATAATAATGTTTGCTAGATCTACTAGTAGGCTAGTTCTGTTGTGATAATAACGTTTGCTAGATCTACTAGTAGGCTGGATCTGTTGTGATAATAATGTTTGCTAGATCTAGTTCTGTTGTGATAATAATGTTTGCTAGATCTACTAGTAGGCTAGTTCTGTTGTGATAATAATGTTTGCTAGATCTAGTTCTGTTGTGATAATGATGTTTGCTAGATCTAGTTCTGTTGTGATAATAATGTTCGCTAGATCTATTAGTAGGCTAGTTCTGTTGTGATAATAATGTTTGCTAGATCTACTAGTAGGCTAGTTCTGTTGTGATAATAATGTTTGCTAGATCTACTAGTAGGCTAGTTCTGTTGTGATAATAATGTTTGGTAGATCTACGAGTAGGCTAGTTCTGTTGTGATAATAATGTTTGCTAGATCTACTAGTAGGCTAGTTCTGTTGTGGTAATAATGTTTGCTAGATCTACTAGTATGCTAGTTCTGTTGTGATAATAATGTTTGCTAGATCTACTAGTAGGCTAGTTCTGTTGTGATAATAATGTTTGCTAGATCTAGTTCTGTTGTGATAATGATGTTTGCTAGATCTACTAGTAGGCTAGTTCTGTTGTGATAATAATGTTTGCTAGATCTACTAGTAGACTAGTTCTGTTGTGATAATAATGTTTGCTAGACCTACTTATAGATTAGTTCTGTTGTATTAATAATGTTTGCTAGATCAACTAGTAGGCTAGTTCTGTTGTGATAATAATGTTTGCTAGATCTACTAGTAGACTAGTTCTGTTGTGATAATAATGTTTGCTAGACCTACTTATAGATTAGTTCTGTTGTGATAATAAAGTTTGCTAGACCTACTAGTAGGCTAGTTCTGTTGTGATAATAACGTTTGCTAGATCTACTAGTAGGCTAGTTCTGTTGTGATAATAATGTTTGGTAGATCTACGAGTAGGCTAGTTCTGTTGTGATAATAATGTTTGCTAGATCTACTAGTAGGCTAGTTCTGTTGTGATAATAATGTTTGGTAGATCTACGAGTAGGCTAGTTCTGTTGTGATAATAATGTTTGCTAGATCTACTAGTAGGCTAGTTCTGTTGTGGTAATAATGTTTGCTAGATCTACTAGTATGCTAGTTCTGTTGTGATAATAATGTTTGCTAGATCTACTAGTAGGCTAGTTCTGTTGTGATAATAATGTTTGCTAGATCTAGTTCTGTTGTGATAATGATGTTTGCTAGATCTACTAGTAGGCTAGTTCTGTTGTGATAATAATGTTTGCTAGATCTACTAGTAGACTAGTTCTGTTGTGATAATAATGTTTGCTAGACCTACTTATAGATTAGTTCTGTTGTATTAATAATGTTTGCTAGATCAACTAGTAGGCTAGTTCTGTTGTGATAATAATGTTTGCTAGATCTACTAGTAGACTAGTTCTGTTGTGATAATAATGTTTGCTAGACCTACTTATAGATTAGTTCTGTTGTGATAATAAAGTTTGCTAGACCTACTAGTAGGCTAGTTCTGTTGTGATAATAACGTTTGCTAGATCTACTAGTAGGCTAGTTCTGTTGTGATAATAATGTTTGCTAGATCTAGTTCTGTTGTGATAATGATGTTTGCTAGATCTAGTTCTGTTGTGATAATGATGTTTGCTAGATCTACTAGTAGGCTAGTTCTGTTGTGATAATGATGTTTGCTAGATCCTAGTAGGCTAGTCTGTTGTGATAATGATGTTTGCTAGATCTACTAGTAGGCTAGTTCTGTTGTGATAATAATGTTTGCTAGAGTCTAGTTCTGTTGTGATAATAATGTTTGCTAGATCTACTATAGGCTAGTTCTGTTGTGATAATAATGTTTGCTAGATCTACTAGTAGGCTAGTTCTGTTGTGATAATAATGTTTGCTAGATCTACTAGTAGGCTAGTTCTGTTGTGATAATAATGTTTGCTAGATCTACTAGTAGGCTAGTTCTGTTGTGATAATAATGTTTGCTAGATCTACTAGTAGGCTAGTTCTGTTGTGATAATAATGTTTGCTAGATCTACTAGTAGGCTAGTTCTGTTGTGATAATAATGTTTGCTAGATCTACTAGTAGGCTAGTTCTGTTGTGATAATAATGTTTGCTAGATCTACTAGTAGGCTAGTTCTGTTGTGATAATAATGTTTGCTAGGATGCTAGTTCTGTTGTGATAATAAGGTTTGCTAGACCTACTTATAGATTAGATCTGTGGTGATAATATGTTTGCTAGATCTACTAGTAGGCTAGTTCTGTTGTGATAATAATGTTTGCTAGATCTAGTTCTGTTGTGATAATGATGTTTGCTAGATCTACTAGTAGGCGAGTTCTGTTGTGATAATAATGTTTGCTAGATCTACTAGTAGACTAGTTCTGTTGTGATAATAATGTTGCTAGACCTACTTATAGATTAGTTCTGTTGTGATAATAAAGTTTGGCTAGACCTACTAGTAGGCTAGTTCTGTTGTGATAATAACGTTTGCTAGATCTACTAGTAGGCTAGTTCTGTTGTGATAATATGTTTGCTAGATCTAGTTCTGTTGTGGATAATGATGTTTGCTAGATCTAGTTCTGTTGTGATAATAATGTTTGCTAGATCTACGAGTAGGCTAGTTCTGTTGTGATAATGATGTTGCTAGATCTAACTAGTAGGGGCTAGTTCTGTTGTGATAATATGTTGCTATATCTAGTTCTGTTGTGATAATGATGTTGCTAGATCTACTAGTAGGCTAGTTCTGTTGTGATAATAATGTTTGCTAGATGTACTAGTAGACTAGTTCTGTTGTGATAATAATGTTTGCTAGACCTACTTATAGATTAGTTCTGTTGTATAATAATGTTTGCTAGATCTACTAGTAGACTAGTTCTGTTGTGATAATAATGTTTGCTAGATCTACTAGTAGGCTAGTTCTGTTGTGATAATAACGTTTGCTAGATCTACTAGTAGGCTAGTTCTGTTGTGGTAATAATGTTTGCTAGATCTACTTATAGATTAGATCTGTGGTGATAATAATGTTTGCTAGATCTACTAGTAGGCTAGTTCTGTTGTGATAATAATGTTTGCTAGATCTACTAGTAGGCTAGTTCTGTTGTGATAATAATGTTTGCTAGATCTAGTTCTGTTGTGATAATGATGTTTGCTAGATCTAGTTCTGTTGTGATAATAATGTTTGGTAGATCTACGAGTAGGCTAGTTCTGTTGTGATAATAATGTTTGCTAGATCTACTAGTAGGCTAGTTCTGTTGTGATAATAATGTTTGCTAGATCTACTATTAGTTCTGTTGTGATATAATGTTTGGTAGATCTACGAGTAGGCTAAGTTTCTGTTGTGGATAATAATGTTTGCTAGATCTTACTAGTAGGCTAGTTCTGTTGTGATATACGTTGCTAGATCTAGTCGTTGTGATAATGAGTTGCTAGATCTAGTTCTGTTGTGATAATAATGTTTGCTAGAAACTACGTAGTAGAGTAAGTTCTGTTGTGATAATGAATGTTTGCTAGATCTACTAGTAGGCTAGTTCTGTTGTGATAATAACGTTTGCTAAGAATACTACGAGTAGGCTAGATCTGTTGTGATAATACTGTTTGCTAAGATCTAGTTCTGTTGTGATAATAATGTTTTGCTATATCTACGAGTAGGCTGTTCTTGGTTGTGTAGTTGCTAGATCTAGTTCTGTGTGATAAATGATGTTTGCCTAGATCTAGTTTCTGTTGTGATAATAAGTGTTTGCTGAGATCTACGAGTAGGCTAGTGCTGGTTGTGATAATGATGTTTGCTAGATCTACTAGTAGGACTAGTTCTGGTTGTGATATAATGTTTGCTATCATCTACGTTTCTGTTGTGATAATGATGGTTGCTAGATCTACTAGTAGGCTAGTTTCTGTTGTGATAATAATGTTTGCTAGATGTACTAGTAGACTAGTTCTGTTGTGATAATAATGTTTGCTAGACCTACTTATAGATTAGTTCTGTTGTATTAATAATGTTTGCAGATTACTAGTATGCTAGTTCTGTTGTGATAAAAATGTTTGCTAGATCTACTAGTAGACTAGTTCTGTTGTGATACTAATGTTTGCTAGATCTACTAGTAGGCTAGTTCTGTTGTGATAATAACGTTTGCTAGATCTACTAGTAGGCTAGTTCTGTTGTGGTAATAATGTTTGCTAGATCTACTTATAGATTAGATCTGTGGTGATAATAATGTTTGCTAGATCTATAGTAGGCTAGTTCTGTTGTGATAATAATGTTTGCTAGATCTACTAGTAGGCTAGATTCTGTTGTGATAATAATGTTTGCTAGATCTAGTTCTGTTGTGATAATAATGTTTGCTAGATCTACTAGTAGGCTAGTTCTGGTTGTGATAATAATGTTTGGTAGATCTACGAGTAGGCTAGTTCTGTTGTTGATAATAATGTTTGCTAGATCTACTAGTAGGCTAGTTCTGTTTGTTGGTAATAATGTTGCTAGATCTACTAGTATGCTAGTTCTGTTGTGATAATAATGTTTGCTAGATCTACTAGTAGGCTAGTTCTGTTGTGATAATAATGTTTGCTAGATCTAGTTCTGTTGTGATAATGATGGTTGCTAGATCTACTAGTAGGCTAGTTCTGTTGTGATAATAATGTTTGCTAGATCTACTAGTAGACTAGTTCTGTTGTGATAATAATGTTTGCTAGACCTACTTATAGATTAGTTCTGTTGTATTAATAATGTTTTTGCTAGATCAACCTAGTAGGCTAGTTCTGTTTGTGATAATAATGTTTGCTAGATCTACTAGTTAGACTAGTTCTGTGTGTGATAATAATGTTTGCTAGACCTACTTATAGATTAGTTCTGTTGTGATTAATAAAGTTTGCTAGACCTACTAGTAGGCTGTTCTGTTGTGATAATAACGTTTGCTAGATCTACTAGTAGGCTAGTTCTGTTGTGATAATAATGTTTGCTAGATCTAGTTCTGTTGTGATAATGATGTTTGCTAGATCTAGTTCTGTTGTGATAATAATGTTGCTAGATCTACGAGTAGGCTAGTATCTGTTGTGATAATGATGTTTGCTAGATCTACTAGTAGGCTAGTTCTGTTGTGATAATAATGTTTGCTAGATCTACGAGTAGGCTAGTTCTGTTGTGATAATAATGTTTGCTAGATCTAGTTTCTGTTGTGATAATAATGTTTGGGTACATCTACGAGTAGGCTAGTTCTGTTGTGATAATAATGTTTGCTAGATCTACTAGTAGGCTTGTTCTGTTGTGATAATAATGTTTGGTAGATCTACAAGTAGGCCTAGTTCTGTTGTGATAATAATGTTTGCTAGATCTACTAGTAGGCTAGTTCTGTTGTGATAATAACGTTTGCTAGATCTACGAGTAGGCTAGTTCTGTTGTGATAATAATGTTTGCTAGACCTACTTATAGATTTGTTCTGTGGTGATAATATGTTTGCTAGATCTACTAGTAGGCTAGTTCTGTTGTGATATAACGTTTGCTAGATCTACTAGTAGGCTAGATCTGTTGTGATAATAATGTTGCTAGATCTAGTTCTGTTGTGATAATAATGTTTGCTAGATCTACTAGTAGGCTAGTTCTGTGTGTGATAATAATGTTTGCTAGATCTAGTTCTGTTGTGATAATGATGTTTGCTAGATCTAGTTCTGTTGTGATAATAATGTTCGCTAGATCTACGAGTAGGCTAGTTCTGTTGTGATAATAATGTATTGCTAGATCTACTAGTAGGCTGAGTTGTCTGTTGTGATAATAATGTTGTGTGCTAGATCTAGTCTGTTGTGATAATGATGTTTGCTAGATCTACTAGTAGGCATAGTTCTGTTGTGATAATAATGTTTGCTAGATGTACTAGTAGACTAGTTCTGTGTGTGATAATAATGTTTGCTAGACCTACTTATAGATTAGTTCTGTTGTATTAATAATGTTTGCTAGATCTACTAGTATGCTAGTTTCTGTTGTGATAATAATGTTTGCTAGATCTACTAGTATGACAGTTCTGTGTGTGATAATAAGGTTTGCTAGATCTACTAGTGGGCTAGTTCTGTTGTGATAATAACGTTTGCTAGATCTACTAGTAGGCTAGTTCTGTTGTGATAATAATGTTCTTGCTCGATCTAGTTCTGTTGTGATAATAATGTTTGCTAGATCTACGAGTAGGCTATTCTGTTGTGATAATAATGTTGCTAGATCTACTAGTAGGCTAGTTCTGTTGTGATAATAATGTTTGCGAGATCTAGTTCTGTTGTGGATAATGATGTTTGCTCGATCTAGTTCTGTTGTGATAATAATGTTTGCTAGATCTACGAGTAGGCTAGTTCTGTTGTGATAATAATGTTTGCTAGATCTACTAGTAGGCTAGTTCTGTTGTGATAATAAGGTTTGCTAGATCTACTAGTAGGCTAGTTCTGTTGTGATAATAACGTTTGCTAGATCTACGAGTAGGCTAGTTCTGTTGTGATAATAATGTTTGCTAGACCTACTTATAGATTTGTTCTGTGGTGATAATAATGTTTGCTAGATCTACGAGTAGGCTAGTTCTGTTGTGATAATGTTTGCTAGATCTAGTTCTGTTGTGATAATAATGTTTGCTAGATCTACGAGTAGGCTAGTTCTGTTGTGATAATGATGTTTGCTAGATCTACTAGTAGGCTAGTTCTGTTGTGACAATAATGTTTGCTAGATCTACGAGTAGGCTAGTTCTGTTGTGATAATAATGTTTGCTAGATCTAGTTCTGTTGTGATAATAGTGTTTGGTACATCTACGAGTAGGCTAGTTCTGTTGTGATAATAATGTTTGCTAGATCTACTAGTAGGCTTGTTCTGTTGTGATAATAATGTTTGGTAGATCTACGAGTAGGCTAGTTCTGTTGTGATAATAATGTTTGCTAGATCTACTAGTAGGCTAGTTCTTTTGTGATAATAACGTTTGCTAGATCTACGAGTAGGCTAGTTCTGTTGTGATAATAATGTTTGCTAGACCTACTTATAGATTTGTTCTGTGGTGATAATAATGTTTGCTAGATCTACTAGTAGGCTAGTTCTGTTGTGATAATAACGTTTGCTAGATCTACTAGTAGGCTGGATCTGTTGTGATAATATGTTTGCTAGATCTAGTTCTGTTGTGATAATAATGTTTGCTAGATCTACTAGTAGGCTAGTTCTGTTGTGATAATAATGTTTGCTAGATCTAGTTCTGTTGTGATAATGATGTTTGCTAGATCTAGTTCTGTTGTGATAATATGTTCGCTAGATCTATTAGTAGGCTAGTTCTGTTGTGATAATAATGTTTGCTAGATCTACTAGTAGGCTAGTTCTGTTGTGATAATAATGTTTGCTAGATCTACTAGTAGGCTTGTTCTGTTGTGATAATAATGTTTGGTAGATCTACGAGTAGGCTAGTTCTGTTGTGATAATAATGTTTGCTAGATCTACTAGTAGGCTAGTTCTTTTGTGATAATAACGTTTGCTAGATCTACGAGTAGGCTAGTTCTGTTGTGATAATAATGTTTGCTAGACCTACTTATAGATTTGTTCTGTGGTGATAATAATGTTTGCTAGATCTACTAGTAGGCTAGTTCTGTTGTGATAATAACGTTTGCTAGATCTACTAGTAGGCTAGATCTGTTGTGATAATAATGTTTGCTAGATCTAGTTCTGTTGTGATAATAATGTTTGCTAGATCTACTAGTAGGCTAGTTCTGTTGTGATAATAATGTTTGCTAGATCTAGTTCTGTTGTGATAATGATGTTTGCTAGATCTAGTTCTGTTGTGATAATAATGTTCGCTAGATCTACGAGTAGGCTAGTTCTGTTGTGATAATAATGTTTGCTAGATCTACTAGTAGGCTAGTTCTGTTGTGATAATAATGTTTGCTAGATCTAGTTCTGTTGTGATAATGATGTTTGCTAGATCTAGTTCTGTTGTGATAATAATGTTTGCTAGATCTACGAGTAGGCTAGTTCTGTTGTGATAATGATGTTTGCTAGATCTACTAGTAGGCTAGTTCTGTTGTGATAATAATGTTTGCTCGATCTAGTTCTGTTGTGATAATAATGTTTGCTAGATCTACGAGTAGGCTAGTTCTGTTGTGATAATAATGTTTGCTAGATCTACTAGTAGGCTAGTTCTGTTGTGATAATGTTTGCTAGATCTAGTTCTGTTGTGATAATGATGTTTGCTAGATCTAGTTCTGTTGTGATAATAATGTTTGCTAGATCTACGAGTAGGCTAGTTCTGTTGTGATAATGATGTTTGCTAGATCTACTAGTAGGCTAGTTCTGTTGTGACAATAATGTTTGCTAGATCTACGAGTAGGCTAGTTCTGTTGTGATAATAATGTTTGCTAGATCTAGTTCTGTTGTGATAATAATGTTTGGTACATCTACGAGTAGGCTAGTTCTGTTGTGATAATAATGTTTGCTAGATCTACTAGTAGGCTTGTTCTGTTGTGATAATAATGTTTGGTAGATCTACGAGTAGGCTAGTTCTGTTGTGATAATAATGTTTGCTAGATCTACTAGTAGGCTAGTTCTGTTGTGATAATAACGTTTGCTAGATCTACGAGTAGGCTAGTTCTGTTGTGATAATAATGTTTGCTAGACCTACTTATAGATTAGTTCTGTGGTGATAATAATGTTTGCTAGATCTACTAGTAGGCTAGTTCTGTTGTGATAATAACGTTTGCTAGATCTACTATTAGGCTAGATCTGTTGTGATAATAATGTTTGCTAGATCTAGTTCTGTTGTGATAATAATGTTTGCTAGATCTACTAGTAGGCTAGTTCTGTTGTGATAATAATGTTTGCTAGATCTAGTTCTGTTGTGATAATGATGTATGCTAGATCTAGTTCTGTTGTGATAATAATGTTTGGTAGATCTACGAGTAGGCTAGTTCTGTTGTGATAATAATGTTTGCTAGATCTACTAGTAGGCTAGTTCTGTTGTGATAATAATGTTTGCTAGACCTACTTATAGATGAGATCTGTGGTGATAATAATGTTTGCTAGATCTACTAGTAGGCTAGTTCTGTTGTGATAATAATGTTTGCTAGATCTAGTTCTGTTGTGATAATGATGTTTGCTAGATCTACTAGTAGGCTAGTTCTGTTGTGATAATAATGTTTGCTAGATCTACTTATAGATTAGATCTGTGGTGATAATAATGTTTGCTAGATCTACTAGTAGGCTAGTTCTGTTGTGATAATAACGTTTGCTAGATCTACTAGTAGGCTAGATCTGTAGTGATAATAATGTTTGCTAGATCTAGTTCTGTTGTGATAATAATGTTTGCTAGATCTACTAGTAGGCTAGTTCTGTTGTGATAATAATGTTTGCTAGATCTAGTTCTGTTGTGATAATGATGTTTGCTAGATCTAGTTCTTGTTGTATTAATAATGTTTGCTAGATCAACTAGTAGGCTAGTTCTGTTGTGATAATAATGTTTGCTAGATCTACTAGTAGACTAGTTCTGTTGTGATAATAATGTTTGCTAGACCTACTTATCGATTAGTTCTGTTGTGATAATGAAGTTTGCTAGACCTACTAGTAGGCTAGTTCTGTTGTGATAATAACGTTTGCTAGATCTACTAGTAGGCTAGTTCTGTTGTGATAATAATGTTTGCTAGATCTAGTTCTGTTGTGATAATGATGTTTGCTAGATCTAGTTCTGTTGTGATAATAATGTTTGCTAGATCTACGAGTAGGTTAGTTCTGTTGTGATAATGATGTTTGCTAGATCTACTAGTAGGCTAGTTCTGTTGTGATAATAATGTTTGCTAGATCTACGAGTAGGCTAGTTCTGTTGTGATAATAATGTTTGCTAGATCTAGTTCTGTTGTGATAATAATGTTTGGTACATCTACGAGTAGGCTAGTTCTGTTGTGATAATAATGTTTGCTAGATCTACTAGTAGGCTTGTTCTGTTGTGATAATAATGTTTGGTAGATCTACGAGTAGGCTAGTTCTGTTGTGATAATAATGTTTGCTAGATATACTAGTAGGCTAGTTCTGTTGTGATAATAACGTTTGCTAGATCTACGAGTAGGCTAGTTCTGTTGTGATAATAATGTTTGCTAGACCTACTTATAGATTTGTTCTGTGGTGATAATAATGTTTGCTAGATCTACTAGTAGGCTAGTTCTGTTGTGATAATAACGTTTGCTAGATCTACTAGTAGGCTAGATCTGTTGTGATAATAATGTTTGCTAGATCTAGTTCTGTTGTGATAATAATGTTTGCTAGATCTACTAGTAGGCTAGTTCTGTTGTGATAATAATGTTTGCTAGATCTAGTTCTGTTGTGATAATGATGTTTGCTAGATCTAGTTCTGTTGTGATAATAATGTTCGCTAGATCTACGAGTAGGCTAGTTCTGTTGTGATAATAATGTTTGCTAGATCTACTAGTAGGCTAGTTCTGTTGTGATAATAATGTTTGCTAGATCTAGTTCTGTTGTGATAATGATGTTTGCTAGATCTACTAGTAGGCTAGTTCTGTTGTGATAATAATGTTTGCTAGATGTACTAGTAGACTAGTTCTGTTGTGATAATAATGTTTGCTAGACCTACTTATAGATTAGTTCTGTTGTATTAATAATGTTTGCTAGATCTACTAGTATGCTAGTTCTGTTGTGATAATAATGTTTGCTAGATCTACAATTAGACTAGTTCTGTTGTGATAATAATGTTTGCTAGATCTACTAGTGGGCTAGTTCTGTTGTGATAATAACGTTTGCTAGATCTACTAGTAGGCTAGTTCTGTTGTGATAATAATGTTTGCTCGATCTAGTTCTGTTGTGATAATAATGTTTGCTAGATCTACGAGTAGGCTAGTTCTGTTGTGATAATAATGTTTGCTAGATCTACTAGTAGGCTAGTTCTGTTGTGATAATAATGTTTGCTAGATCTAGTTCTGTTGTGATAATGATGTTTGCTAGATCTAGTTCTGTTGTGATAATAATGTTTGCTAGATCTACGAGTAGGTTAGTTCTGTTGTGATAATGATGTTTGCTAGATCTACTAGTAGGCTAGTTCTGTTGTGATAATAATGTTTGCTAGATCTACGAGTAGGCTAGTTCTGTTGTGATAATAATGTTTGCTAGATCTAGTTCTGTTGTGATAATAATGTTTGGTACATCTACGAGTAGGCTAGTTCTGTTGTGATAATAATGTTTGCTAGATCTACTAGTAGGCTTGTTCTGTTGTGATAATAATGTTTGGTAGATCTACGAGTAGGCTAGTTCTGTTGTGATAATAATGTTTGCTAGATCTACTAGTAGGCTAGTTCTGTTGTGATAATAACGTTTGCTAGATCTACGAGTAGGCTAGTTCTGTTGTGATAATAATGTTTGCTAGACCTACTTATAGATTTGTTCTGTGGTGATAATAATGTTTGCTAGATCTACTAGTAGGCTAGTTCTGTTGTGATAATAACGTTTGCTAGATCTACTAGTAGGCTAGATCTGTTGTGATAATAATGTTTGCTAGATCTAGTTCTGTTGTGATAATAATGTTTGCTAGATCTACTAGTAGGCTAGTTCTGTTGTGATAATAATGTTTGCTAGATCTAGTTCTGTTGTGATAATGATGTTTGCTAGATCTAGTTCTGTTGTGATAATAATGTTCGCTAGATCTACGAGTAGGCTAGTTCTGTTGTGATAATAATGTTTGCTAGATCTACTAGTAGGCTAGTTCTGTTGTGATAATAATGTTTGCTAGATCTAGTTCTGTTGTGATAATGATGTTTGCTAGATCTACTAGTAGGCTAGTTCTGTTGTGATAATAATGTTTGCTAGATGTACTAGTAGACTAGTTCTGTTGTGATAATAATGTTTGCTAGATCTACAATTAGACTAGTTCTGTTGTGATAATAATGTTTGCTAGATCTACTAGTATGCTAGTTCTGTTGTGATAATAATGTTTGCTAGATCTACAATTAGACTAGTTCTGTTGTGATAATAATGTTTGCTAGATCTACTAGTGGGCTAGTTCTGTTGTGATAATAACGTTTGCTAGATCTACTAGTAGGCTAGTTCTGTTGTGATAATAATGTTTGCTAGATCTACTAGTAGGCTTGTTCTGTTGTGATAATAATGTTTGGTAGATCTACGAGTAGGCTAGTTCTGTTGTGATAATAATGTTTGCTAGATCTACCAGTAGGCTAGTTCTTTTGTGATAATAACGTTTGCTAGATCTACGAGTAGGCTAGTTCTGTTGTGATAATAATGTTTGCTAGACCTACTTATAGATTTGTTCTGTGGTGATAATAATGTTTGCTAGATCTACTAGTAGGCTAGTTCTGTTGTGATAATAACGTTTGCTAGATCTACTAGTAGGCTAGATCTGTTGTGATAATAATGTTTGCTAGATCTAGTTCTGTTGTGATAATAATGTTTGCTAGATCTACTAGTAGGCTAGTTCTGTTGTGATAATAATGTTTGCTAGATCTAGTTCTGTTGTGATAATGATGTTTGCTAGATCTAGTTCTGTTGTGATAATAATGTTCGCTAGATCTATTAGTAGGCTAGTTCTGTTGTGATAATAATGTTTGCTAGATCTACTAGTAGGCTAGTTCTGTTGTGATAATAATGTTTGCTAGATCTACTAGTAGGCTTGTTCTGTTGTGATAATAATGTTTGGTAGATCTACGAGTAGGCTAGTTCTGTTGTGATAATAATGTTTGCTAGATCTACTAGTAGGCTAGTTCTTTTGTGATAATAACGTTTGCTAGATCTACGAGTAGGCTAGTTCTGTTGTGATAATAATGTTTGCTAGACCTACTTATAGATTTGTTCTGTGGTGATAATAATGTTTGCTAGATCTACTAGTAGGCTAGTTCTGTTGTGATAATAATGTTTGCTAGATCTAGTTCTGTTGTGATAATGATGTTTGCTAGATCTAGTTCTGTTGTGATAATAATGTTCGCTAGATCTACGAGTAGGCTAGTTCTGTTGTGATAATAATGTTTGCTAGATCTACTAGTAGGCTAGTTCTGTTGTGATAATAATGTTTGCTAGATCTAGTTCTGTTGTGATAATGATGTTTGCTAGATCTACTAGTAGGCTAGTTCTGTTGTGATAATAATGTTTGCTAGATGTACTAGTAGACTAGTTCTGTTGTGATAATAATGTTTGCTAGACCTACTTATAGATTAGTTCTGTTGTATTAATAATGTTTGCTAGATCTACTAGTATGCTAGTTCTGTTGTGATAATAATGTTTGCTAGATCTACTAGTAGACTAGTTCTGTTGTGATAATAATGTTTGCTAGATCTACTAGTGGGCTAGTTCTGTTGTGATAATAACGTTTGCTAGATCTACTAGTAGGCTAGTTCTGTTGTGATAATAATGTTTGCTCGATCTAGTTCTGTTGTGATAATAATGTTTGCTAGATCTACGAGTAGGCTAGTTCTGTTGTGATAATAATGTTTGCTAGATCTACTAGTAGGCTAGTTCTGTTGTGATAATAATGTTTGCTAGATCTAGTTCTGTTGTGATAATGATGTTTGCTAGATCTAGTTCTGTTGTGATAATAATGTTTGCTAGATCTACGAGTAGGCTAGTTCTGTTGTGATAATGATGTTTGTTAGATCTACTAGTAGGCTAGTTCTGTTGTGATAATAATGTTTGCTCGATCTAGTTCTGTTGTGATAATAATGTTTGCTAGATCTACGAGTAGGCTAGTTCTGTTGTGATAATAATGTTTGCTAGATCTACTAGTAGGCTAGTTCTGTTGTGATAATGTTTGCTAGATCTAGTTCTGTTGTGATAATGATGTTTGCTAGATCTAGTTCTGTTGTGATAATAATGTTTGCTAGATCTACGAGTAGGCTAGTTCTGTTGTGATAATGATGTTTGCTAGATCTACTAGTAGGCTAGTTCTGTTGTGACAATAATGTTTGCTAGATCTACGAATAGGCTAGTTCTGTTGTGATAATAATGTTTGCTAGATCTAGTTCTGTTGTGATAATAATGTTTGGTACATCTACGAGTAGGCTAGTTCTGTTGTGATAATAATGTTTGCTAGATCTACTAGTAGGCTTGTTCTGTTGTGATAATAATGTTTGGTAGATCTACGAGTAGGCTAGTTCTGTTGTGATAATAATGTTTGCTAGATCTACTAGTAGGCTAGTTCTGTTGTGATAATAACGTTTGCTAGATCTACGAGTAGGCTAGTTCTGTTGTGATAATAATGTTTGCTAGACCTACTTATAGATTAGTTCTGTGGTGATAATAATGTTTGCTAGATCTACTAGTAGGCTAGTTCTGTTGTGATAATAACGTTTGCTAGATCTACTATTAGGCTAGATCTGTTGTGATAATAATGTTTGCTAGATCTAGTTCTGTTGTGATAATAATGTTTGCTAGATCTACTAGTAGGCTAGTTCTGTTGTGATAATAATGTTTGCTAGATCTAGTTCTGTTGTGATAATGATGTATGCTAGATCTAGTTCTGTTGTGATAATAATGTTTGGTAGATCTACGAGTAGGCTAGTTCTGTTGTGATAATAATGTTTGCTAGATCTACTAGTAGGCTAGTTCTGTTGTGGTAATAATGTTTGCTAGATCTACTAGTAGGCTAGTTCTGTTGTGATAATAATGTTTGCTAGACCTACTTATAGATGAGATCTGTGGTGATAATAATGTTTGCTAGATCTACTAGTAGGCTAGTTCTGTTGTGATAATAATGTTTGCTAGATCTAGTTCTGTTGTGATAATGATGTTTGCTAGATCTACTAGTAGGCTAGTTCTGTTGTGATAATAATGTTTGCTAGATCTACTTATAGATTAGATCTGTGGTGATAATAATGTTTGCTAGATCTACTAGTAGGCTAGTTCTGTTGTGATAATAACGTTTGCTAGATCTACTAGTAGGCTAGATCTGTTGTGATAATAATGTTTGCTAGATCTAGTTCTGTTGTGATAATAATGTTTGCTAGATCTACTAGTAGGCTAGTTCTGTTGTGATAATAATGTTTGCTAGATCTAGTTCTGTTGTGATAATGATGTTTGCTAGATCTAGTTCTGTTGTATTAATAATGTTTGCTAGATCAACTAGTAGGCTAGTTCTGTTGTGATAATAATGTTTGCTAGATCTACTAGTAGACTAGTTCTGTTGTGATAATAATGTTTGCTAGACCTACTTATCGATTAGTTCTGTTGTGATAATAAAGTTTGCTAGACCTACTAGTAGGCTAGTTCTGTTGTGATAATAACGTTTGCTAGATCTACTAGTAGGCTAGTTCTGTTGTGATAATAATGTTTGCTAGATCTAGTTCTGTTGTGATAATGATGTTTGCTAGATCTAGTTCTGTTGTGATAATAATGTTTGCTAGATCTACGAGTAGGTTAGTTCTGTTGTGATAATGATGTTTGCTAGATCTACTAGTAGGCTAGTTCTGTTGTGATAATAATGTTTGCTAGATCTACGAGTAGGCTAGTTCTGTTGTGATAATAATGTTTGCTAGATCTAGTTCTGTTGTGATAATAATGTTTGGTACATCTACGAGTAGGCTAGTTCTGTTGTGATAATAATGTTTGCTAGATCTACTAGTAGGCTTGTTCTGTTGTGATAATAATGTTTGGTAGATCTACGAGTAGGCTAGTTCTGTTGTGATAATAATGTTTGCTAGATATACTAGTAGGCTAGTTCTGTTGTGATAATAACGTTTGCTAGATCTACGAGTAGGCTAGTTCTGTTGTGATAATAATGTTTGCTAGACCTACTTATAGATTAGTTCTGTGGTGATAATAATGTTTGCTAGATCTACTAGTAGGCTAGTTCTGTTGTGATAATAACGTTTGCTAGATCTACTATTAGGCTAGATCTGTTGTGATAATAATGTTTGCTAGATCTAGTTCTGTTGTGATAATAATGTTTGCTAGATCTACTAGTAGGCTAGTTCTGTTGTGATAATAATGTTTGCTAGATCTAGTTCTGTTGTGATAATGATGTATGCTAGATCTAGTTCTGTTGTGATAATAATGTTTGGTAGATCTACGAGTAGGCTAGTTCTGTTGTGATAATAATGTTTGCTAGATCTACTAGTAGGCTAGTTCTGTTGTGATAATAATGTTTGCTAGACCTACTTATAGATGAGATCTGTGGTGATAATAATGTTTGCTAGATCTACTAGTAGGCTAGTTCTGTTGTGATAATAATGTTTGCTAGATCTAGTTCTGTTGTGATAATGATGTTTGCTAGATCTACTAGTAGGCTAGTTCTGTTGTGATAATAATGTTTGCTAGATCTACTTATAGATTAGATCTGTGGTGATAATAATGTTTGCTAGATCTACTAGTAGGCTAGTTCTGTTGTGATAATAACGTTTGCTAGATCTACTAGTAGGCTAGATCTGTTGTGATAATAATGTTTGCTAGATCTAGTTCTGTTGTGATAATAATGTTTGCTAGATCTACTAGTAGGCTAGTTCTGTTGTGATAATAATGTTTGCTAGATCTAGTTCTGTTGTGATAATGATGTTTGCTAGATCTAGTTCTGTTGTATTAATAATGTTTGCTAGATCAACTAGTAGGCTAGTTCTGTTGTGATAATAATGTTTGCTAGATCTACTAGTAGACTAGTTCTGTTGTGATAATAATGTTTGCTAGACCTACTTATCGATTAGTTCTGTTGTGATAATGAAGTTTGCTAGACCTACTAGTAGGCTAGTTCTGTTGTGATAATAACGTTTGCTAGATCTACTAGTAGGCTAGTTCTGTTGTGATAATAATGTTTGCTAGATCTAGTTCTGTTGTGATAATGATGTTTGCTAGATCTAGTTCTGTTGTGATAATAATGTTTGCTAGATCTACGAGTAGGTTAGTTCTGTTGTGATAATGATGTTTGCTAGATCTACTAGTAGGCTAGTTCTGTTGTGATAATAATGTTTGCTAGATCTACGAGTAGGCTAGTTCTGTTGTGATAATAATGTTTGCTAGATCTAGTTCTGTTGTGATAATAATGTTTGGTACATCTACGAGTAGGCTAGTTCTGTTGTGATAATAATGTTTGCTAGATCTACTAGTAGGCTTGTTCTGTTGTGATAATAATGTTTGGTAGATCTACGAGTAGGCTAGTTCTGTTGTGATAATAATGTTTGCTAGATATACTAGTAGGCTAGTTCTGTTGTGATAATAACGTTTGCTAGATCTACGAGTAGGCTAGTTCTGTTGTGATAATAATGTTTGCTAGACCTACTTATAGATTTGTTCTGTGGTGATAATAATGTTTGCTAGATCTACTAGTAGGCTAGTTCTGTTGTGATAATAACGTTTGCTAGATCTACTAGTAGGCTAGATCTGTTGTGATAATAATGTTTGCTAGATCTAGTTCTGTTGTGATAATAATGTTTGCTAGATCTACTAGTAGGCTAGTTCTGTTGTGATAATAATGTTTGCTAGATCTAGTTCTGTTGTGATAATGATGTTTGCTAGATCTAGTTCTGTTGTGATAATAATGTTCGCTAGATCTACGAGTAGGCTAGTTCTGTTGTGATAATAATGTTTGCTAGATCTACTAGTAGGCTAGTTCTGTTGTGATAATAATGTTTGCTAGATCTAGTTCTGTTGTGATAATGATGTTTGCTAGATCTACTAGTAGGCTAGTTCTGTTGTGATAATAATGTTTGCTAGATGTACTAGTAGACTAGTTCTGTTGTGATAATAATGTTTGCTAGACCTACTTATAGATTAGTTCTGTTGTATTAATAATGTTTGCTAGATCTACTAGTATGCTAGTTCTGTTGTGATAATAATGTTTGCTAGATCTACAATTAGACTAGTTCTGTTGTGATAATAATGTTTGCTAGATCTACTAGTGGGCTAGTTCTGTTGTGATAATAACGTTTGCTAGATCTACTAGTAGGCTAGTTCTGTTGTGATAATAATGTTTGCTCGATCTAGTTCTGTTGTGATAATAATGTTTGCTAGATCTACGAGTAGGCTAGTTCTGTTGTGATAATAATGTTTGCTAGATCTACTAGTAGGCTAGTTCTGTTGTGATAATAATGTTTGCTAGATCTAGTTCTGTTGTGATAATGATGTTTGCTAGATCTAGTTCTGTTGTGATAATAATGTTTGCTAGATCTACGAGTAGGTTAGTTCTGTTGTGATAATGATGTTTGCTAGATCTACTAGTAGGCTAGTTCTGTTGTGATAATAATGTTTGCTAGATCTACGAGTAGGCTAGTTCTGTTGTGATAATAATGTTTGCTAGATCTAGTTCTGTTGTGATAATAATGTTTGGTACATCTACGAGTAGGCTAGTTCTGTTGTGATAATAATGTTTGCTAGATCTACTAGTAGGCTTGTTCTGTTGTGATAATAATGTTTGGTAGATCTACGAGTAGGCTAGTTCTGTTGTGATAATAATGTTTGCTAGATCTACTAGTAGGCTAGTTCTGTTGTGATAATAACGTTTGCTAGATCTACGAGTAGGCTAGTTCTGTTGTGATAATAATGTTTGCTAGACCTACTTATAGATTTGTTCTGTGGTGATAATAATGTTTGCTAGATCTACTAGTAGGCTAGTTCTGTTGTGATAATAACGTTTGCTAGATCTACTAGTAGGCTAGATCTGTTGTGATAATAATGTTTGCTAGATCTAGTTCTGTTGTGATAATAATGTTTGCTAGATCTACTAGTAGGCTAGTTCTGTTGTGATAATAATGTTTGCTAGATCTAGTTCTGTTGTGATAATGATGTTTGCTAGATCTAGTTCTGTTGTGATAATAATGTTCGCTAGATCTACGAGTAGGCTAGTTCTGTTGTGATAATAATGTTTGCTAGATCTACTAGTAGGCTAGTTCTGTTGTGATAATAATGTTTGCTAGATCTAGTTCTGTTGTGATAATGATGTTTGCTAGATCTACTAGTAGGCTAGTTCTGTTGTGATAATAATGTTTGCTAGATGTACTAGTAGACTAGTTCTGTTGTGATAATAATGTTTGCTAGACGTACTTATAGATTAGTTCTGTTGTATTAATAATGTTTGCTAGATCTACTAGTATGCTAGTTCTGTTGTGATAATAATGTTTGCTAGATCTACAATTAGACTAGTTCTGTTGTGATAATAATGTTTGCTAGATCTACTAGTGGGATAGTTCTGTTGTGATAATAACGTTTGCTAGATCTACTAGTAGGCTAGTTCTGTTGTGATAATAATGTTTGCTCGATCTAGTTCTGTTGTGATAATAATGTTTGCTAGATCTACGAGTAGGCTAGTTCTGTTGTGATAATAATGTTTGCTAGATCTACTAGTAGGCTAGTTCTGTTGTGATAATAATGTTTGCTAGATCTAGTTCTGTTGTGATAATGATGTTTGCTAGATCTAGTTCTGTTGTGATAATAATGTTTGCTAGATCTACGAGTAGGTTAGTTCTGTTGTGATAATGATGTTTGCTAGATCTACTAGTAGGCTAGTTCTGTTGTGATAATAATGTTTGCTAGATCTACGAGTAGGCTAGTTCTGTTGTGATAATAATGTTTGCTAGATCTAGTTCTGTTGTGATAATAATGTTTGGTACATCTACGAGTAGGCTAGTTCTGTTGTGATAATAATGTTTGCTAGATCTACTAGTAGGCTTGTTCTGTTGTGATAATAATGTTTGGTAGATCTACGAGTAGGCTAGTTCTGTTGTGATAATAATGTTTGCTAGATCTACTAGTAGGCTAGTTCTGTTGTGATAATAACGTTTGCTAGATCTACGAGTAGGCTAGTTCTGTTGTGATAATAATGTTTGCTAGACCTACTTATAGATTTGTTCTGTGGTGATAATAATGTTTGCTAGATCTACTAGTAGGCTAGTTCTGTTGTGATAATAACGTTTGCTAGATCTACTAGTAGGCTAGATCTGTTGTGATAATAATGTTTGCTAGATCTAGTTCTGTTGTGATAATAATGTTTGCTAGATCTACTAGTAGGCTAGTTCTGTTGTGATAATAATGTTTGCTAGATCTAGTTCTGTTGTGATAATGATGTTTGCTAGATCTAGTTCTGTTGTGATAATAATGTTCGCTAGATCTACGAGTAGGCTAGTTCTGTTGTGATAATAATGTTTGCTAGATCTACTAGTAGGCTAGTTCTGTTGTGATAATAATGTTTGCTAGATCTAGTTCTGTTGTGATAATGATGTTTGCTAGATCTACTAGTAGGCTAGTTCTGTTGTGATAATAATGTTTGCTAGATGTACTAGTAGACTAGTTCTGTTGTGATAATAATGTTTGCTAGACGTACTTATAGATTAGTTCTGTTGTATTAATAATGTTTGCTAGATCTACTAGTATGCTAGTTCTGTTGTGATAATAATGTTTGCTAGATCTACAATTAGACTAGTTCTGTTGTGATAATAATGTTTGCTAGATCTACTAGTGGGATAGTTCTGTTGTGATAATAACGTTTGCTAGATCTACTAGTAGGCTAGTTCTGTTGTGATAATAATGTTTGCTCGATCTAGTTCTGTTGTGATAATAATGTTTGCTAGATCTACGAGTAGGCTAGTTCTGTTGTGATAATAATGTTTGCTAGATCTACTAGTAGGCTAGTTCTGTTGTGATAATAATGTTTGCTAGATCTAGTTCTGTTGTGATAATGATGTTTGCTAGATCTAGTTCTGTTGTGATAATAATGTTTGCTAGATCTACGAGTGGGCTAGTTCTGTTGTGATAATAACGTTTGCTAGATCTACTAGTAGGCTAGTTCTGTTGTGATAATAATGTTTGCTCGATCTAGTTCTGTTGTGATAATAATGTTTGCTAGATCTACAAGTAGGCTAGTTCTGTTGTGATAATAATGTTTGCTAGATCTACTAGTAGGCTAGTTCTGTTGTGATAATAATGTTTGCTAGATCTAGTTCTGTTGTGATAATGATGTTTGCTAGATCTAGTTCTGTTGTGATAATAATGTTTGCTAGATCTACGAGTAGGCTAGTTCTGTTGTGATAATGATGTTTGCTAGATCTACGAGTAGGCTAGTTCTGTTGTGATAATAATGTTTGCTAGATCTACTAGTAGGCTAGTTCTGTTGTGATAATAATGTTTGCTAGATCTAGTTCTGTTGTGATAATGATGTTTGCTAGATCTAGTTCTGTTGTGATAATAATGTTTGCTAGATCTACGAGTAGGCTAGTTCTGTTGTGATAATGATGTTTGCTAGATCTACTAGTAGGCTAGTTCTGTTGTGATAATAATGTTTGCTCGATCTAGTTCTGTTGTGATAATAATGTTTGCTAGATCTACGAGTAGGCTAGTTCTGTTGTGATAATAATGTTTGCTAGATCTACTAGTAGGCTAGTTCTGTTGTGATAATGTTTGCTAGATCTAGTTCTGTTGTGATAATGATGTTTGCTAGATCTAGTTCTGTTGTGATAATAATGTTTGCTAGATCTACGAGTAGGCTAGTTCTGTTGTGATAATGATGTTTGCTAGATCTACTAGTAGGCTAGTTCTGTTGTGACAATAATGTTTGCTAGATCTACGAGTAGGCTAGTTCTGTTGTGATAATAATGTTTGCTAGATCTCGTTCTGTTGTGATAATAATGTTTGGTACATCTACGAGTAGGCTAGTTCTGTTGTGATAGTAATGTTTGCTAGATCTACTAGTAGGCTTGTTCTGTTGTGATAATAATGTTTGGTAGATCTACGAGTAGGCTAGTTCTGTTGTGATAATAATGTTTGCTGGATCTACTAGTAGGCTTGTTCTGTTGTGATAATAACGTTTGCTAGATCTACGAGTAGGCTAGTTCTGTTGTGATAATAATGTTTGCTAGACCTACTTATAGATTAGTTCTGTGGTGATAATAATGTTTGCTAGATCTACTAGTAGGCTAGTTCTGTTGTGATAATAACGTTTGCTAGATCTACTAGTAGGCTAGATCTGTTGTGATAATAATGTTTGCTAGATCTAGTTCTGTTGTGATAATAATGTTTGCTAGATCTACTAGTAGGCTAGTTCTGTTGTGATAATAATGTTTGCTAGATCTAGTTCTGTTGTGATAATGATGTATGCTAGATCTAGTTCTGTTGTGATAATAATGTTTGGTAGATCTACGAGTAGGCTAGTTCTGTTGTGATAATAATGTTTGCTAGATCTACTAGTAGGCTAGTTCTGTTGTGGTAATAATGTTTGCTAGATCTACTAGTAGGCTAGTTCTGTTGTGATAATAATGTTTGCTAGACCTACTTATAGATTAGATCTGTGGTGATAATAATGTTTGCTAGATCTACTAGTAGGCTAGTTCTGTTGTGATAATAATGTTTGCTAGATCTAGTTCTGTTGTGATAATGATGTTTGCTAGATCTACTAGTAGGCTAGTTCTGTTGTGATAATAATGTTTGCTAGATCTACTAGTAGACTAGTTCTGTTGTGATAATAATGTTTGCTAGACCTACTTATAGATTAGTTCTGTTGTGATAATAAAGTTTGCTAGACCTACTAGTAGGCTAGTTCTGTTGTGATAATAACGTTTGCTAGATCTACTAGTAGGCTAGTTCTGTTGTGATAATAATGTTTGCTAGATCTACTAGTAGGCTAGTTCTGTTGTGATAATAATGTTTGCTAGACCTACTTATAGATTAGATCTGTGGTGATAATAATGTTTGCTAGATCTACTAGTAGGCTAGTTCTGTTGTGATAATAATGTTTGCTAGATCTAGTTCTGTTGTGATAATGATGTTTGCTAGATCTACTAGTAGGCTAGTTCTGTTGTGATAATAATGTTTGCTAGATCTACTTATAGATTAGATCTGTGGTGATAATAATGTTTGCTAGATCTACTAGTAGGCTAGTTCTGTTGTGATAATAATGTTTGCTAGATCTAGTTCTGTTGTGATAATGATGTTTGCTAGATCTACTAGTAGGCTAGTTCTGTTGTGATAATAATGTTTGCTAGATCTACTAGTAGGCTAGTTCTGTTGTGATAATAATGTTTGCTAGATCTACTAGTAGACTAGTTCTGTTGTGATAATAATGTTTGCTAGACCTACTTATAGATTAGTTCTGTTGTGATAATAAAGTTTGCTAGACCTACTAGTAGGCTAGTTCTGTTGTGATAATAACGTTTGCTAGATCTACTAGTAGGCTAGTTCTGTTGTGATAATAATGTTTGCTAGATCTAGTTCTGTTGTGACAATAATGTTTGCTAGATCTACGAGTAGGCTAGTTCTGTTGTGATAATGATGTTTGCTAGATCTACTAGTAGGCTAGTTCTGTTGTGATAATAATGTTTCCTAGATCTACGAGTAGGCTAGTTCTGTTGTGATAATAATGTTTGCTAGACCTACTTATAGATTAGTACTGTTGTGATAATAATGTTTGCTAGATCTACCAGTAGGCTAGTTCTGTTGTGATAATAATGTTTGCTAGATCTACTAGTAGGCTAGTTCTGTTGTGATAATAATGTTTGCTAGATCTACTAGTAGGCTAGTTCTGTTGTGATAATAATGTTTGCTAGATCTACGAGTAGGCTAGTTCTGTTGTGATAATAATGTTTGCTAGACCTACTTATAGATTAGATCTGTGGTGATAATAATGTTTGCTAGATCTACTAGTAGGCTAGTTCTGTTGTGATAATAATGTTTGCTAGATCTACTAGTAGGCTAGTTCTGTTGTGATAATAATGTTTGCTAGATCTACTAGTAGGCTAGTTCTGTTGTTATAATAATGTTAGCTAGACCTACTAGTAGGCTAGTTGTCTTATGATAATAATGTTAGCTAGACCTACCAGTAGGCTAGTTCTGTTGTGATAATAATGTTTGCTCGATCTACTAGTAGGCTCATTCTGTTGTGATAATAATGTTTGCTAGATCTAGTTCTGTTGTGATAATGATGTTTGCTAGATCTAGTTCTGTTGTGATAATAATGTTTGCTAGATCTACGAGTAGGCTAGTTCTGTTGTGATAATGATGTTTGCTAGATCTACGAGTAGGCTAGTTCTGTTGTGATAATAATGTTTGCTAGATCTACTAGTAGGCTAGTTCTGTTGTGATAATAATGTTTGCTAGATCTAGTTCTGTTGTGATAATGATGTTTGCTAGATCTAGTTCTGTTGTGATAATAATGTTTGCTAGATCTACGAGTAGGCTAGTTCTGTTGTGATAATGATGTTTGCTAGATCTACTAGTAGGCTAGTTCTGTTGTGATAATAATGTTTGCTCGATCTAGTTCTGTTGTGATAATAATGTTTGCTAGATCTACGAGTAGGCTAGTTCTGTTGTGATAATAATGTTTGCTAGATCTACTAGTAGGCTAGTTCTGTTGTGATAATGTTTGCTAGATCTAGTTCTGTTGTGATAATGATGTTTGCTAGATCTAGTTCTGTTGTGATAATAATGTTTGCTAGATCTACGAGTAGGCTAGTTCTGTTGTGATAATGATGTTTGCTAGATCTACTAGTAGGCTAGTTCTGTTGTGACAATAATGTTTGCTAGATCTACGAGTAGGCTAGTTCTGTTGTGATAATAATGTTTGCTAGATCTCGTTCTGTTGTGATAATAATGTTTGGTACATCTACGAGTAGGCTAGTTCTGTTGTGATAGTAATGTTTGCTAGATCTACTAGTAGGCTTGTTCTGTTGTGATAATAATGTTTGGTAGATCTACGAGTAGGCTAGTTCTGTTGTGATAATAATGTTTGCTGGATCTACTAGTAGGCTTGTTCTGTTGTGATAATAACGTTTGCTAGATCTACGAGTAGGCTAGTTCTGTTGTGATAATAATGTTTGCTAGACCTACTTATAGATTAGTTCTGTGGTGATAATAATGTTTGCTAGATCTACTAGTAGGCTAGTTCTGTTGTGATAATAACGTTTGCTAGATCTACTAGTAGGCTAGATCTGTTGTGATAATAATGTTTGCTAGATCTAGTTCTGTTGTGATAATAATGTTTGCTAGATCTACTAGTAGGCTAGTTCTGTTGTGATAATAATGTTTGCTAGATCTAGTTCTGTTGTGATAATGATGTATGCTAGATCTAGTTCTGTTGTGATAATAATGTTTGGTAGATCTACGAGTAGGCTAGTTCTGTTGTGATAATAATGTTTGCTAGATCTACTAGTAGGCTAGTTCTGTTGTGGTAATAATGTTTGCTAGATCTACTAGTAGGCTAGTTCTGTTGTGATAATAATGTTTGCTAGACCTACTTATAGATTAGATCTGTGGTGATAATAATGTTTGCTAGATCTACTAGTAGGCTAGTTCTGTTGTGATAATAATGTTTGCTAGATCTAGTTCTGTTGTGATAATGATGTTTGCTAGATCTACTAGTAGGCTAGTTCTGTTGTGATAATAATGTTTGCTAGATCTACTAGTAGACTAGTTCTGTTGTGATAATAATGTTTGCTAGACCTACTTATAGATTAGTTCTGTTGTGATAATAAAGTTTGCTAGACCTACTAGTAGGCTAGTTCTGTTGTGATAATAACGTTTGCTAGATCTACTAGTAGGCTAGTTCTGTTGTGATAATAATGTTTGCTAGATCTACTAGTAGGCTAGTTCTGTTGTGATAATAATGTTTGCTAGACCTACTTATAGATTAGATCTGTGGTGATAATAATGTTTGCTAGATCTACTAGTAGGCTAGTTCTGTTGTGATAATAATGTTTGCTAGATCTAGTTCTGTTGTGATAATGATGTTTGCTAGATCTACTAGTAGGCTAGTTCTGTTGTGATAATAATGTTTGCTAGATCTACTTATAGATTAGATCTGTGGTGATAATAATGTTTGCTAGATCTACTAGTAGGCTAGTTCTGTTGTGATAATAATGTTTGCTAGATCTAGTTCTGTTGTGATAATGATGTTTGCTAGATCTACTAGTAGGCTAGTTCTGTTGTGATAATAATGTTTGCTAGATCTACTAGTAGGCTAGTTCTGTTGTGATAATAATGTTTGCTAGATCTACTAGTAGACTAGTTCTGTTGTGATAATAATGTTTGCTAGACCTACTTATAGATTAGTTCTGTTGTGATAATAAAGTTTGCTAGACCTACTAGTAGGCTAGTTCTGTTGTGATAATAACGTTTGCTAGATCTACTAGTAGGCTAGTTCTGTTGTGATAATAATGTTTGCTAGATCTAGTTCTGTTGTGACAATAATGTTTGCTAGATCTACGAGTAGGCTAGTTCTGTTGTGATAATGATGTTTGCTAGATCTACTAGTAGGCTAGTTCTGTTGTGATAATAATGTTTCCTAGATCTACGAGTAGGCTAGTTCTGTTGTGATAATAATGTTTGCTAGACCTACTTATAGATTAGTACTGTTGTGATAATAATGTTTGCTAGATCTACCAGTAGGCTAGTTCTGTTGTGATAATAATGTTTGCTAGATCTACTAGTAGGCTAGTTCTGTTGTGATAATAATGTTTGCTAGATCTACTAGTAGGCTAGTTCTGTTGTGATAATAATGTTTGCTAGATCTACGAGTAGGCTAGTTCTGTTGTGATAATAATGTTTGCTAGACCTACTTATAGATTAGATCTGTGGTGATAATAATGTTTGCTAGATCTACTAGTAGGCTAGTTCTGTTGTGATAATAATGTTTGCTAGATCTACTAGTAGGCTAGTTCTGTTGTGATAATAATGTTTGCTAGATCTACTAGTAGGCTAGTTCTGTTGTTATAATAATGTTAGCTAGACCTACTAGTAGGCTAGTTGTCTTATGATAATAATGTTAGCTAGACCTACCAGTAGGCTAGTTCTGTTGTGATAATAATGTTTGCTCGATCTACTAGTAGGCTCATTCTGTTGTGATAATAATGTTTGCTAGATCTACTAGTAGGCTAGTTCTGTTGTGATAATAATGTTTGCTAGATTTACTAGTAGGCTAGTTCTGTTGTGATAATAATGTTAGCTAGATCTACTAGTAGGCTAGTTCTGTTGTGATAATAATGTTAGCTAGACCTACTAGTAGGCTAGTTGTCTTGTGATAATACCATTAGTTGTGTTGAGTTGATGAAGGCCCAGGCCATTGTAATGAAGTGCTATTTTCCTATGCAAATGACCAGCTTACTGCTATTGCATTGCTATAACTGTGACAACACATAGCAACGTATTTTCACAGTAAAACATGGAAGGGCCATACAGAATCTCTCACACAGACACTCAGTGAAAAGACACACAGACTTGCCAAGACAGGAACTCACACACACGCAGCCCCTCCCCTTCTGGATGGGCTCCAAAGACAAAGAACTCCGTCGAGAACCAATGGGATACTGACACCAGGCTGGAGGAGACTGTCTATCATCTGCAAACAACCTACCAGAATCTACCTACGTCATATCCATGTATAAAGTGAACTGTACGATTGTGACCGGCCTCTCTTTCTTTTTCCAATGGTTCGCATGAGAACTTGACGAAACGGAGCCGTGCACGTAATTGCCAGATATCATTACTCTTGAATAAACGGCCTTTACTATACCGTGTCCGCCTTGTCCAGCGTCTCGACTTGGTCTCGTTTCTCATATACCTATTCATCAACACCATCCACCAAGCCAATAATTATAACTATAGTGATTAACTAACTATAGGCTATATAACGATAAAACGTTGGTGAGCATCCACGCTAGTGGAAGGTTTATTGTTTGACCCTCGTGTCTCAGCCTCCAGTATTTATGCTGCAGTAGTTTATGTGTAGTTCATGTGTCAGGGGGCTAGGGTCAGTCTGTTATATTTGGAGTATTTCTCCTGTCTTATCCTGTGTCCTGTGTGAATTTATGCTCTCTCTAATTCTCTCTTTCTTTCTCTCTTTCTTTCTTTCTTTCTCACTCTCGCAGGACCTGAGCACATGCCTCAGGACTACCTGGCATGATGAATCCTTGCTGTCCCCAATCCACCTGGCCGTGCTGCTGCTCCAGTTTCAACTGTTCTGCCTGCGGCTATGGAACCCTGATCTGTTCACCGGACATGCTACCTGTCCCAGACCTGCTGTTTTCAACTCTCTAGAGACAGCAGGAGCGGTAGAGATACTCTCAATGATCGGCTATGAAAAGCCAACTGACATTTACTCCTGAGGTGCTGACTTGTTGCACCCTCAACAACTACTGTGATTATTATTATTTGACCATGCTGATAACTTGTGAACATTTGAACATCTTGGCCATGTTCCGTTATAATTTCCACCCGGCACAGCCATTAGAGGACTGGCCACCCCTCATAGCCTGGTTCCTCTCTAGGTTTCTTCTTAGAGAGTTTTTCCTAGCCACCGTGCTTCTACACCTGCATTGCTTGCTGTTTGGGGTTTTAGGCTGGGTTTCTGTACAGCACTTTGAGATATCAGCTGATGTAAGAAGGGCTTTATAAATAATTTTGATTTGATTTTGATTTGATTTTATCATCCTACACCTGTCAATCAACTGATCAACGTAACCTACTGTATGCTGTCTATTAATAAGGTGGTAACACAAGACCATTCATGAGGTCTAACACAGAGATAGATACTGGTTCAGATCATTCATGAGGTCTAACACACAGATACTGGTTCACACCATTCATGAGGTCTCTAACACAGAGATACTGGTTCAGACCATTCATGAGGTCTTTAAAGCACAGATACTGGTTCAGACCATTCATGAGGTCTCTAACACACAGATACTGGTTCAGACCATTTATGAGGTCTCTAACACAGAGATACTGGTTCAGACCATTCATGAGGTCTCTAACACAGAGATACTGGTTCAGACCATTCATGAGGTCTTTAAAGCACAGATACTGGTTCAGACCATTCATGAGGTCTCTAACACACAGATACTGGTTCAGACCATTCATGAGGTCTCTAACACGGAGATACTGGTTCAGACCATTCAGTGCTTTCAGGGTGTGTTCATTGTCATAGTGACAACTGCAAATAACACTTCAATGTACATGTAGGCCTAACTCCATGTCTGTCCTGTGTAACTATTTGCAAATGCAGTGCAACAATGTTGTCATAACA
This sequence comes from Oncorhynchus kisutch, assembly GCF_002021735.2. Classification (NCBI taxonomy): domain Eukaryota; kingdom Metazoa; phylum Chordata; class Actinopteri; order Salmoniformes; family Salmonidae; genus Oncorhynchus; species Oncorhynchus kisutch. Next base: position 75,417,810 of record NC_034176.2, on the reverse strand, counting down.
GGACAAAAGTGATCACACCAATGCGCTTTCTCTCCTAAACTTTCCCCAACATGCATTTTCTATTTCATTTGAATAACCACTCAAAAGCCTGGCATTTAGAATGCATATTTATTTCAAAATAAGTTCATCTAGCCTGCCTCATTGGGCAACCTCTGCAGTTTAGGCAAACAAGGCTAATGTATCAGATAACAGAAACATGCTACTACAGGGATTTCTAATGGCGCGCATATGAATTATAATAATGCTCGAGTGGGGAGGAAGTTGCATTCATATTTCCCGCGTTTGGCTTCAGTATTTTAAAAGCATTCGAAAAATGAGGTGGATAAGAGCGACAGGTATTTTAAGGTGTGTGTTGTTATGTTGAGTTGTATTGAGTTGTATTAGCCCATTATGACATCAGTTTGCTTGCAGGCCTAGTAGTGTCGTATCAGTGTGTCAATAATCAGCTGTTTGCTTGGAGGCCTAGTAGTGCTGTATAGTATCAGTGTGTTAATAATCAGCTGTAGAATCATGGCAGCCCTGCAGCCCAGCCTGCATCAGTCTTATCAAAGCCTCAGTCAAAGCCATTTAGACACTCATTTAAATCACTTACCAGCCAATAGCGGCTCACTTTATTACAGTGTTTTGGACAGGCCCTCTTTTGTCAGCTAACGTTTTTTGATAGTCTTGCCGATCACAGCTAATAATGTGTCTGATAAGATACGCTCTCTTTAGTGCCTCTCAGCTCAGTCAAACACGAGAGGGATTTTACCCTCCTAGTCATGTCAATACTATCCTTTGTGAGTAACTGTGTCCAAGTCCAAGTCAACACACCTGAGTACTTCAGTTCAGAGTACCTACAGGGAACTCCTCTACCGCTTCGGGCCGAGGAGCGTGTCCCAAGTGGCACCCTTTTCTCTTTATAGTGCAACTTTTGACCGTTCTATGGGCTGTGATCAAAAGTAGTGCACTACATAGGTAGTAGGGTGCCATTTGGGATGCCCCCTATCTCTGCAGGCCAAGATGTTACCCTCCAACCTCCACCAGAACAACAGGCCAGTCTTTGTACCTGCCGTACCCTACTAATGACGGAGCTCTCAACAAGCCCTCCTGACAGCTTGGTGAGACTTTGAAGAATTCATAACGAAGCGTTGCCTTAGATTAGCACAGGGGCGGGATGGCTTTGAAGAACTGCTCAGGTAGCAAGGCCCTAATTAAACCTGCCCTATTTTAGTTTAGTTAGTACAGCACACGTGTTGAGGAGACACGGGTGTGTGTGTGTGTGTGTGTGTGTGTGTGTGTGTGTGTGTGTGTGTGTGTGTGTGTGTGTGTGTGTGTGTGTGTGTGTGTGTGTGTGGTGTGCGTGTGCGTGTGCGTGTGCGTGTGCGTGTGCGTGTGCGTGTGCGTGTGTGTGTGTGTGTGTGTGTGTGTGTGTGTGTGTGTGTGTGTGTTAGAGCTGGGACGATAAATCCAAACCCTATCGATACTGACCAAACCAACCACTTATCATGGACATTTGTCTGATATTGCTAATTACGATAAATAACCTATAGGGCCCTACCAGAGAAATGTGAGGTTTTAAATGAAGTAAGTTTGCTAATATTTGTGATTGTTAATGGGACACTTGATAGCTACAATGTTCAAGTAGTAGTAGTAGTATTAAGGGTAATGTAAAAACGAACTGTGGTGAACATTAATGTAAAAAACATATTGTTAAATGTATCGTTATCGTGATAATTCTGTCAATTTACCGTGATATGGATTTATTTCCATATCACCCAACTCTAGTCCCTAATGTGTGTGTGTGTGTGTGTGTGTGTGTGTGTGTGTGTGTGTGTGTGTGTGTGTGTGTGTGTGTGTGTGTGTGTGTGTGTGCGTGTTCGTGCGTGCATAAATAGATGTGTGGGCTCATTAATTAATGTGTGTGTTTACATGTATTTGAGTTAGTATATGTCTCTATGTTAGTGGTAGAAGTGAGCATATCAATGTCTTTGGGACAAGGGGAATGACCAGGTCAAATCTGCAGCTGCAGGGGCATGATGGGGCAGGGAGTAGTGACCACAGTGTATGTGCACCTCAGTGTGACAACAGGTGAGGAGTGAGGAGCAGCCCTGTGATCCCCTGCACTCCCTATGACCCTCCTACAAACATCTCCCTCACCTTCTACCTACCCACCTACCACCAGCACAGCCCTAACTTGTATGTGAGTGTGCACGTGCTTGTGTGTGATTCAGTATGTGTGTGTGTCACCCCCCCTCCCCCCCAGCCCTATCAGCACCCTTACAAAACAATGGGGGAATGTTCCGGCCGGTTACCATTCCTCTGTGACTATCTGATGAAGGAGAGCAGGAGATAATCCAAGCCTGGCCTTATCAGTGGCAGGATTCCATTTCCATATTCAAGCCTTTCTGGGTGATAACAGTCAAGGCCTGATGAATGTGTTGTGATGGCCTGATAGTTGTGGCCTAATGTTGAGTGGAGAGAAGGACAGAATGTGCATCACAAATGGCATCCTATTCCATATGTGGTGCACAACTTTTTACCAGAGTCCTGTGGTCAGTCGTCAAAATAAGGGAATAGGGTGCCATTTAGGAGACAGGGCATCTTAAGGAAGGCTAAACAAGAGGAGGCAGAGAGGGAGGATGAGGAAGGAGGAGGAGGGAGGAAGAGAGAGAGAGGGAGGAAGAGAGAGATAGGGAGGAAGAGGAGGGAGGAGGAGGGAGTAAGAGGGAGAGAGGGATGAGGAGGAGGAGGACTGGACAGTAGCTTTCAGCAGGGCCGATTAAAAGCTCATTCCAGGAGATGAGGAGAGGTCTGTGATTAATGTGGATAAGTGGCTGGGGTCAGAGCCAGGCCCTTCGCTGCTGACCGCTCTTAAGAGAGGTCATCTCTACGGCCATCCATCACCCACGCCTCTTCACACACAGGGCTGGGCAGAGGGGAAGGGATGTCTGTACCCTAAAGAAATCTGAAGGGTACTATAGATACACATGCTCATAGATAGTCCTACTTATATGTACTATATATACATAGCACATAAACCTATACAAACACGGAATCGTTCACACCACAACATATAAGTACAATTGTTTATCCTTCCACTCAAACACCCACACACACAGACACACACACATCCAAAGACACACGCACAAACACACACACACACGCGTGCGCGCGCACACACAGACACATACACACCTCCTTGAAGACAGGCAGGACAGGTCAAGAGATGGAACTGGACACTGGACACTGGGTGGGTGGCACAAAAGGATCATCACTGACCACTTGAAGAAGACATCTGACCTCCATTCTTCACCCTGCCCGGCCTTGTCCTGTCCCCGTGGCCAGACAGACAGACACCAATGCATTATTAATCAGTCTCTCTTTCACTGCCTCTCCTTTATCAGCACGTTGACAATCACCATAGAGCCATTCCTCATTTATCTGGGCAGAAAGGGCCATTATACGTGACAGGACACAGCATGTGTATACAATAACACTGACAGGGCTTCACCTGACAGAGAAGATCTATTCATTTGAAAGGGTTGGCTGGGTTCTGGCTCTGTCCAAGGTAGCCCCATTAGATCAATGACTACTTGGCTGACTAAAAATACCTTTTGTATAGTTATAGCAGCAGTCACAGCAATAGCAGTGAAAAAGTAGGTCTACTCAGTTGTTTTACAACTCAGTAGTCCCATAGCATATACTTGACTGACTAGTTATCTGTAGTGTTCTTATAATAGAAGTCACAGTAGTAAATGTAGGTCTACTCAGTATTTCACGAGACGTAATAGTGATTGTGGGTAAATGTACTATAATATTATTTCAGTGTTTTTCTCCCTACCAGAGTGCTGATGGTATTTGGGGGTGTTGTTGATATCTGTGTTTTGTTATCCTTGGGGACAACACAGAGGTGGCCCCTCTCCTCACTCTCTCCCTGGAGAGGACACACACCACAGGAGCTCTTTAAAAACACATCATATTAAAACACACACACACACACACTCTTCCCCAGGCCCCTAGCGTTACACTGTAAACAGCTGGCTTGACTGATATTTTATTAATGCTGTTCTTTAATTAGTTTAATTACACACAGACACATCTGTTTTCTCCTGTTTAATAATGAAATAAAAATTCCAATTGCCATTTATGCATACGTAGAAATCCCTGCCCTCTGGCTTTGAAAGGAGTAATTGTATGGATTTCTGTTGAAGGAGGGCATGCAGCTAATCTACGCTACTCAGTGGTGCCGACTGTGTGGTGAGTCAGTGTGTAGGTGGCTAGGTTTGTTTTACCTGTCTTTGTTATGTTGTCACTCTGTATACAGCTGAAAGCAGGGTGGTGCTATTTGTTGCCTTGCCAGCATCATTTACTCACATAACCTGCTGTATTGTTCAACTGTAACATTGTGCTCTATAAAATACTATGTTCATTTGCTGACCTAAGCTATCTATCCCAGCTGCATGTTTGTAACATTTGCTATACTTAATGTTTACTTCACAGGATAATGACATAAAAGGGTTTACCGAGTTTGCTCGGACAACATCCATATGTATTTCATCAGACACTTACAGCAGCTATGGGAACAGTAGTGCCATGTTACACTGTGATACACCCTCACCCACATGCCAAGATGCCACCAGATCCACCCAGGAGAGACCAGATTCCTGAAACATAATAACAACACTCCTTAAATGTTCAGGCTTTATTTAGACACTACAATGAATGGACAGTCAGCAGCAACACTATCTGTCTTATATGTCTCATCATGCAAGTGTTCTGTCAACATCGTTCCTGTGGTGTGTGTGTGTGTGTGTGTGTGTGTGTGTGTGTGTGTGTGTGTGTGTGTGTGTGTGTGTGTGTGTGTGTGTGTGTGTGTGTGTGTGTGTGTGTGTGTGTGTGTGTGTGTGTGTGTGTGTCTGTGTGTGTGTGTGTGTGTGTGCTCATTTACCATCTGCACCAACCCTGATTTCCAATATGGCCGCCCTACAGAATAGTTAGATTAAGTGGAAATACACGTTGTCAGACAATGATGTTGGGCTGTGATGACAACAGGAGTAAATGAGGTTTCAGAGACCTCATCTAAGTTAAATCAATATGGTGGCTGCTCCTCTTCAGCAGCGCCAGTGAGACAGAAGCTTTCTACCTTATCTGTTTCGTTAAAAAAATCCGAATAATTTGTCGCAGGACAGAGCGAACAGAGAGCTCCTACTTTTAGTGAAGCTGGAAGATGTCTGTCTCCACTCTTCATTACAGAGGGGTTTTGTCTATAGCGCCATCCATTCCAATTCCTACAAAATAAATATCTGCATTTATCTCCTCTCCTGCCCACCTGGTCAGCAGTATCACTCATTACCACAGACTGCTTTAAAAGTCAATTACGGGCTAAATGACCCAAGAAACATCTCTCAAGAATGATGTTTCACAAACTTTATCGATGGCAATAGTATTACTGCCGATTAGGGGGGTGAAATGTGCTATTTTTGTAATGCAACACAAAGGATTGTAACTGGATCACTGTGGAGCGATTACTAGGGCCGGTCCCTGGACTAGCCTCGCTGCCTGGTGGATAGACTGTGTGTGAGTGTGTACGTGCATGCAAGTATGTGTGCGTATGTGTGTGTGTACGTGCACGCAAGAATGTGTGCGTATGTGTGTGTGTACGTGCACGCAAGTGTGTGTGTGTGTTTTTGTGTATGTGTGTGGATACGTATGTGCATGTGTGCGTGTGTGTCTCTGCTAGACTGGAAACATCCCAGAATGCCCTTATCTCAGTCCAGTCGACCCAGAGTGGGGCTGGAGTTACACCCTGAGCAGGAGAGTTTGGAATGATAATGTGGTTTCACTAAATAGCCTGACTGAAAGGTCAGCTTCCACAGGGCCTCCTGCAAGACAAAACGGGCCCAGCATTGGAAATAGATTGACTATTTATTGAGTGAGGATAAAACCGGGGAACACATAGGCATCTGACACTTGGAATCTGTCCGTTTCTCTTTTTTCAACACAGACTGTGAGAGGGATGCAGAGTGAGAGGCACACAAACACACACACACACTCCACTGCACTGACTGAGTCAGTAACCAGTCAGCTACATCACTACTGATCCCCATAGCCATCCCCTTAACAGAGTGGTATGTTAAAACAAATGAGTGCATGGAGCCATGGGAGTCTCCTCTCTGAATACGGGCTAGCTGCCTGCCTGCCTGCCCAACAGATACCATGACAAGTCAGTGAAACACAAACAGATAACACTCCCTACATTCTGCCCTGGAGGAAAAAACTCAAAAACAAAGGAGGAACAGCAATAACAAAAAGCTGTCCAATTCCTGCTGTCTTACTAAGCAGTATTAGAGTGTGAGCCAAAGTCAACTCCTTGATTCTTGGAATAAATGCAATCAGCTCCAGTAGCATAGCGCCATCAATAATTAACAGTAATTAAGACTATGTACACATGCAAAATGAATTATTTAGGTTAGCCTTGATGCATTGACCTGCCCTGGGTGTTCTTGGATGTGATCTATCAGGACTGGGGTATAGATTCACAGAGGAAGCACGAGCATGCTGAGGGGGGAGACAGGGGGAGAGAGGGGGTAGATATGGGGGAGAGAGATGGAGAGAGGGGAGAGACAGGAGGAGAGAAGGAGGGGGAGACAGGGGTGAGAGAAAGGGAGAGAGAGGGGAGAGACAGGGCAGAGAGAGCGTGAAGGAGGGGCTAGAGAGGGGAGAGACAGGGCAGAGAGAGCGTGAAGGACGGGGTAGAAAGGGGAGACACCGGAGAGACACCGGGGAGGCAGGGGGAAAGGCGGAGTCTAGATACAGGAAGCTAGCAAACAAGACACTGGTTCTGGGTATACAGAACCTCTCCTATGTTCCCAGTGTATCCTCGCTCATCTCTGCTGATCTAAACCCTTCATCCACACTACAGTAGGTACTCCCTCTCCCTACAGCTTTGGGAATACCAACTCAATAACCAACTTCCTGTGAACATCACCTATCAGGATTATCTACCTTCTCTATTAGCCCCCACCTCTCTCTGTCTTCCTCTCTCTCGCTATCTCTCTATCTTTATCTCTGTCTCTCTCTCACTCTGCCTCTCTCTCTCTATCTTTATCTCTGTCTCTCTCTCTCTCTCTCTCTCTCTCTACCCCTCTCTCTCTCTCTCTGTCTCTCTCGCTCTGTCTCTCTCTCGCTCGGTCTCTCTCTCTACCTTTAATTCTAATCCTCTCTCTCTCTCTGTCTCTCGCTCTGTCTCTCTCTCTCTATCTCTCTGTCTCTCTCTGTCTCTCTCTCTCTCTCTCTCTCTCTGTCTCTCGCTCTGTCTCTCTCTCTATCTCTCTGTCTGCCGCTCTCTCTATCCCTCTCTCTCTCTCTCTCTTTGTCTCTCTGTCTCTCTCTCTCTCTCTCTCTCTCGCTCTGTCTGTCTCTGTATCGCTCTCTCTCCCTCTCCCTCTCTCTCTCTCTCTCTCTCTCTCTTTCTCTCTCTCTCTGTCTCTCTCTCTCGCTCTCCCTCTCCCTCTCCTGGCTTTGAAATAACCAATGTATGTCAGGCCTCTGGGACCGCCGGCGCTCTTCCAATGGTTCGACATTAATAACAATATCTTTAATACTCGCACATTAGCGACTGCAATAATGAATGTATGAATAATTACCTATGTGAAAAGCATGATCAATAATTGTCTGAATAATGCCCATGCATAATGGATGAGGAGAGTTAGCCCCGAGGCAGAATCTGGCGTCTCTAGCTCTTGTCCAGAACAACACAGAACACAGACTTTACATAGTAGTGAGAGTAGCAAGAGGCAGAGCCTGATCAAATGATGGCAACGCACCGCGCTGGCCTAACATCAGCCAGACTGCCTTTCTTCCTGAGGCAGATGGAGGGGGGGGGGGCAGAAGCAGCTTGATACAGGCACTACTTTTGATGTGATCCGCCCGTGACATGCTAACCTGGGCCTAGTTTAGTGTTGCTAACAGCGCAGGAAGAGGCTGGGACGAGAGAGACTGGAACTAGGCCGGGAGTGTGGGAATCCGTGGCTGGGAGAGTAGGGAGGACACTGGGCATTAACATTCTACCCGCTCCCCTTGCTTCTTCAGGGCTAATAAAGGAGGCCTGGCCTATCCTGGGGCCTGCGCCAGGGCTCTTATCTAGATTAGGGCCCTTATCACACACCACCTGCATGGTGCAGAGGAGCAGCCTAAATGCCATTCATATGTAGATCTGGCCACACCAGGGCCTGGCTGTCACTTCTCATCACAAATCACCCATTACTGCTCTGGGAGCATAGCTAATGTTGTTGTTGTTGTTGATTTTGTTGTTTTTGGGGTGTAATGTTGGCCTAATTTCATGTTTAATCTTTGCTACAGTACTAATAGTGGTGGTTGGGCAGTGCTAGCTATTAGCACTGACAGCAGCATTATGGTCAATGGGAAATATCAGGATAGAGGCTAATATTGGTGGAAGCATTAGAATGTATGGCTCCCGAAAAAGGACCTGTAGCGCTTCTACTAAATATGACATTCTGAGGATCACGACCATGGCCTATTGAGTCTCAATGAGGTCATGATGGTGATGGAGTAATCCATGATGGGTAATCTCCAGAGATATGACTCCTCCAAGCAAATAAATGTGTCCTGCATGATAAGGCTAGTCCTTCCTCCATATGAAATACTTTAACTAAGGCTATTGTGACTCCCAACTGTCCCTGCAACCCTAAAATAATGAAAACAACTTCACAAAAGGAGTCCACATACATTTGAAGAGATGCTGTGACCTGAGATCAGAGGAGGAGGATTTTAGGCTTCATGGTCAAGGGAAGGGTAGTAAAGGTGGTGTTTGCTGGATGCTGGGCTGACCAATTAGAGGCCTCAGAAGTGGCAGGTACGGACCACAGTGAGAGATCAAATTGTCTGGGGGACATTATCTCCCTGAGACAGTGAGGAATGGAGGAAAGGGAGGCAGGGGGACACCTTAATGAATTGGGGGGAGTTTTTCCCAGCACTCCCCTGCTCTGCCAAGGCCCTCCCAGATTCCTGCAATCTCTCAGTGTCAACATCTTTCTATGAAGCTGATTCAATTAAGATTAAGCCAGTGGCAGGGGGGAGAAAGGGGAGAGAGTGACAGGGGTCAGTTAGATTTTTGCGATTGTCTTTTTTCTTTGTTTTTCCAGACTCAGGTTACTGCCACGGCTGGCTTGCCACTCTGCTGTAGTAAAGAGAGGAGGCTATGGTGTAGCTTTGTCCACCCAGCCATCTCTATGGACAGGACCCACGTCGCCAGGCAGCTATTTGAAGTCATGGGGAAATATATCACACACTTTGTTATGATAGATTATGCTGCTCCTTGTTGTGTGTGTGTGTGTGTGTGTGTGTGTGTGTGTGTGTGTGTGTGTGTGTGTGTGTGTGTGTGTGTGTGTGTGTGTGTGTGTGTGTGTGTGTGTGTGTGTGTGTGTGTGTGTGTGTGTGTGTGTGTGTGTGTGTGTGTGTGTGTGTGTGTGTGTGTGTGTGTGTGTGTGTGTGTGTGTGTGTGTGTGTGTGTGTGTGTGTGTGTGTGTGTGTGTGTGTGTGTGTGTGTGTGTGTGTGTGTGTGTGTGTGTGTGTGTGTGTGTGTGTGTGTGTGTGTGTGTGTGTGTGTGTGTGTGTGTGTGTGTGTGTGTGTGTGTGTGCGTGCGTGCGTGTACTTTTGTGTCTACATCTGTGCAACCACTAACAGACAATTCGAATGATATTAGCAGCAGTCTAATCAGTCTTGCTTGGACATGCTCCACCATGCTGTGAGACTCCACGACCAGGGCAGCAGAACAGGTATTTGTCTCCATTCACTAACTAACCCCTCTCTCCACTGTGCAACAGTATATCAGCCCCTAACAGCCACCAATTATGCATGCTCCACCAATTAAGGACCACTTAATGACAAACAGAGAGATGAACCTATTCAAACAGCTCAGGAGGGAGGGATCGGGACTCTCAAAAGCTAGCACAAGAGAGGTCAGGCTGAGGAGGAGTCTGTGGGTTGGAGGCCGAGCTGAGGAGCTGTGAATGAGATAAATAACCTTCACAGCCATCTTATATACACTATCCATGGCAGTACCACAATGTGTTGACCTCTGACCCTTTATGGCCCGTCGGGTGACCCTCCTCAGTCTGGGTTAACATTACACCCCGCTTTACCCCACAGCTGCAGCTCGTTACAATGCACTATAAAAAAGTGGGCATTCAAACGAGGGGTGCTGAGCAGCCAATAAAAAGGGGTGTAAAGGGGTGAGGGGGCGAGAGAGGGATGGAGGGAGGAGGGGGAGATGAAGAGGAGGAGAATGAAAACAGAAGCATTAAGTCATTATGGTCCATTGTTGGGCTCAAACGCCCACCACACAAGATCTCTGTGAATGGGAAATGGGGCTTAATGACCTGAAAACAACTTCAAAGGATGCTTTAGTAGAGGAGAGGGGACAGCCCCACTCCACTGTCACTCTACCTCTTCTTGTTTAGATTGGTAATGTGAGGAAAGTCCAACTACCCCCAATAATGCCCCCAAAATACTTCCTACTGAAAGGCTTTTTTCAGACCTTAGTTTGTGAAAACGATTCCTGAGTCCTTATTGACATATTATCATAATTCAACTCTAAATACATTTTAAATACAGGTATTTAAATTGAGTTTTGTATGTGTGTATGTGCGTACTTGCTTCCTCTGTGTGTCTATTCATGAAGGCCTGCTACTCCCACCCCATGTTACATAGCTACACAGAACAGCTTTTAGTAGATTGTAACTGTTACTGGGGGCAGGTTGGCTTGAGCCACACTCATTTAGCTTGTGTGTGAAATTAGGGATGACAACAATCGCTTCCGCTGCCAGAACGCTCTGTGTCACAGAGTGGGCTGGCACATCTCCGGCCCTGTCTGTCACTCAGAATCACACACACACGCATGCACGCTTGCTCGCTCGCATGCACACATACGAAAACACACATGCAACACACACACAACAACACACACAGTACACACACACAGCCTAGCTACTTCAACCATTTAAGCCAGCATTCACCATGCCTCACAGAAGCTCAGCCTTAGCAGAAAAGGGCCAAGCACATCTTAGGGTCCATTTAGTTAATGTATTGTCCACATGGCAGAAAGCGTGAAAACAAGGTGACCAGTACATAAGCATCCAGACAGTCAATTCCTGTGCTGGGGTGGGCTGTATTGGATTGGGGGAGATTCAGGGGAAGAATAGAAACACTAAATATGTAGTGTCTAACAGGGGATCAGGAGTCCAATATATACATACGTCACCACTAACATTCATACTACAGGGAGGAACAGACCCAAAGGGGCTCCTCTGTGCTTTAGCCCATCCCCAGGCTATTAGACACACACATAGTAAATACACTCATTCACACCATTATTTGAACCATACAGGTACACTTCTTATACATTCTCCCCAAAACCACCTACATTGGGTTACATGTTTTACTGTTCACCAAGCCACGACATCACACACAACATCCAAACAGCAGTGTGGAACAACAGAACAACAGAGGTGCTTCTCCTGGCTAGTCCAGATGTCAGTGAGAACTCTGTCCGTTACATTACAGTCTCTACAGCCCACACACACTCTCCTCTTCTACCCCCTCCTAAGTAGTATACTATACCTACCATATATGCATCGTACATAAAATCAAACACACCCTATCATATACAATTGTGTACACTTACACTCAAATACACACTTACACATGTTCACACACACACACACACACACACACACACACACACACACACACACACACACACACACACACACACACACACACACACACACACACACACACACTCTTGTGAACCGTCTTCCTGCTTGCTAGGGTCCCACATGATACACATCCACTGGTTTACTTTCCTTCAACATTTGCCCAAAAGAGGCCTGCTGCCTTCCTTTCCCTTGATCTCAGGGTAGTGCCTCAAAAACCTGGACTGTGGGGGTGAGGGGTGAGAGTGAGGGAGAGAGTGTGTGTGAGGGTGAGAATGTGTGTGGGGGGGAGTGTGTGTGGGGGGGAGAGTGTGTCTGGGGGGGAGTGTTTGTCTGGGGGGGGTGTTTGTCTGGGGGGAGAGTGTTTCTGGGGGCGAGAGTGTGTCTGGGGGAGAGTGTGTATGGGGGGAGTGTGTTTGGAAGGAAGAGTGTGTTTGGGGGAGAGTGTTTGGGAGGAGTGTGTTTGGGAGGGGGGGAGAGTGTGTTTGGGAGGAGTGTGTTTGGGAGGAAGCGTGTGTTTGGGAGGGGGGAGAGTGTGTTTGGGAGGAGTGTGTTTGGGAGGAAGAGTGTGTTTGGGAGGGGGGGAGAGTGTGTTTGGGAGGAAGAGTGTGTTTGGGAGGGGGGGAGAGTGTGTTTGGGAGGAGTGTGTTTGGGAGGAAGCGTGTGTTTGGGAGGGGGGAGAGTGTGTTTGGGAGGAGTGTGTTTGGGAGGAAGAGTGTGTTTGGGAGGGGGGGAGAGTGTGTTTGGGAGGAGTGTGTTTGGGAGGATGCGTGTGTTTGGGAGGGGGGAGAGTGTGTTTGGGAGGAGTGTGTTTGGGAGGAAGAGTGTGTTTGGGAGGGGGGGAGAGTTTGTTTGGGAGGAAGAGTGTGTTTGGGAGGAGTGTGTTTGGGAGGAAGAGTGTGTTTGGGAGGGGGGGAGAGTGTGTTTGGGAGGAAGAGTGTGTTTGGGAGGGGGGGGAAAGTGTGTTTGGGAGGAAGAGTGTGTTTGGGAGGGGGGGAGAGTGTGTTTGGGAGGAAGAGTGTGTTTGGGAGGGGGGGGAGAGTGTGTTTGGGAGGAAGAGTGTGTTTGGGAGGGGGGGAGAGTGTGTTTGGGAGGAAGAGTGTGTTTTTTATTTATTTATTTTACCTTTATTTAACCAGGTAGGCAAGTTGAGAACAAGTTCTCATTTACAATTGCGACCTGGCCAAGATAAAGCAAAGCAGTTCGACAGATAAAACGACACAGAGTTACACATGGAGTAAAAACAAACATACAGCCAATAATGCAGTATAAACAAGTCTATATACAATGTGAGCAAATGAGGTGAGAAGGGAGGTAAAGGCAAAAAAGGCCATGATGGCAAAGTAAGTACAATATAGCAAGTAAAATACTGGAATGGTAGTTTTGCAATGGAAGAATGTGCAAAGTAGAAATAAAAAATAATGGGGTGCAAAGCAGCAAAATAAATAAATAAATAAAAATGAAATACAGTTGGGAAAGAGGTAGTTGTTTGGGCTAAATTATAGGTGGGCTATGTACAGGTGCAGTAATCTGTGAGCTGCTCTGACAGTTGGTGCTTAAAGCTAGTGAGGGAGATAAGTGTTTCCAGTTTCAGAGATTTTTGTAGTTCGTTCCAGTCATTGGCAGCAGAGAACTGGAAGGAGAGGCGGCCAAAGAAAGAATTGGTTTTGGGGGTGACTAGAGAGATATACCTGCTGGAGCGTGTGCTACAGGTGGGAGATGCTATGGTGACCAGCGAGCTGAGATAAGGGGGGACTTTACCTAGCAGGGTCTTGTAGATGACATGGAGCCAGTGGGTTTGGCGACGAGTATGAAGCGAGGGCCAGCCAACGAGAGCGTACAGGTCGCAATGGTGGGTAGTATATGGGGCTTTGGTGATAAAACGGATTGCACTGTGATAGACTGCATCCAATTTGTTGAGTAGGGTATTGGAGGCTATTTTGTAAATGACATCGCCAAAGTCGAGGATTGGTAGGATGGTCAGTTTTACAAGGGTATGTTTGGCAGCATGAGTGAAGGATGCTTTGTTGCGAAATAGGAAGCCAATTCTAGATTTAACTTTGAATTGGAGATGTTTGATATGGGTCTGGAAGGAGAGTTTACAGTCTAACCAGACACCTAAGTATTTGTAGTTGTCCACGTATTCTAAGTCAGAGCCGTCCAGAGTAGTGATGTTGGACAGGCGGGTAGGTGCAGGTAGCGATCGGTTGAAGAGCATGCATTTAGTTTTACTTGTATTTAAGAGCAATTGGAGGCCACGGAAGGAGAGTTGTATGGCATTGAAGCTTGCCTGGAGGGTTGTTAACACAGTGTCCAAAGAAGGGCCGGAAGTATACAGAATGGTGTCGTCTGCGTAGAGGTGGATCAGGGACTCACCAGCAGCAAGAGCGACCTCATTGATGTATACAGAGAAGAGAGTCGGTCCAAGAATTGAACCCTGTGGCACCCCCATAGAGACTGCCAGAGGTCCGGACAGCAGACCCTCCGATTTGACACACTGAACTCTATCAGAGAAGTAGTTGGTGAACCAGGCGAGGCAATCATTTGAGAAACCAAGGCTGTCGAGTCTGCCGATGAGGATAGAGGTTTGGGAGGAGTGTGTTTGGGAGGAAGAGTGTGTTTGGGAGGGGGGGAGAGTGTGTTTGGGAGGAAGAGTGTGTTTGGGAGGGGGGGGAGAGTGTGTTTGGGAGGAAGAGTGTGTTTGGGAGGGGGGGAGAGTGTGTTTGGGAGGAAGAGTGTGTTTGGGAGGGGGGGAGAGTGTGTTTGGGAGGAAGAGTGTGTTTGGGAGGGGGGGGAGTGTGTTTGGGAGGAAGAGTGTGTTTGGGAGGGGGGGAGAGTGTGTTTGAGCCTGAATATGCTTTGCTTCCCTGTTGTCTGCAATTTCTTGGCACGGCTCGCCAATCCGCCTATCTGGCAAGCGAGGTTCGCTGCTGCCAACCCACAGTAGGTATGAGACGTTTCAAAGAGCTCCTTTGATGTGAACAAAGCAAACCAGTAAAACGGCAATGGGAATAATCAGATATTACGGAGCTTTCATCCCTGGCTTGCCTGGGTTCATTATAAATAGTGAAATGTGGCTTTAGGCTAAGAACCAAGGAGACACAGTAAGACACCAAGGACCAACTTCATTGAATGAAGCCGAGCTTTTCCCCCTGTAAGGTTTATCATTTTTCATTTCCAGAAACCAATCTGCCACCGATCCTTCATTGAGATTTGGCATTGATTGTGTGTGCGACGCTGAAGCCCTTCCCCCTCCCCTGGCTGATACAGGCTGCTGTATTAAAGAAAAGGGCCTCTTCTCTAATTACATCCTCCCAGTCTAATAGAGGCACCCTGTTAAACAAACAATTGATCCCCACTTAACACATGTACCCACGTTAGTAAAACACAATTTGCCAATTCGCCAAAGGCAACAGAGACAGGGAGAGGGAGTCAGACAGAGAATAGAGAGGGTGAAAGACAGAATAAAAAGAGGGATGGAGAGGGAATAGAGAGAGAGAGTATGGTGTGTGTGTGTGTGTGTGTGTGTGTGTGTGTGTGTGTGTGTGTGTGTGTGTGTGTGTGTGTGTGTGTGTGTGTGTGTGTGTGTGTGTGTGTGTGTGTGCCTGCGATGGAGGTGGGGACAGATAGATGAAGTGGAGAGAGAGGTGGGGTGTCCACATCAATGGGTTGTCTCCAGCTGCCTCGCGGCAACGTGTGGAGTTGAAGCCTTCTTTATCAACGCTAATTTGACTGTCTCACAGCCTTCCAGGTAATGAAGACTGCTGGTGTCAAATAGGGGCAGGTTGCTTGTGTGTGTGTGTGTGTGTGTCAAATCAAATCAAATCAAATTGTATTTGTCACATACACATGGTTAGCAGATGTTAATGCGAGAGTAGCGAAATGCTTGTGCTTCTAGTTCCGACAATGCAGTAATACCCAACAAGTAATCTAACTAACAATTCCAAAACTGCTGTCTTATACACACAAGTGTAAGGGGATAAAGAATATGTACATAAAGATATATGAATGAGTGATGGTACAGAGCGGCATAGGCAAGATACAGTAGATGGTATTGAGTGCAGTATATACATATGAGATGAGTATGTAAACAAAGTGGCATAGTTAAAGTGGCTAGTGATACATGTATTACATAAAGATGCAGTAGATGATATAGAGTACAGTATATACGTATACATATGAGATGAGTAATGTAGGGTATGTAAACATTATATTAGGTAGCATTGTTTAACGTGGCTAGTGATATATTTTACATCGTTTCCATCAATTCCCATTATTAAAGTGGCTGGAGTTGAGTCAGTGTGTTGGCAGCAGCCACTCAATGTTAGTGGTGGCTGTTTAACAGTCTGATGGCCTTGAGATAGAAGCTGTTTTTCAGTCTCTCGGTCCCAGCTTTGATGCACCTGTACTGACCTCGCCTTCTGGATGATAGCGGGGTGAACAGGCAGTGGCTCGGGTGGTTGTTGTCCTTGATGATCTTTATGGCCTTCCTGTAACATCGGGTGGTGTAGGTGTCCTGGAGGGCAGGTAGTTTGCCCCCGGTGATGCGTTGTGCAGACCTCACTACCCTCTGGAGAGCCTTACGGTTGTGGGCGGAGCAGTTGCCGTACCAGGCGGTGATACAGCCTGCCAGGATGCTCTCGATGGTGCATCTGTAGAAGTTTATGAGTGCTTTTGGTGACAAGCCAAATTTCTTCAGCCTCCTGAGGTTGAAGAGGCGCTGCTGCGCCTTCTTCACGATGCTGTCCGTGTGGGTGGACCAATTCAGTTTGTCTGTGATGTGTATGCCGAGGAACTTAAAACTTGCTACCCTCTCCACTACTGTTCCATCGATGTGGATAGGGGGGTGTTCCCTCTGCTGTTTCCTGAAGTCCACAATCATCTCCTTAGTTTTGTTGACGTTGAGTGTGAGGTTATTTTCCTGACACCACACTCCGAGGGCCCTCACCTCCTCCCTGTAGGCCGTCTCGTCGTTGTTGGTAATCAAGCCTACCACTGTTGTGTCGTCCGCAAACTTGATGATTGAGTTGGAGGCGTGCGTGGCCACGCAGTCGTGGGTGAACAGGGAGTACAGGAGAGGGCTCAGAACGCACCCTTGTGGGGCCCCAGTGTTGAGGATCAGTGGGGTGGAGATGTTGTTGCCTACCCTCACCACCTGGGGGCGGCCCGTCAGGAAGTCCAGTACCCAGTTGCACAGGGCGGTGTCGAGACCCGGGGTCTCGAGCTTGATGACGAGCTTGGAGGGTACTATGGTGTTAAATGCCGAGCTGTAGTCGATGAACAGCATTCTCACATAGGTATTCCTCTTGTCCAGGTGGGTTAGGGCAGTGTGCAGTGTGGTTGAGATTGCATCGTCTGTGGAGCTATTTGGGCGGTAAGCAAATTGGAGTGGGTCTAGGGTGTCAGGTAGGGTGGAGGTGATATGGTCCTTGACTAGTCTCTCAAAGCACTTCATGATGACGGAAGTGAGTGCTACGGGGCGGTAGTCGTTTAGCTCAGTTACCTTAGCTTTCTTGGGAACAGGAACAATGGTGGCCCTCTTGAAGCATGTGGGAACAGCAGACTGGGATAGGGATTGATTGAATATGTCCGTAAACACACCAGCCAGCTGGTCTGCGCATGCTCTGAGGGCGCGGCTGGGGATGCCGTATGGGCCTGCAGCCTTGCGAGGGTTAACACGTTTAAATGTTTTACTCACCTCGGCTGCAGTGAAGGAGAGGCCGCATGTTTTGGTTGCAGGCCGTGTCAGTGGCACTGTATTGTCCTCAAAGCGGGCAAAAAAGTTATTTAGTCTGCCTGGGAGCAAGACATCCGGGTCCGTGACGGGGCTGGTTTTCTTTTTGTAATCCGTGATTGACTGTAGACCCTGCCACATACCTCTTGTGTCTGAGCCGTTGAATTGAGATTCTACTTTGTCTCTATACTGACGCTTAGCTTGTTTGATTGCCTTGCGGAGGGAATAGCTACACTGTTTGTATTCGGTCATATTTCCGGTCACCTTGCCCTGATTAAAAGCAGTGGTTCGCGCTTTCAGTTTCACGCGAATGCTGCCATCAATCCACGGTTTCTGGTTTGGGAATGTTTTAATCGTTGCTATGGGAACGACATATTCAACGCACGTTCTAATGAACTCACACACCGAATCAGCGTATTCGTCAATGTTGTTGTCTGACGCAATACGAAACATATCCCAGTCCACGTGATGGAAGCAGTCTTGGAGTGTGGAATCAGATTGGTCGGACCAGCGTTGAACAGACCTCAGCGTGGGAGCTTCTTGTTTTAGTTTCTGTCTGTAGGCAGGGATAAAAAAAATGGAGTCGTGGTCAGCTTTTCCGAAAGGAGGGCGGGGCAGGGCCTTATATGCGTCGCGGAAGTTAGAATAGCAGTGATCCAAGGTTTTGCCAGCCCTGGTTGCGCAATCAATATGCTGATACAATTTAGGGAGTCTTGTTTTCAGATTAGCCTTGTTAAAATCCCCAGCTACAATGAATGCAGCCTCAGGATGTATGGATTCCAGTTTGCAAAGAGTCAAATAAAGTTCGTTCAGAGCCATCGATGTGTCTGCTTGGGGGGGAATATATACGGCTGTGATTATAATCGAAGAGAATTCCCTTGGTAGATAATGCGGTCGACATTTGATTGTGAGGAATTCTAAATCAGGTGAACAGAAGGACTTGAGTTCCTGTATGCTTTTGTGACCACACCACGTCTCGTTAGCCATAAGGCATACGCCCCCGCCCCTCTTCTTACCAGAAAGATGTTTGTTTCTGTCGGCGCGATGCGTGGAGAAACCAGCTGGCTGCACCGACTCCGATAGCGTCTCTCCAGTGAGCCATGTTTCCGTGAAGCAAAGAACGTTACAGTCTCTGATGTCCCTCTGGAATGCTACCCTTGCTCGGATTTCATCAACCTTGTTGTCAAGAGACTGGACATTGGCGAGAAGTATACTGGGGAGTGGTGCACGATGTGCCCGTCTCCGGAGTCTGACCAGAAGACCGCTACGTTTCCCTCTTTTACGAAGTCGTTTTTTTGGGTCGCCGGCTGGGATCCATTGTGTGTGTGTGTGTGTGTGTGTGGTGGGTGGAGGCTCAGGCAGGCTTGAGGGTCTGAGCGAGGGGACTAACAGGTTGCCTCTTTTGCCTTTTTGAACTCGGCAGCATGCTGGGAGAACAGGGGGGGGGGGGAACAACCAAAGGTGGTAATGGCTTTTGGAAGACCCATGCTGACAGATAGACCATTATCATCCTGATTCACTGTGGAATGGAGAATAGCTCTGATCACTGTTTATTTCCAAGGTCTCTTCTCCTTTTCCCCTCGACTGCCTTTGGCTGAATGCAAGGCCAACACACAACCCTAGTCATACTAGGAACCTCCATTATTTATAGAGCATACTGTAGGTAAAAGAGGAAGGAAGTCATGAAGTGTTGGTGTGGATTTGTTTGTTTAAATCATTGTTTAAATCTGTGTCAGTGTGGGTAGTGGATATTTGTCAGTGTGTGTGTTAGTAGGGGGTGTACTCATATGTGAGTGTGTGTGTTAGTGGGGGGTGTACTTGTGTGTGAGTGTGTGTGTTAGTGGGGGGTATACTCGTGTGTGAGTGTGTGTGTTAGTGGGGAGTGTAGTTGTGTGTGAGTGTGTGTTTTAGCGGGGGTGTACTTGTGTGTGAGTGTGTGTTTTAGCGGGGGTGTACTCGTATGTGGGTGTGTGTGTTAGTGGGTGGTGTAGTCGTGTGTGAGTGTGTGTTTTAGCGGGGGTGTACTCGTGTGTGAGTCTGTGTTATAGAGGGGGGTGTACTCGTGTGTGAGTGTGTGTGTTAGTGGGAGGTGTACTCGTATGTGAGTGTGTGTGTTAGTGGGGGGTGTACTCGTGTGTGAGTGTGAGTGTTAGTGGGGGGTGTACTCGTGTGTGAGTGTGTGTGTTATAGAGGGGGGTGTACTCGTGTGTGAGTGTGTGTGTTAGTGGGGGGTGTACCTGTGTGTGAGTGTGTGTGTTACTGGGGGTGTACTCGTGTGTGAGTGTGTGTGTTAGTGGGGGTGCACTTGAGTGTGAGTGTGTGTTTTAGCAGAGGTGTACTCATGTGTGAGTGTGTGTGTTAGCGGGGGTGTACTCGTGAGTGAGTGTTTAACTGTTTCAGTTTATAAGTAACACTGAAGTGTCTACTCCAGTCCGTGTGCATTGCTTTTTTTTTTTTGTGGGTGTGTGTTTGTCTGTCTGTTTAGGTGAGCTCTACTTAGAGGGGGGTAGAGGAGGAGGGTGGATGTGTGCATGTGTGCGTGCGTGTGTGTGTGGGTGTGGGTGTGTGTGTGCATGCTTGAGTGTCGGGGGTTAGTGTTGTAAACTTATCATCTCGTGATGACTTTTCACACCGCTCTAAGACAAGTTAAGCCCGCTCTAATTACACCACATCTGTTGCAGCAGAGAGGTATTCTGGTCATGTGGTTTAACAAATACTTTCACATTCATAGTAGTACATACTAATGAGCTAGAGGGCCCAGGGCAACTCACATCTCTCCAAAAAGATCAAACTCCCAGGCAGCCTCACAACAGAGCCAGGCAGCCTCTCTCCCTCCCAGCCTCACAACAGACCCAGGCAGCCTCCCTCCCTCCCAGCCTCACAACAGACACAGGAAGTTTGCCTCCCAGCCTCACAGCAGACCCAGGAAGCTTCCCTCCCAGCCTCACAGCAGACCCAGGAAGCCTCCCTCCCTCCCAGCCTCACAACAGACCCAGGAAGCCTCCCTTCCTCCCAGCCTCACAACAGACCAAGGAAGCCTCCCTTCCTCCCAGCCTCACAGCAGACCCAGGAAGCCTCCCTCCCTCCCAGCCTCACAGCAGACCCAGACACGCAGCCAGGACTCGGCCACAACAACCTGGCTTTGGAAAATGACCACAAGAGAAAATGATACAAACGAAACAAGATAAACTATTGCAACACTTCATGTGGAAATTATGTTGCTGGCATGACAACAATCTGAAGGGGTTATCAAGGTAAATCACACACACATGCACACACACGCATGTGGGCACACACACGTACATACATAAACAACATACAATGGTTTATCAAGGTAAATCAAATCATCTGTCTTGTGTAATTACTGTCTACAAATAAAGGTTGCCTTACCAATTGTGACTATCAAAATATGTGTGGAAAACTATCATCAATAAGTCTCTGTAGAGTTGTAACCACCACAAGGACATCAGGCTGTAGTGTAAATGTGATAAGGTTGTGCTTTAATAACCCAGTAAGCTGTGTGTAATGACTGTTGGGGAGACAGGGGATAAAAGGCTTGGCTCTAACTGCAGGAGTTAGTTAAACAGGTGTTGGTAGTTGGAAACCTCCTGGGGAGAGGGACTAGGACTGACACACACACACACACACACACCCGCATGCACACACACAGACACAAACACTCAGACAGACACACACACACAGACACACACACACACACACCTGCATGCGCACACACAGACACAGACACACACACACACACTCAGACAGACAGACACACACACACAGACACAGACACACACACACACACACAGGGGCTGCAAGGCGGAGGCCCAGACCATTGATAACACAGTCATGGGATCCCTGGAAACCTGTGAAGGATTAGCTGTCTGAAAATGTGTATCTACTTAATAGAGGATAATAAGGTTTCCTCTGCATCACCAGAAATGACACAACTAGAATACAAAGAGTTGGAGACTGATCCCAAGTCACGTCCAGAGGCTGGACACCAATGGGTTTTATTAAACAAATTACCCAAAATGGCCTCAAATTGTTTTCCTGCACTATTTATCTTAGGGATTTAGTAAATTGCCGTTGCTGGCTCTTTTGAGACGACTGTTAGTGATACATGACTTTAACATATGGTTCACTGCAATAGAGGAGCTTTAGTTTAGCTTGTGGTTTCTGACAGTCAACCTCAGCTGGGTATAAGGATCTGTTTTCCATAGCAGAGACATTCCAAAAAGGCATTAGGTGATGTATCAAAAAAGAAAAACACAAGATGGGGGCACACACACACACACACACACACACACACACACTGTCTTCAACACAGTGATTCTTCACCCTCTGCAGTCAAGTGGCACACCCCCTAAGGATACAATACATCCTTATTGGCCAGCCACTCTATTAGTGACACGAGGTCACACTATGAATGTATGAAACTTATGAAGGCTCTCCCCACTGCTCCAATATGCAGAGAAAGAACAAAAAAAGATGTTGTGTCCTCCGTGTATGATTATATCTCCTACCTTCATCCTCCCGTTGCTGACCCAAGGGCCACTCTTTTATTGGCATCAGATGCTGCCTGCCTCACAATGTACAAAAGAGACCATTATTCAGAGCCAATATTAAAGCTGCCCTTCACATGCATGCAACATTACACACACACACATATGGATGGACGCACGCAAGCAACCACTAGGAAGCACGCACACACAGACACACACACGCACGTTCACATGAAATATGAACACAGAAAACTATGTGTTGTCTCCATATGTGTGTAGGGTATTCAGTACAAATGTATAAGCGCTGGTGCCTGTGCTAGATATAGGCAGCGCCGCAGCCCCTAGCCCAGCCTATATCCTGTCAAGGTAAATGACAGAGGGACAGAGAAGCTATGTGTCCACCATCTCGTCTGAAATCATTAACCTCAAGGCAGTTGAATACCTTCACTCCAATCAGTTTTCTTATACCATCACTCTCATGTTGATCACATGTGGCAAACAAGATGGGAAAATAATGCTGATACTACCATGTGGCTCCCTGACTTGTTATCTACATGTGTGTGTGTGCACGTGTGTGTGTGTGTGTGTGTGTGTGTGTGTGTGTGTGTGTGTGTGTGTGTGTGTGTGTGTGTGTGTGTGTGTGTGTGTGTGTGTGTGTGTGTGTGTGTGTGTGTGTGTGTGTGTGTGTGTGTGTGTGTGTGTGTGTGTGTGTGTGTGTGTGAGTGAGAGTCGGGGGTGAGTACAGCTATCAAATACTTTTTAAAGCTTGATTTCCCAGGGGAAATGACAGAGGTCATCTATTCGGCAGTGGGATGAAAACAACATTTGCATCTGATTGGTCACACCCACGACATTAAAGTTTTAGCCAGACAAAAACATGTCAAAGAAATTTACATGGGAGCTCTGACAACCCTACAGAGTCGGGGACACAGCCCATTGCCACATCCAATTACAGAGGCTACTTTTATTGTGTGTGGACTTCCCATTTCCCATTCGCAATAAAAACAGAACAGGGAGGAGATATTTTTCTTTGTCACTCGCATTATCACCCGCTCCATCCGTTGAGTGTGTATCAAGCTGCCAATCAGAATTAGGGAGGCAGTTGGCTAGCCAGGCCTGAGATGATGATTCGCCTGACTCAGCCCCCATGCATGGATTTAAATAATAAAAGAGAGATTTCTACTCCTCTGAAGGCCCTGAGCACCGTGCCAATAAGAGAGCAGGGAAATGGGGAAATGGCTGTGTGTTGAGAAATAACTGCAAATTGAGGGTATAATGAACATGTTTAATATTTCATTTCTTCTGGATGGAAAGATCTATAGTGGGTGGCTTTTTTTTCACTCTCCCTCACTCTCCTGCACCATTTGGTAGAATTAGACTCTTTTTGGCCCTAGAAACCATGAAAGAATTACATCCGGCGTCTGCTGATGTGAGCAAGAGAGAGAAAGAATAAGAGAGCGCGAGTGAAAGAAAGGCCAGAGTGAGAGAGAGACCAGAGACAGAGAGAGACAGTCTGACAGCATAAAGATGGTAATCATTTACAATTACACATTGCCAAATCCCTCATCTCTATCCGTTCCTCACTCTCAGCTTCCTCAGATCAAGAGCTCAAATGAAATGGGGTAGAGTAGAGTCTGAAGGCTGGAGGCTGGGGCTGGAGGCTGGAGGTTGGTGGTTGGAAGCTGGGGGCTGGGGCTGGTGGCTGGTGGCTGGGGCTGGGGGCTGGTGGTTGAAGGCTGGAAGCTGGTGGCTGGAGGCTGGTGGCTGGTGGTTGAAGCCTGGAAGCTGGGGCTGGTGGCTGGAGCCTGTAGGCTGGTTGCTGGTGGCTGGAGGCTGGAGGCTGGTGGTTGAAGGCTGGAAACTGGGGCTGGAGACTAGTGGTTGGAGGCTGTTGGCTGGAGGCTGGAGGCTGGTGGCTGGTGGCTGGTGGCTGGTGGCTGGTGGCTGGAGGCTGGTGGTTGGTGGCTGGTGGCTGGTGGCTGGTGGCTGGTGGCTGGTGGCTGGTGGCTGGTGGCTGGTGGCTGGTGGCTGGTGGCTGGTGGCTGGTGGCTGGTGGCTGGTGGCTGGTGGTTGGTGACTGGAGGCTAGGGCTGAGTGGCCTCCCTTCCTCCCTGCTCATCTGATAGGTAGGCCGTGCTTCTTCCCTATCCACACAGTACATTATATTACATTTACCTTTGGGAACAAAGTATTTTGCAATCAGAGGAAAATGCAGTCACAAAAAATATATTAGCATCCATTGACAATGAACAGGATAGAGATAGGTCAGAAACTGCACTGTAGTTGAAGTAAAACATTATAATAAGACACATATAGGTTTCCTTTGTCCCATGACTAAGAAAAATCATCCAATGTGTGGTTTGTCTGTGTGATTGTGTTTAATTGAATCTAAGTTGTATAAAAACCTCACCATAACATTATCCTGCAGTCTTTTGAGGCTCCAGAAAGTAGATTTGGTTTTGCCTCGTCTTAAATGTTTCAAGAACAGAACCTTTTTGATGACGAATAAGAAATGGCCACAAATATGTGTCCTAAGTGATACAGTAGGTTTGGACTGTTTATCTTGCATTTGTTTCACTTTTCTTTGTTTTGGTCCGAGACATTTGAAATAGCACTAGGACCGAGCAGCGATTTCAAGGGGCTTTAGAAAGACAATACTTTTTGTTTTTACGGATGCGTAATTGCATATGATAGCTCTCTGCCTCACATGAATATTCAGTTAAAATACTACAGCCTCAAGTCAAAAACACAGTCAGTCTATTGAGGACAGCACTCTGAAAACCAACCCTCATAAGACAATGGGAGCGAAGCCAATCCCTGGCCCTTTCTAAGGACAGGGCCAGAGTATCTTGTTCTATGTGATACTCAGCTTGTTTGACTTTACACAAAGTATTAGGCCCATTTGCCAAGAACAGAGTGACATATTATTTTAGCCAGGGAGCCAATGAAAGGGCTTCTTGTTGGGGTCACATGACATGAGTTTATTAGATAAACCCCCAACCAAGCAGTGTTCATCCCAATCCCCTTTAAGGCCCATTATGCAGGACACAAACCCAGTGCCTTTGAAGATTAACACTTTAAAACCCATTGGGAAGTTGTAAATCTCCGTGCTGGGTTCTGTCAGGGTTACCAGGGAGAGAGAGCCTCTGCCACGCTGTGGGAAACAACCACCTTTATCAATAATAAATATCGCTCGGCTGCTAAACTCTCTTCAACTAGCTTTAGCATCTGTCCATAACTGCCTTAAGACCACGCTAATGAAGCCGTCAGAGCAGAGGTAACCCAAACATTCATTGCCTAACATGAATAATAATTATGGTCATGGAAATAATCTGAATAAAGTGTGCCAACAGCGTAGTATATCCAGTACATGGATTAGCAGTGATTCGTTAGGTAAGACATCGTAAAATAAATAGGGTGCACAAGGCGTTATTTTCTTAGAAACCTTCTTCAAAGGAAGCACCATCAGACTACATTATGGAGGAACAAGGTCAAGTACAGACCATTAATTCAATCTGCTCCTAACACACACTCAGTACTGAGACCAATACACTTCAGCAGTTAAACATTTATTTTCACATGTCCTGGATTTGTGTGGTGTTAGTGATGATTACTGGATTCCTCTTTTTTCTGTACTTTTAATCTGCCTGGGAGTCATACTGTATTCATGTCAGCATTTCAAATAAACATGTGTATTCATTTCATTTATTACAGGTAAAAACAAGAGGCAAAACAAAACAGATGAACTATACTGCAAAATCTTCAATTGTACTCAACTTGCAGAGAGAGGGGGGCGGTCTCAGGAGAAGACTGTAGACTTTACATTACTCTTCTTTTCAAGTGCTTATGAAAGCATTTATGAGATGAGCACAGTGAAATTAATAAAACCATGCCCTTTCATTTGGAATTGATTTGGCATAATGGTTGGGTAATTAGAGTGATGAGCTAGCAGACACAATGCTGCTTGTCTGTCTAGGAACAGGAACATGTACAGTAGCTGTGTGTGTATCCAGCGGGGCCTGTGGCCTGTAGCCCCCATGGAGGACCCTGACCAGGTTAGTCTAGTTTGTTTACATGTGTTTCTATGGTACTTCTTGTGGGTTATACTACAAATCTGGATCAAGGAGTAAGCCAGCTAACTAACCTAAATATTCTGATATAACTTCAAATGGGCATGGTCCAATTGATTTAACAAACAAAAACACATAACCAAGTTTAGATATTTTAATATACCAGAAAATCTGTAGTTATTTCCGTTTGATTATCAAAGTTAGCTGGCTAACTAATTTATTCTACTTTGTAGTATACCCCTCTGGTCTGTGGGCAGCTAGTGAGTCTACAGGAATGATGTATTTGTACAGAGGATTTACCCCAGTGTTTTACCATGACCGGCACTCGTGCCTCACTGGGCCGTGGCTCCGGCAGACATGCTCTAACTTGGTGCCAAGCCCAGGCCCTCAGTACTTGTTCATCTGCACTTACATAACAATGGCTAACTATGAACTTTAAAGGCCCAGTACAGCTGTTTTTATCTCTATATAAATTATTTCTGGCATCTTACTGCACCTTACTTTGAATCCAAATGGTCAAAAAGAAACAGAAATATTAATAGCTTCTTAGCAAGAACAATTTCTCAAGCAAGAATTTAGCTAGGACTGTCTGGGAGTGGTCTAAGTGGTAAAACGGAAGCTATCTGTTATTGGCAGAGAGGTTTGGAGTTCTCTTTCTTATTGGTCTATTAAATAATTTACCGCCTGGTGATATAACCAGGCTGACCAAAACTCCATCCCACAGCGATTTCAGGCTGTCTTTTCGAACAGCTCTTACACTAAAAGGGCATTATCATAGTTTTCACAATTTCCCAGTATTATTCTAATCTCACAGTGTGGAAATATATACACAACACAGGTCATTTTTGACTGCACTGGCCTTTAACACCTTCTCACAAAGCAACAGTCTTGAATGATGCAGAGGTCATTGATTCTGCCTGCCCCAAGTCTTTAGTGTCTCTCCTGATGGAAACACAATGACACTAGAGCTACATGAACACGAAACACTGGTGCCACCCTGGTGTGGAGCTAAATGGAAGTGGAAAAGCAGCAGAGAGTGTTAGTTATAAAGACGAGTGGAATCCACAGCTCCTTAATCTGAGCAAGCATCTGGCAGGTTAGGAGATAGGAAGAGAGGAGGGAAGGGAAGAAGGAGAGGAGGAGAGTGAGAGTCAGGTGTCAGCCTGCTCATCCCCTGTTCGTGGAGATTCTGGGAGAGCTGTGCTCCTCTCCTTAATCTCATCGTCAAGAGTGAGCAGTTAGTGGGCTGGCATCAAGGCATCAGAGGTGTCTCAGTTGCGTGGAGATTGTGTGAGGTAGAGCCACCACCCCCCACCTCCACTATCCTCTCCTTGTTGTGTCTCTCTGTGATCTAGCAGTCATGTATATGATTGGATTTTGGCTTAACAAAAACCTGAAATTACACACCTATTGTGCCCAGGCTAAGCCCGCTTTCACAGCGATAGAAGCAGGCTCGGCACGGCTCTCTTGGCTGCTGACATTCGGGATCCCGCCCCTTGTCCCTTCCAGGTTGTTGAAGGGAAGGGATAATAGGATTAGAAGGGAAGGGGGCTCTGGGAAGCATCGATTGCCACATTTGGTGGGCTGGTTAGAAAGGGGTCTGACGCGGGTCGCAGGGTACAGGATCAGTCATACCCGGGTGAGGGGTGGCACCTTGGCACTGCCAGATCAGGAGGGTACAAGGGGGCACAGAGGGAAGAGAACGAGGGCCTTTATTGAGAGCCTGACACTGGACCATCTGTGACACTCCCCTCGGGCTATGCTTATGCTCATCACAGAGATTCTGATAACACTGAGTGTGACTAACATGCCATACAAATCTCCACATCCCAGGCAGAGAGAGAGAGAGAGGGGTGCATGAGAGAGAGAGGGGTGCATGAGGAGCCTCTCTCTCTCACACACACACACAACTCTCAGCAGTGGGCTGGAACAGGGAACAGGATCTGATGTAGGGGGGGGGTGGGAAAAGACAGACAGCCAGGGTAATGATGGGGTGAGACTGTGTATGTCAAGTATATGTAATTAAATGAGAAACTGACAGTGGATGAGCCAAACATGCACTGGAGGGGGTCAAAGGTAAAGGGGAGGAGCTCAGTGGCATAATGCTGAGTTTTAATGACACAGGCCATATCTGTTACAGAGGACTGACTGAAGTAGGTGGATTTGAGCCCCCATATATAAGCCCTGTTTAGAGGAGTATGTCTATGTGTGTGTGAGAAGGAGGAGGTTTAAATAGAGCCAAGGTGCGTTTGTGAGAGGGATAATGTATCATGAAACACATTCCACACTGCATGTCACCTGAGATTGGCAGTTGGACAAAGTTAAGAGACAGTACAACTCCTCTACCACTAACTGGTTGACTGAACCATGCTTTAATGTGCTCCCTCGCTCCCTCACTTCCTCTCCTTCTTCTCCCTCGCTCCATACCTCCCCTGTCCTCCGGCTACCATAAGAACATGGACGTGGAGCTCAGGAAATGATAGCTGACCCTGCATGACCTATCCTTCCCTCCTATTCACTCAGACTGTTAACACCTTAACAGGGCAGGCCCCGCTCTCTCACCAGACAGAACATATGAGGGTGGGAGGGAGTGTCTGCGAGCGTGCATGCTTGTTTGTGTGCACGTGTGCAAGTGTGTGTGTGCATGTCTGTGTGTTGTACCCGTTCAACACATACCCCCCTTGGGGCATCCCTCCTCTCTCCTTGTTCATTTAACAGCCTGGACCCCCAACCTTAGTAACGAGACAAACATACTGACCATCCTCCCCTCCTCCTCCCCTCTTCTCCTCTCAGTGATGTTCCTCCCTCCCTCCCTCCTGTTCAGTCCTACTCCTCATTATGAAGACACAATGGGAAGCAGCGGCTGCCTCAGCCAATAGCACTAAATATAAATAATGCAAGGTCAATGTCCTTTCTCTCTTTTCTTCCCCTATTCCCAGAGGACAGGGGCAGGCCTGAGCCCTGACACACACACACACACACACACACTCCTCTTTTCCACCACAGCGGCATCTGAGGTGCCTCTGCTGTTTCTGGAAATAAGAAGAGATGGAATAAAAACACTGAGTCTCCCTCCCTCCCCAGAGCCAGAGGGACAGCTTAGTCTTATCAGCCTCAACCTGCTTATTAGATCCTCCAGGACACGCTACGCTCCTCACTTTACAACAACCTCCTTTTTCCTCTCCCTCTGTCTCTCTATCTCAGCCAGGCCTAATGCCTAATGCCGCATCACACTTCGGTGAGGAGCAGGGGTCTTTCACCCAGACAGGTGCAGACAGGAGGTTGAAACTGTTCCTCTATTCTGAGACCTGAATCTAATGTGATGCTACTCTCTCACCAACAGACTGTGGGCTGGTCACAAACGTCTGTCCATACTAGAATTTACAGTAGAGGTAATGACAGTAATGTTTAACAAACCCTGTAGTATTAGAAATCCTTGAACAACATCCACTACAGGTGGACATGTACGGTGCCTTCAGAAGGTATTCATACCCTTTGAATTATTCCAAATGTTGTTGTGTTACAGCATGAATTTAATATAGATTAAATATATATTTTCTCTCAGCTATCTACACACAATACCCCATAATGACAAAGTGAAAATACGTTTTTAGAAATGTTATCACATTTATGGAAAATGAAACACAGAAATATCTCATATACATAAGTATTTACACCTCTGAGTCCATACAAGTTACGGTCATATTTGGCAACGATTATAGCTGTGAGTCTTTCTGAGTAAGTCTCTAAGAACTGTGAGTCTTTCTGAGTAAGTCTCTAAGAGCTGTGAGTCTTTCTGAGTAAGTCTCTAAGAGCTGTGAGTCTTTCTGAGTAAGTCTCTAAGAGCTGTGAGTCTTTCTGAGTAAGTCTCTAAGAGCTGTGAGTCTTTCTGAGTAAGTCTCTAAGAGCTGTGAGTCTTTCTGAGTAAGTCTCTAAGAGCTGTGAGTCTTTCTGAGAGTCTCTAAGAGCTGTGAGTCTTTCTGAGTAAGTCTCTATGAGCTGTGAGTCTTTCTGAGGGTCTCTAAGAGCTGTGAGTCTTTCTGAGTACGTCTCTAAGAGCTGTGAGTCTTTCTGAGTAAGTCTCTAAGAGCTGTGAGTCTTTCTGGGTAAGTCTCTAAGAGCTGTGAGTCTTTCTGAGTAAGTCTCTAAGAGCTGTGAGTCTTTCTGAGGAAGTCTCTAAGAGCTGTGAGTCTTTCTGAGTAAGTCTCTAAGAGCTGTGAGTCTTTCTGGGAGTTTCTAAGAGCTGTGAGTCTTTCTGAGTAAGTCTCTAAGAGCTGTGATTCTTTCTGAGTAAGTCTCTAAGAGCTGTGAGTCTTTCTGAGTAAGTCTCTAAGAGCTGTGAGTCTTTCTGAGTACGTCTCTAAGAGCTGTGAGTCTTTCTGAGTAAGTCTCTAAGAGCTGTGAGTCTTTCTGAGTAAGTCTCTAAGAGCTGTGAGTCTTTCTGAGTAAGTCTCTAAGAGCTGTGAGTCTTTCTGAGTAAGTCTCTAAGAGCTGTGAGTCTTTCTGAGAGTCTCTAAGAGCTGTGAGTCTTTCTGAGAGTCTCTAAGAGCTGTGAGTCTTTCTGAGTAAGTCTCTAAGAGCTGTGAGTCTATCTGAGTTAGTCTCTAAGAGCTGTGAGTCTTTCTGAGTAAGTCTCTAAGAGCTTTAGATCCACCTGGATTGTACAATATTTGCCCTTTTTTAAATTATTTTTTAAATCTCAAGCTCTGTCAAGTTGATTGCTGATCATTGCTAGACAGCCATTTTGAAGTCTTGCCATAGATTTTCAAGCCGATTTAAGTCAAAACTGTAACTAGGTGACTCAGGAACACTAAATGTCATCTTAGTAAGCAACTCCAGTGTATATTTGGCCTTGTGCTTAAGGTTATTGTCTTGCTGAAAGGTGAATTTGTCTCCCAGCATCTGTTGGAAAGCCAGGTTTTCCTCTAGGATTTTGCATGTGCTTAGCTGTATTCTTTGCTAATAACGAGCATTCACATAACATGATGCAGCCACCACCATGCTTGAAAATAAGAAGAGCGGTACTCAGTGATGTGTTGTGTTGGATTTTCCCCAAACAGCGCTTTGTGTTCAGGACATAAAGTTAATATCTTTGCCATATTTTTTGCAGTTTTACTTTATTGCCTTATTGCAAACAGGATGCATGTTTTGGAATTTCTTTATTCTGTACAGGCTTCCTTCTTTTCAATTAGGTTAGCATTGTGGAGAAACTGCAATGTTGATCCATCCTCAGTTTTCTCCCATCATAGCCATTAATCTCTTGAACTGTTTTAATGTTACCATTGGCCTCATGGTGAAATCCCTGAGCGGTTTCTTTCCTCTCCTGCAACTGAGCTAGGAAGTATGCCTGTATCATTGTAGTGACTGGGTGTATTGATACACAGTGTAATGAATAACTTCACCATGCTCAAAGGGATATTCAATGTCTGATTTATTTAATTTGACCCATCTACCAATAAGTGCCCTTGTTAGCGAGGCCTTGGAAAACCTCCCTGGTCTTGTGGTTGAATCTGTGTTTGTAATTCACTGCTCGACTGAGGAAACTTACAGATAATTGTATGTGTGAGGTACAGAGATAAGGTAGTCGTTAAACAATTATGTTAAACACTATTATTGCACACAGAGTGAGTTCATGCAACTTATTACTTGTTAAGCACATTTTTACTCCTGAACTTATTTAGGCTTGCCATAACAAAGGGGTTGAATACTTATTGACTCAAGACATTTCGGCTTTTATTTTTTTATTAATTTGTAAACATTTCTAAAAACATAATTCCACTTTGACATTATGGGTATTGTGTGTAGGCCAGTGACACAACATCTCAATGTAATCCATTTTAAATTCAGGCTGTCACACAACAACATGTGGAATAAGTCAAAGGGTGTAAGAACTTTCTGAAGTTATTGTACATGCACCATCAGAGAGCCAGTCATTTCCTGGTGGCCCTATCTGAGGGATAACCTGTGGGAGGAGGGAGCTAGGCAGCCAGCCTGGTGCTGCTGGGGGAGGAGATGGGAGATGGAAGCAAAAGTCAGGGCATGGTCTCCCAGCAGATCTCCTCCTCCTCCCCCTGATGCAGGTCAAAGACAGGCCCGGCCAGGAGGCTCTGCCTGGCCCTCAACCATCTGCCACAACCCCAGGAGCTGCCAGGAACCCCCCCCCCCCACACACACACATACACACAGACACAGCCTCAGAGCAGAGCAGCAGCCCGCTTAGCTTATCCCCCCCAGCTCCGTGCAGCCCAGCACCCGGCCTTGGAGAAGAGAAAAACAGCCTGTCATTCACAGTGCATGCGTGTGCATGCTACCATCACACATGCCAGTCATCTTGACATTAATCATTTCATAATTAGTTGGGTGCTCATATTTGTCCTATTTCACACAAGTAAAAGTATGTATTATACACAAGTGTGAATTGGAAATCTATTTTTGCATATCCCAACTCTCCCTGAGACACCCTCAGAGAGTGGGGTCACAGCCAGGGTCTGCCATTATCAACAGCTGACCCTGGAGCAATTAGGGTTAAGTGTCTTGCTCAAGGGCACATCGAAGTTAAATATTGTAGTATCACTGTAGCTGCAGTTTCATGGCCAAGTTTGAGGACTGCTTATCTAGTTCTGTTACAGGGCCTATGCCATCCAAAGAGAGGAGGTAGGAGTAGAGAGGAGGGGGTAGGAGGGTGGTTAGGGTAACCCTGGGCCACAGGCGTCCCTCCCATCCCATCCCACTGCCTGCCCTGGCCCAGTCCCAGCCCTCCGAGCCCAGGGGGGGGGGGGGGGGGGGGGGGGGGGGGGGGGGGGGGGGGGGGCAGTGGATACCAGAACACCATGTGGCGTCTTAAGATAGCCTCTCTGGGGCAGCAACACAGAGGTATCATATCTCTGTGATCACTACCAAGACAAGATCCCAATAAAGGACACTGATTTACACCAACGCAAAGGGTTCCTGACTATGCACACAGACTCACACACACACAGGCTATCCCATTAGTTAAGATCCATCATATCCTCCTGATGAAGTCACCAGGGAACTCCCTCGGTAAGTCTCTCTGTAAATACAAACATGTATATTTAGGAGTGTAGCCATGCGAGAGGGATCCCGTTACTTAGGGGAGACGGGAGACTCAGGGTTTAAAATGAAAAGCTCTTAGTGGAGGTTTCATCAGTGGAGTGACACCCTAGCCCTCCGAGAGCCGTCAACGAGCGTCAGAGGCAAATTCCACGGATCCCTACCACGTCCTCACCAATTGTCACTGCCGTGCCGGAGGCGTCTCAACGTCTGTCACTCAGATGCCACGGAACAAGGATGGCAATGCATTATGGGAATGGTATCAGTGTCAATTGTTGTGTCCCAAATATCATTCTATTCCCCATATAGTGCACTACTTTTGACCAGAAAGTAGTGCACTATATAGGGAATAGGGTGTCATTTGGGACGTAACCAGTGTCTGCCTACATGCTAATGGTGCTAACAACATGTCAATAACCTTACAGTCTTTATACTGAGGTCCTCGTAGTGAGGGGTCTTGGAGTGTTGTCAAGTGGAGACCTTTTATTATAACCTGACTAATTCAATATTATTAGTACACTGGTCAGACTAATAGTTGATTGTGTTTAAAACAGGTGAGAATAAGATGAGTGAGTAAGGTCGTTTGTGAAGTGTGAATGAAGAACAGAAGAGCATTATGAATGGTGTGAGAGTGATCCCCTCTCCAGTGGGCTTTATCCCTATTGATCAGGGAACCACCGCCACACCTAGGGTGAGTACAGATAACACTTCTATTCAACAACACACACAGCATTAACCAGGTCTAAGTGTGATAAAGTCACACCATCAGATAGTGTTAAAAGAGCAGCTAATGAGGCCAATTAGGACTCATCAAGTCCTGCTCTTCTCCTCTGAGGTGCCAACAAACACCCAAAACCCCAATCCACAGACTGATCACTGATCCATCAGAAGGTGCCACCAATACAAAATGGACAACAACATGTTACCTGATGACAGAACAGGCTGGAGGAGATACTCCTTCACTAGTGCCCACTAGACTTCAGGAAGTGGAGGGTGAAAAATAGGCAAAGAGCCACTGATTCTAACCTCTAATCACTGATATTTGACCTATCTAGTGGACATTATTGTCCCTGTATCCAAGAGCCACACATGGCGGGGTTAGGTCTAATGACTGAGTGAATCAGGCCAGGGCAGGTTCAGGCTGGGGCTGGAAGCTGAGGGCCAGCAGTGAGCTCCATGGCCCCTGAATTGTCTCCAGTTCCCTGTGCTACCTCCTGGCTTTTCCTTAATGACACCTGTGGCCCTGATGAGTGGGCCCCTGAACAGCCATAAATAAGGGCCGGGACATGTGATCGCGAGATATGGTTCTCTGCCTGTCACAACTTTCACCGCAAACTGAGCACCTGATACATCCCCAGCACCCAGAGGTAGCGACCAGCATATTTCTCCCCTGCATTGGAAATCAATGAGCAGCAAATGATTTATGTAAAATATACTCTGTGTTGAATTACTGTCGGTGGAGGCCGGGGTATACAGGAACATGAACGCACAAATCATACACCAATGCAGGATGCAGGTGGACGGGGGCCGGGGAGGTGTGTGTGTGTGTGTGTGTGTGTGTGTGTGCGTGTGTGCGTGTGCATGTGAGTGTGCGTGTGCATGTGAGTGTGCGTGTGCATGTGAGTGTGAGTGTGCGTGTGTGTGTGTATGTGTGTGTGTGTGTGTGTGTGTGTGTGTGTGTGTGTGTGTGTGTGTGTGTGTGTATGTGTGTGTGTGTGTGTGTGTGTGTGTGTGTGTGTGTAGCAATGACTTTCATAAGAGCCATTCACAACTTAATTTCCTCTTCTTGGGACGATAACAGAGTAGAAAAATTACTTTTTGTTATAACTGCTTCAATGTTCTTTTGTTTTCCAGTTTAATCTATTTCCAGAATCTCCAGTGCTCCCTGAGCTCCTTAAAAGATGACTTGTCTTTCCCTGTTGACCCACTTAGCTGCTATTGATATTGGTATTGATTCTATCCGTTCTTACTGTCACAACACAGGGTAACGATGAGAAAGGATGAGTTGAGCTTTATTGTCTCTGAAACTAATCAGAGGCAACAGTATCACAGCTAGTCATTCACTGAGAGAACAGATACAGGGCCATCTATCTGGAAAGAAGATATCAACAGAGAGAAACTACCCAAAAAGCAATGCTCCAAAGAGCAGGTTTGTATTCAGTAGTGCAAAACGTTTTGCAACAGATAGCAAAAATCTCTGTCCCTGTTTCACTGTGTTTGAAAATGTTTGCCACCCACTAAACACGGTCCAGAGCACAACTCCTTGTGGATGCTAGGAGAATGTGGAAGAGAGGAGAAGAGGCGCGTGTGCTGGGGGCCGATGGCAGGGTGTCTGGGGTCCTGTAGGGCTGCTGATTTACGACAGGCAGGGCGTAGGACTCCCGCTCCCTCTGATCAGGGCTCCCAGGGCTGTCCCTCTGTTATTCTCCCCCCTCTGTGAAGCTTCCAGGCCTGGAACTGACAGAGCCATCCTTGACCTCCCTCCCCCAGCCTCCTCAGCCAGCCGCTTCGCTAGCTCACTTAATGTTCCCACATTATAAATCATTCCAGACAAAGTGAGTTGGATAACTGTAGCATTTCTGGAGGATGGTGCTACTCTCTGATCTCACTGCCAGACAGCCCACAGGCCCCATAGACCACCAGACCTGTCCTGTCCACCCATTGACCCAGAAAGGTACCCCTGGAGTTTAGCCCTTAGCTTTAGCCCTAGACTTATCTTTAGCCTAACCATTAGCCTAGCCACTAGCATTAGCCAACAGCTACAGCATTAGGCTAGCCACTAGCATTAGCCAACAGCTATAGCATTAGGCTAGCCACAAGCATTAGCCAACAGCTATAGCATTAGGCTAGCCACTAACGAATCTGACACTCCTTTCTCACAATGTAAAGGTTGCAGCTACTGAACTGAGGGGCCCTCATACACAGCAGCTCCACAAATATCATTTTCAATTTCCCATAGTCATTCAACACTAAAACAAAGTGACTGTGGCGGTGTCATGGGAAATCTATGTGACAAGAGCAAGAATATGTTTGTTTAAACCTGCCTGGCAAATGAATGTTTATTTTACAGAGTCAAGTTCTCTAGCATGGAGCACTGTGACTCTTTTTGAAAGGACTGATTTCAGGGGGTACGCATTCCAGCTTTCTAGAACTTACTGCAGATATGTCAGAGTGATAGGCGTATAGTTTGTACTTACCTCTGACTCGCTGTCTGTTTTGGTGTGGCCAAGGATCCTAGAACCTATAAAGGAAAATAACTAGGTTAACTAACTATTACAATCCTGAGACAGATACACTAACAGCTTGTTTTCATTATTTCTATTGAAACATACATAGATACATCAATGTTGCATCGACATCTAATAAAAAGTAAATAAAATATAAATGTTGACTCACTAAATCACTACAAAATGTAGGTGAACATGTGTTGTCATGACATGAAATATGACTGTGTTAATGACACTAACGAGGGGTGTTGTGTGGTACAGACAGGGGTCGTTCTGCATGGGGGTCTTCCCCCAGACACACACAGTAACTCAGGGCAGATTTATCACCTGAAGGGTTAAGGGTGGGACACAGGCTTCAGGGGGCAGCTGATCCAGGGAAGTTTGCTTTTACCTCTTTTCTTTTCTCCCTTTAGAAAACAACGAGTTCAACTTCACACAGGTTGCTCTCTGAGGACAAAGTCCATAAAGCAGCTAGAAGGACGCCTGCATTCCAAATGGCACCTTTTTCCCTACATAGTGAACTACTTTTGACTCCAGCCCAATGGTCCCTGGTCAAAAGTAGTGCACTATAAAAGGAATAGAGTGACATTTGTGACGCACACTAGGAGGAGGTAGGTAGCTCTATGCAGCCACATGTCTGAGGAGTAATGTGATCCTGAGGGGTTTGACTGACCGCTGTTAACTTTTATTACAGTAAATACTACCAGTCACTTCTCTCATGTCTCACAAGGCCCCGGCTGGGTTTACGTTCAGCTTGTGTTTGATTAACCCCTGTGATACACTCTAGGCCCATTTGAACACACCCAGTACACACTTAAATGAAATACAAATGTCCAACCCATAAAAATGTATAAATACGTATTCCTACCTATACAGACAAGACATAAATGCAGTGCTGAATACAGGTTATGAAAACATTCAGGAACGTACAAACAATCCTTCTGTTAGGTACTTCCATGGACAAACATGTAAAGAAAACACTCATATAAGCTAATGCACAAATGCAGGAACACACAAAGAAAACACAGCTCTCTACTAATCACTGTTCTGTGGTAATGGCAGCCTGTGTTGTGTTTCTGTGTGTGATGAGAGAGAGGCCTATGCAGACAGATATGCAGGCAGGCAGTGTGTGGATGAGGAGATCAGTGAGGTAGAGCCCCTGATTGATAAACTCCCTATCTGGCTATTTACGATCTGGCTGCAGAAGAGGCAGCTTTCGCCAGACAGAAAAGCAATTAATCTGCAAACGAGCTGGGGAACAGCCGGTCTGAGCATTGGAGCCTCCTACCGCCGCCGCTCTGGAGGAGAGATAAGGCTGCAGACGGCTATTTATTGTACAATTTAATTAAGTGCTTGTTAACGCTAGTTATCTTAACAGTCACAAAATTACCGTTGTAATGCATTTTGTTTGAGGAAAAATGGAGAGGGTTGGAGCACTTTATGAAAGAGCAGGGCACAGCTTGCCTTCATTTGAAATCCCAGTATAAATTCAGAGAGGAGGGAGGCGGATGCCACAATGATCTAAGCTCAGGCGCTAATGGTTATTTAATATGGCCATCAGCGGTCCCAAGTCCCCAGCATACGGCGCTCGCACAATAGCCTCCAAACCCTCTTTAACACTTATTTGAGATGACAGGAAAAATGAAACCGTTTGTGCTTTCAATGGAAAAGCAATCATTGGTACATTATACTCCGCTTGCCCTATCATGCTAATGCTCGGTAAAAATGTCACCAAATGTATTTAAAGGGCTGATGGAGTGTTGCCGTTTGATTCCTGTTGCCCGCCTGATTAATAAAAACCTTCAATTTGTATGTAAATGCAACCTGAGGCTCATATCATCCGCACACCTGCACCTGGAGAAAAATAATAAACTAAAGTTTAATGTGGCAATTATGAGAGTTTCTAGGGATTGTGACGGAGTGGAGAAGAGTAAGCGATCGGCGGGCAGAGTGGGCGAGTGGCAGAGAGAGTCATTGGCTGGCCTGGTGATGAGGGCTCACAGAGGGGAGCTGGGCGACCCGGATGAACCCGCTACAGGAGTGACCCGATGCACAAACATAACCTCAGCTCAGCTCTGAATGACAGGAAAAACAAGATGGCTGCCAATGCAACACAACCACACAAGCAGATGCTGCACTATAATGGGCACTTCTATTGCGCCATACTAAATGCTGCTGTTCTGTTATCTTAAGCCATGTTGCAATGCAGATGATTAAATATAGATGTAAATTATATTATATAAGCATGGAATTAACATATCATAGGGCACAGAGGTCTTTTTTTATTTTTCAAGTAGCCAGTATTGTGCATTGACTAATGAAAATGTCAAAATGCATTGTGGTCATTTTATTTCAAAATCCGGTCCTTCCCTGTAGGCTATTATATTTCTGTCAATGGAGATATATCTGAATCACAATACTTGGTATAAAAACATGCTTGGGCCTATTATCGCTCAGCATGTGAACAGTATTGACATACCGTCAAGTTGTCCATGGCGTCTTTGCCCCAGTAATTGATTTGTGCATTCTGTTGTTACTTTTCTTTTCTTCTTTCACATCATACATCTCCAGCCTCACACCCGCATTCTCTCCCAGAACAAAGTCAAAGTCTATTGACTAATGCAAGTGGAGTAAAAGATTGCAGTGCCAAAGATTAAAGGCGGTAGTGTTGACTGAACCACAGAGGGTTGCTGCCTGCAGCGTTCAGCTCACCCACACCTATACAGGCCTCCCTCTTCAATGTACTTCCCTGACTGGGCTCAACAGCACAATGTCTCACCTTGATCACTCTGACCTGTCTGGATCAGCACTCCTCAGGCAGGCTGTGTGTGTGTGTGTGTGTGTGTGTGTGTGTGTGTGTGTGTGTGTGTGTGTGTGTGTGTGTGTGTGTGTGTGTGTGTGTGTGTGTGTGTGTGTGTGTGTGTGTGTGTGTGTGTGTGTGTGTGTGTGTGTGTGTGTGTGTGTGTGTGTGTGTGTGTCTAATAATAATATGTTGTGTGCCTATAAATATCCTAAGAAATTTGGTGGAGGGGGCCCCTCAGCCTGAGGAATATATTGACAGACCCCCTCCTTGCTCTGTAGACAACTCTGATGCTCTACTGAGTTCTGACCAAAACAATAAAACCTGTTCACACAGTGATGCAACAATCAGGCTTGAGTAGAAAGGCCAACAAAACAACATCCACAGGCCACACATTGGTAAACCATCTGACACAAAGAAAGACTGGCATTAAAAATGAAGCACTGAATGAATAACTAAACGTGTTGTTGTCATCTGAGCACCCCAGTATGCTTGATGGCATCCAATGGCCCAAACACAACAGGCAGGGACCTACAGTCCTTGAGAAGGAATCTGAATATGGTGATTTTTCTATGAAAAGTCTGAAAACGTTTTATTCTGTGACTGACTAGACTGAAGTGATGCGTTGAGACGATGATAATAGTTATCTGCTGTGATTATCTGCTGAGCTGTATAATGTAGATACAGCCGTGTGGACCAACTCTGGTAGAGCCTGCATCCCAAATGGAACCCTATTCCCTATGGGCCCTGGTCAAAGTAGTGTACTATATAGGGAATAGGTTGTCATTTGGGATGCACACAGAGGAAGAAGAAGGTCTCTGCCTGCCTGCCTGCCTTCTCTCAAGTCTGTGCAGTGTAAATCCCAACCAGGCTAATGGCTTTAGACAGACGCCATTCACCCAGCCTAATCTCCAAGTCTTTCTGAAAATAACTTATTTTTGTGTCTGTTTGTAGATTGGATTTTACAGATCACAACGGCAAGGCAATAGCACTCCATCAAGTGTTCTTCTCATGAGAAGCGTATCGTGATCTCTAATAATATTCTGTATACGCTTTACCCAAGCGCTACCTTTAAATGTGATGCCGTATTAATATTCATATTTATGGACTGTTGAGGAGAGAGTGAGCCCGCCACCGAGCCGTCGCTGTCGACGTCTGAGAGAGAAGAGACGCTGTACAAACTTCCATTAATTCCTATGGAGGGGAAAGTCCAAATTAATTCCTATTCACATTTTAATGCATTTATGCTAATGCTAGGTGAGAGGGAATGTAGAGGGAACGGGGGCTAAGCCCACAGAAGGAAAAAGGGGGTTAGAGTTCTGCACCTGAGAGAGTTCTGCCACGTGGGAAACAGGCTCAGAACCAGGCCCCACACTGCCCTTACAGACAACACTATTTACATACAGGGCCGCTTCCAACTGCCAAGTACTGCCACCATGCAGTCAAATAAACATTACTATGCAGAATGAATTATGGAGGAAGTGATAATAACAACAATGTGTAAGAATATGAAGCAATTTGTAAACAATTTGTTAACACATTTCCATATATTACCCACGAAGGCTTAAATAATTATAAATACTATATGGAATATAGTTCAACCATGGAGCTGCATAGCTATTGAAATATAGTGCATACTATTACTTCAATACTTGTATTACCTCAATTACCTCAACTACCTCGTACCCCTGCACATTGACTCAGTACTCAATTACCTCAACTACCTCGTACCCCTGCACATTGACTCAGTACTCAATTACCTCAACTACCTCGTACCCATGCACATTGATTCAGTACTCAATTACCTCAACTACCTCGTACCCCTGCACATTGACTCAGTACTCAATTACCTCAACTACCTCGTACCCATGCACATTGATTCAGTACTCAATTACCTCAACTACCTCGTACCCCTGCACATTGACTCAGTACTCAATTACCTCAACTACCTCGTACCCCTGCACATTGACTCAGTACTCAATTACCTCAACTACCTTGTACCCCTGCACATTGACTCATTACTCAATTACCTCAACTACCTTGTACCCCTGCACATTGACTCAGTACTCAATTACCTCAACTACCTTGTACCCCTGCACATTGACTCAGTACTCAA
This sequence comes from Oncorhynchus kisutch, assembly GCF_002021735.2. Taxonomy (NCBI): domain Eukaryota; kingdom Metazoa; phylum Chordata; class Actinopteri; order Salmoniformes; family Salmonidae; genus Oncorhynchus; species Oncorhynchus kisutch. The sequence continues at coordinate 75,376,566 of NC_034176.2, read as the reverse complement.
TTACCTCAACTACCTTGTACCCCTGCACATTGACTCAGTACTCAATTACCTCAACTACCTTGTACCCCTGCACATTGACTCAGTACTCAATTACCTCAACTACCTCGTACCCCTGCACATTGACTCAGTACTCAATTACCTCAACTACCTCGTACCCCTGCACATTGACTCAGTACTCAATTACCTCAACTACCTCGTACCCCTGCACATTGACTCAGTACTCAATTACCTCAACTACCTCGTAACCCTGCACATTGACTCAGTACTCAATTACCTCAACTACCTTGTACCCCTGCACATTGACTCAGTACTCAATTACCTCAACTACCTTGTACCCATGCACATTGATTCAGTACTCAATTACCTCAACTACCTCGTACCCCTGCACATTGACTCAGTACTCAATTACCTCAACTACCGTGTACCCCTGCACATTGACTCAGTACTGGTACTCCTCATATACTGTATAGCCATGTCATTGTTTTTATTGTGTTACTATTTCCTTTTTATTTAGCAAATATTTGTCTTACTTTTTAACTCTACAATGTTGGGAATGGGCTTGTAAGTAAGCATTTCACTGTAAAGTCTACATCTGTTGTATTCGGTGCACGTGACCAACAACATTTGATTTGATACTAGAAGAACAGTCAAGGTGAAATACAACATCATTCCCTATACAACCAGACACCAGTGTAGAAACTATTTCTGGACCATTGCATCCACTCTGATCATCATCTGATGAGAAATCCCATTTACACACCTCTGGTCTAGTTACTGCTCCCCTCCACCTAGCCTGGCTGCACCAGAGACTCAAGTCCATCCATTCTGCTTTGTCCAGCCTGCTTAACCAGCCACCATTGAGCTGAGGCAAACACAAATAGATTGCCTTGGTAGTGAGCCTCGCCTCACCAACCTACTCCAACCATGCTGCTTTACAGAAGTAATCATTACATATTTACTTGGAGGACAAACGCCTGGGCTCTCCTGATGGAAAAGTGGTTGATTATATAGGGAATAGGGTACCATTTGGGACGCATCCTTAGTTTCCTATTCGTTAATGTCTCTGTGTTGACACCTAGGGGGTAATTGTCATTAATTGCGCTCATTTGGGCGGCAGGTCAGGCCAATCGAAGCGCAGGTGTTTGGGACAACCAGTGATTATCTCTAAACAGAGATTGGATAAAAACAAGAGTGATCTCCCCATCATAGAACCACACCACCACACATGACTGCTGTCCATTGTTTCTGCTTCTAACACACATTAGTAGATCATTTTGCCTCTCGACAAAGAGAAATATCACAGTGAAATAGAGATGTATGAGCACCTCTACATTTCTGCACTGTGTAGAGGAGTATGTTTGGAAGTCTGGGTGTCACTGAAATGAATGAGACCTTTTTACACAGACTAAGTGAGTTAAATTGAAGAATGAGGACCCAAAGAGGATGCACCTCTTCATCTCACCTCTGTCCATCTGCTAGACTGAATCATTATCTGATTATTATCTTGTGATTATATCATTCAATGACTATAGATAGACAGTATTTATTATGAATATGTTAAGAGACATGACGTTAGTGTAGAAAGTGTTAACCAATTACAAGACAGCATGCCCATGTCCATATTCCCAACTAATTAGAATGCACAAAATACATCAATATTTTCTGGGCTATTTTCAGGGGCAGCACACATCACCTCTCCCCAGCAGTACCTCTCCCCAGCAGTACCTCTCCCCACCATTACCACTCCCCAGCAGTACCTCTCCCCACCATTACCTCTCCCCAGCAGTACCTCTCCCCACCATTACCTCTCCCCAGCAGTACCTCTCCCCACCATTACCTCTCCCCAGCAGTACCTCTCCCCACCATTACCTCTCCCCAGCAGTATCTCTCCCCAACAGAACCTCTCCCCAGTAGTATCTCTTCCCAACAGAACCTCTTCCCACCATTACCTCTCCCCAGCAGTATCTCTCCCCACCATTACCTCTCCCCAGTAGTATCTCTCCCCACCATTTCCTCTCCCCAGTAGTATCTCTTCCCAACTGAACCTCTCCCCAGTAGTATCTCTTCCCAACAGAACCTCTCCCCAGTAGTATCTCTTCCCAACCGAACCTCTCCCCAGTAGTATCTCTTCCCAACAGAACCTCTTCCCACCATTACCTCTCCCCAGCAGTATCTCTCCCCACCATTACCTCTCCCCAGTAGTATCTCTCCCCACCATTTCCTCTCCCCAGTAGTATCTCTTCCCAACTGAACCTCTCCCCAGTAGTATCTCTTCCCAACAGAACCTCTCCCCAGTAGTATCTCTTCCCAACAGAACCTCTCCCCAGTAGTATCTCTTCCCAACCGAACCTCTCCCCAGTAGTATCTCTTCCCAACATAACCTCTCCCCACCATTACCTCTCCCCAGCAGTATCTCTCCCCAACAGAACCTCTCCCCAGTAGTATCTCTTCCCAACAGAACCTCTCCCCAGTAGTATCTCTTCCCAACAGAACCTCTCCCCACCATTACCTCTCCCCAGCAGTATCTCTCCCCAACAGAACCTCTCCCCAGTAGTATCTCTGACCAACAGAACCTCTCCCCACCATTTCCTCTCCCCAGCAGTATCTCTCCCCAACAGAACCTCTCCCCAGTAGTATCTCTGAACAACAGAACCTCTCCCCACCATTCCCTCTCCCCAGCAGTATCTCTCCCCAAAAGTACCTCAGTAGTAAGTTAAATGACGGTATCTGTACTCTACAGGAAGATCAATGTGCACTCCCCCCCTGCTGCTGCTGCTCTGCACTAACCCTGAGACTGACATGCCTGTGACACTGACTCACAGAAAGATAACAAAAAGCCTTTTTATAACCCAAAGCTGTGTGTATACGCCACACAGGCGGAGCGCAGACACACGGCACAAACATCCTCAATCTGCCCTAATGCCACAGCAGCATGCATAGTCTCTACTTCAAATATAACAACTCAGCTACATCACCTCAAAAAGGCTGTTAACCGTCTTCATGCTAATTGGCTCAGTCACATGTGCCATCCACAAGCGCAAACAGAAAGGGACACGTGTGTGTGTGTGTGTGTGTGTGTGTGTGTGTGTGTGTGTGTGTGTGTGTGTGTGTGTGTGTGTGTGTGTGTGTGTGTGTGTGTGTGTGTGTGTGTGTGTGTGTGTGTGTGTGTGTGTGTGTGTAGAGAGAGAAAAACACACAGCAGCAGCTGTACCATTAGCTGGATGTTTGAACAACCAGATATCACAGTCTCACGTCATTTCTTGGACAAACGTCTATTTGTGACGAGAAAACTGACGTCATCTTCCAACGTCCTGTATTTCCCCACACCACGTACCTCCACATGGAGATACACAGTGATTTTAGCCCAGGAAGAGCGGGAGTCACAAAACCCTGATGGTGGCCCAACAATCAAATCTACCATCATGCACCATGGCAGCCCAAGCATCAATCATGTTCAACAATTGGTACAAGTTATTGTTCGTATTTTAACTGACGAGTCCCTATATAATTAATGAAAACACAGTCTTGGTAAAAAGGAAAAACCTATGTTCACCTTTGTCTCATGTACTGTGTCTGTATTCTACCTGCTGGAATGTACTGTCCTCTCAGTCTACCTGAACAGAGACACTATATGGGAGTGGCAGGACTGCCAGTAGAAAGCTATGTGTACTGTCCACTCAGTCTACCTGAACAAAGACACTATATGGGAGTGGCAGGACTGCCAGTAGAAAGCTATGTGTACTGTCCACTCAGTCTACCTGAACAGAGACACTATATGGGAGTGGCAGGACTGCCAGTAGAAAGCTATGTGTACTGTCCACTCAGTCTACCTCAACAGAGACACTATATGGGAGTGGCAGGACTGCCAGTAGAAAGCTATGTGTACTGTCCACTCAGTCTACCTCAACAGAGACACTATATGGGAGTGGCAGGACTGCCAGTAGAAAGCTATGTGTACTGTCCACTCAGTCTACCTCAACAGAGACACTATATGGGAGTGGCAGGACTGCCAGTAGAAAGCTATGTGTACTTTCCACTCAGTCTACCTGAACAGAGACACTATATGGGAGTGGCAGGACTGCCAGTAGAAAGCTATGTGTACTTTCCACTCAGTCTACCTGAACAGAGACTCTATATGGGAGTGGCAGGACTGCCAGTAGAAAGCTATGTGTACTTTCCACTCAGTCTACCTGAACAGAGACACTATATGGGAGTGGCAGGACTGCCAGTAGAAAGCTAGCCAAAGCCTGGGAGAAGACAGATGGCATGCAGAAATCAATAACCTCGCTCACAACATTGCCCATTTTGTGAACAAATGAATCTGCTTTGAAAGTGTGTGTATGAGCAATCTGCTGACCTGCTCTTCCCATATGAATATCCTCCCTGTGCAGTGTGTGTGTTTTATGGCAGTTGATGCAGGCGCTCCTGTGTGCTTTGATGTTTAATTCAGGGGCCCCGGCCCCTCAGAGGCAGAGATAGAAGGGAGGAGAGGAGAGCATGGGTGTGTGGGGATTGGAACTCACCAGGCAAGGCACAGGAGCGCTGGAACTCAGGCTTTTACCCTGACAAACATGGCAGTGTTACACACAGGCACACACACCACACACAGTCTCCGACCCTGTTACTAGGGCACATAATTTGATGGCAGGGCCAGGGGAGGGGCCAGAGCCAGGGGAGGGGGCAGGGGCGGGGCCAGAGCCAGTGGAGGTGGACATTGAGGAGGAAGGTGATATATAATACATTATGGAACCACTAACAGTCTGGTGAGCATGAACGACTTGGACCTGGTCCTCATCCTCCCGTCTTCCCTCTCCCTCATCTCCCTCCTCTCCCCCATCCCCAGACATCTCCTCAGGCAGCTGGTGAAGGTGTTAAGCCACAATCAAAGACTATTACTGTCTGCATACCATAAAACTGCTACACCACGCTGTCATACCTTCACAATCCTTTTTCCTTCTTCTCTCCCTCTCTCTCTCTCTCTCTCTCTCTCTCTCTGTCTCTCTGTCTCTCCCCTCTATCTGTCTCTCTCTCTCCTTCTCTCTCTCTCTCTCTCTCTCTCTCTCTCTCTCTCTCTCTCTCTCTCTCTCTCTCTCCTTCTCTCTCTCTCTCTCTCTCTCTCTCTCTCTCTCTCCCTCTCTCTCTCTCTCCCTCTCTCTCTCTGTCTCTCTGTCTCTCTGTCTCTCTGTCTCTCCCCTCTATCTGTCTGTCTCTCTCTCTCTCTCTCTCTCTCTCTCTCTCTGTCTCTCTGTCTCTCCCCTCTATCTGTCTCTCTCCCTCTCCCCTCTCTCTCTCTCTCTCTCTCTCTCTCTCTCTCTCTGTCTCTGTCTCTCCCCTCTATCTGTCTCTCTCCCACTCTCTCTCTCTCTCTCTCTCTCTCTCAATCTCCCTCTCTCTCTCTCTCTCCCTCTCTCTCTCTCTCTCTATCTCTCTCCCTCTATCTGTCTCTCTCCCTCTCTCTCTCTCTGTCTCTCTCTCTCTATATCTCTCCCTCTATCTGTCTCTCTCTCTCTCTCTCCCAATCTCCCTCTCTCTCTCTCTCTCTCTCTCTCTCTCTGTCTCTCTCCCACTCTCCCTCTCTCTCTCTCTCTCTCTCTCTCTGTCTCTCTCTCTCTATCTCTCTCCCTCTATCTGTCTCTCTCCCTCTCTCATCACACCAAGTGCACTCTGAGATGTATTCTAGCGGGGAACAGCTCCAGCAAGGGGCTGGTGTTAGCAATTTATGGTTTAATAAGACTTACATAAGTCTTGCAGGTGTGCTTTACGTCCCCCACCCCAACCCATTTGGAGGATTTATGGGAGGCCTTTGGATTGCTGGCTGATTTAGAAGGCCTTTCTCCTGTCCCATCTCCTTGGTCTCTACACTGTCCCGGGTCCCAGCCACAGACAGCCATCAGCCCTCAATGTGTGTGTGTGTGTGTGTGCTACACACCCTACACTACACTCGTCAGCCAGGGTTTGACTGGGGACACGACTAACACTGCCAAGGAAAAAGAGAAAGAGAAAATCACAACAGGAAAGCTATGTCTGACTCTGCATATGACTCTCTTCTGTATACTGTATGTATGTACACTCCTGCAATGCATTGTGGGAGCTGGTCCTGTTATAATGTAAGCACTGAGGCACAAATCAGAATGACATATGAGGTAGAGTGGGGACGGAAGACCCATTGGAAAAGAATATGCCAATGATGACTAAATCAGAACTGGTAGGAAAAGCTGTCTGAATGTCTGATGTGTTGTTCAAATCTGATACATTGATAAATCTCATACAACTGCATTGATAGGCGAGAGTGAATAGACAGCCTTTTGGCTGGCCTTTTGAACCTCTACCATTTACGATACACACAGAAACACACACATGCATTCACACTCTCACACACCCTTACACACAATTGCCTTTCAAGATGACGATGAAAAAGGGCCCTGTATGGAAATACTATGTGTTGCCAAATATGTATTCATGTGCCGAATCAGGCCTCAGCTGTTTGTCTTTAATATGGCAACTAAGAACACAGTCTAATCATCTCCAACAGCCTCTACAATACCCCACTGCTGCATGCTTCTGACTCTGACATGCATGTAAAGCACAGTGGCGTCTGAAAGCAAGGCTGGCTGATGAAAAATGGTGCAATCTCCATCCCCACTGGTGACTGGTAATTGCTCATCTGGGTAGGTACTAATTGACAATGATCTTTGACCTCTGTTTTTGTTATTTATCCAACCGCACATGGTGGTCCAAAGACTGCAATAAAATACCAAGGTATGGCGAGTGCATGTGGACATTTAAATTAGATTGGAGGTAAACCTGAAAATATTTTGAATTTCATACATTTCATGCATTTAATACCATTTTCCATGTTCAATAGGTATAGGGCTAGTTATGCATATAGCTAACAACAATGAAAATAGTGGAAGTGTGTTGCCTAGATTATTTCCTGGCATAGTAAATATGGAAGGGATAATCAGACTGAAGTTTGCCTTCAAAAAGCTCCTCACATCACAAGATAATGACATTTCCTGCATCTCTAGACAGCGATAACGTAACCACATATGAAGTCATCAATAATACAACAAGTCATTTAAGTCCAACCAGCCAGAGTACACAGAGGCAATCCCTGAGATCTGGGATGTATTGTCAGGAACTAGAGGATGGCAGGGGGATGTGATGCTGAACTTCAGGGTCGTCAAACGCACGCGTGTACGCACACAAAAACAGTGGAGGGCAGGCCCACTCTGCCCAGTGAGTTAACGTGGAGCTAGGGGCCTGGCGTTTGGGCACACACACGGCCACCGGGCACTCTCCTCCATCCTCCACTCCATCAGTCTGTCTGTCCGGCTCTGCCTGCCTGCCTTCCGACCGCCACCACTCCAAAGCCACCAGGGACCCGCCATTCTCATGCAACAATGCAAAAAAACTCATTACCATCCTCTAAATATGCATGAATAAAAGCCTGAATAACCATGGCCAGTTGTCACCTGAAGACTGGCCTTTTACTGTCCAATATGCAAACATATCCATCTCCTGGACTGATAGGCCTCATAAAGGAGGTCCTCTTCCCTGCTACCACCTTTTTCCCTGGAGCGTCGCAAAGAAAGGGAATTTTGAAATGCTAAATAAGGAACCCTGGAACAGGCGACGGAGGGTGTGGGGGGGTTGGAATCAGTCATGTTGAGTGACATTTTTCAAATCCGTGCATCTTATCCGGGGTGAGATATTCTTATCTGACTGTCATAGGATGTGACACGACATACCCAAAGCCGCTGGATGAGAGGGTGATTGCACAGTGCTTAACAGACAACACACGCCACTGCACACCGTTAGCGCACTGTTTGATTTCAACAGGAACGGGTGGAGGGAAGGCGTACTTACATGATCATACTGGCTTAGTCAATACGTGCTGCTGTTGCTCTAACCTGTAGGAAAACTGCCATTTTGTTTCAACTGAATAGACTGACACAAATCGGAGACAACATTTTTAAAGGCACACATAGTCCTTAATTGAAACAATAACAAAGCAGTGACCCCGCCTCTGTTTTGGTTCAAATCTGAGGGATGGGCCTGGAGAAATGTAACCACTCTCAAATTCATAAACAGAGCTAAAAATGCAAGGACTGATCATCATTTCAAAATGATAGGTTTAATCATGTTTTGAGGCTATACAGTGTTTGTTTACATTTACATTGTTTACAAACATTTGGAGTAAAACAAGCTTATATTTGGGGTTCTGATGGAGTATGACAGTTGAACTAAGCTCGTGCGGCATATATTAGTTATATTCTTCAAGAATCAATGGGTATATATCATTCATCTATCGGTCCAAAAATGTAGCAACGAAGGATTCCAGCTTTAAATTACACACAGCACATTTACCAACATAATTTATTGCTGGAGAAATTAATATACTGTATGTTAGTGTTCAATAGATGCTACAGGCCAACAAGCTCCCCTGTAGCCTCTGACAACAAGCACTAGCAGGACAAAAGATAGTCATGTAGTGGATTTGACTGTAATAGAGGATGGACCGCCTTTTAAACCATCCAACTCAACCATCATGTCAGACATAAACCATAGTGAAAAGTTGCTGGTGGGGTTTTCACAAGAACAAAATAAAGAGAAAAAATCTCAAATAGAAAAACGATTTTGTCTCATAATGAAGTTTAGTCCCATCAGTGACTTTTACTGCAGTATTATTCAGTAATCAGGAATTCACTTAAGCAGAATTGACTGGATAACAAGAAAAGGAATTTCCCCATATCAAAAGCATCGGGCAGCCCTATCATTTAAACTCTTGTCAAAAGCTTTGATGTGCCCAGCTCTCAATGTGGCAGTGTGCAAAAACATCTCAGCTCAATTTAAGTCTCATCCAAAGAGCTTACAACTGTAATTAAATCATTAAATTCTTGTCTACGCTTCACAGAGCGTAGAGAAATTAACTTCCCACCAACCTCATTTTCTATTTGAACATGAAATAATGATTTTCTGCCAGTCTAATTACAAAGCCAACATCTGATCAAGCCAGCATCCAGAGGGGATTATCACATGGACCAGTATTAGACCTCATTACCAGCCTGAGTGCAGAATTATTACATCTTGTAATTGGATGGTGAGATTTATATACAGATCGGGCCGGTTTCTGTAAGATTGTAATTACAAGCTTCGTTGGTTAGCTACTTATCAGAACTTTGCAGGAAAACAAAACAAATGGCTGAACGAAATGAGCATGTCATTAACCTGCAACCCCAGTGTGGGGGAAAAGCGCTGTAACGCTCGTGTCTGCATTAAGGGAAATGGGTTCATCCATTTCAGCGCCCCGCCCGTGATGGCTGAGCAAAACAGTCTGTTTCATTTATTTAACCTAGGTAATCTGTGTGTGCACGGGAAGAAAACACACACACATGCACACTGTGCGCGCACACACACACATACACACACACAGAGAAAAAGAGAGAGAAAGACAGAAAAGGGGGTCTAAATGAGCTGTCTCTTCTGCCAGGATGGGCTCAATGTTTCTATTACTTAAGACTAACAGGCTGTGAAGCCATCCATTCTGGCTGCTGTGTGAGAGGGGGCTCTTTCAGCAAGCTGGCTAGGAGCTGGGAGGGAGAGAAGCCGGGGGCCATCGATCCCAGGGACCAGCCGTTTGCCTGCTAAAAGGGCAGGGCTTTGTGTGTCGGTCGCTAAAACAAAATAGAGAGTTAGAAAAAAACACAAATGAGGAAGAGGGTGAAGAGAAGGAGGTGACCAAGCTCTAAGTAACCTCTAATATAAACAGGCAAGTAATCAATGGAGAGGGGCCGATGGGGTGAGGAGGACCGAAGGAGAACAGAAAGAGAAAGAGAAGAAAAAAGGAGGTAAAGGAGAGAAAATAAAAATTGTTCAATTACTGAGCAAACACGTATTTTTTCTCTCTCTCTCTCTCTTCGAACAAGTGATTTTTCAGTGCAAATCAATGTTGGCAGGTCAGGCTGGCTCCTACTAATCTTGGCATTACAACTCTCCAATCAGAGCCTTCTCAGGTAATGGAGTTGTTATTGAACTTCATCGTCTGGGATTAGATTCTCGCTGGAGATCAATGCTGCTCCAAGATGAGACTGATAAATCCTTGATAGCAATCTGAATCCCTGAAGCCACAGAGTGAAGCATGCTGGGGCTCTGATACAGAGTAGGAGGGGCGGGGGGGGGGGGGGTCTGGACCCACACCTCTAGCCACCACCCCACCTAGTTTACTCTCTCTTCGAGGAATAGGAACACCTAACATTTTTTAGGCACCTTTTTGGATGCTTTTGGTTTAGCCATTGATTTAAGTCCAGTGGTGCAGTGCTTGCATCGATAATACTATTACGGATATTTCAAATGAATTATACAGTTGAAGTTGGAAGTTTACGTACACCTAGGTTGGAGTCATTAAAAATCATTTTTCAACCATTCCACAAATGTCTTGCTAACAAACTACAGTTTTAGCAAGTCGGTTAGGACATCTACTTTATGCATGTCACAAGTAATTTTTCCAACAATTGTTTACAGACAGATTATTTCACTTATATTTCACAGTATCACAAATCCAGTGGGTCAGAAGTTTACATACACTAAGTTGACTGTGTCTTTAAACAGCTTGGAAAATTCCAGAAAATTATGTCATCAAATCAAATCAAATCAAATCAAATTTATTTATATAGCCCTTCGTACATCAGCTGATATCTCAAAGTGCTGTACAGAAACCCAGCCTAAAACCCCAAACAGCAAGCAATGCAGGTGTAGAAGCACGGTGGCTAGGAAAAACTCCCTAGAAAGGCCAATACCTAGGAAGAAACCTAGAGAGGAACCAGGCTATGTGGGGTGGCCAGTCCTCTTCTGGCTGTGCCGGGTGGAGATTATAACAGAACATGGTCAAGATGTTCAATGTTCATAAATGACCAGCATGGTCGAATAATAATAAGGCAGAACAGTTGAAACTAGAGCAGCAGCACAGTCAGGTGGAAGTTGAAACTGGAGCAGCAGCATGGCCAGGTAGACTGGGGACAGCAAGGAGTCATCATGTCAGGTAGTCCTGGGGCATGGTCCTAGGGCTCAGGTCAGTTGAAACTGGAACAGCAGCATGGCCAGGTAGACTGGGGACAGCAAGGAGTCATCATGTCAGGTAGTCCTGGGGCATGGTCCTAGGGCTCAGGTCCTCCGAGAGAGAGAAAGAAAGAGAGAAGGAGAGAATTAGAGAACGCACACTTAGATTCACACAGGACACCGAATAGGACAGGAGAAGTACTCCAGATATAACAAACTGACCCCAGCCCCCCGACACATAAACTACTGCAGCATAAATACTGGAGGCTGAGACATAATGTCATGACTTTAGAAGCTTCTGATAGGCAAATTTACATAATTTCAGTCAATTGGAACTGTACCTGTGGATGTATTTCAAGGCATACCTTCAAACTCAGTGCCTCTTTGCTTGACATCATGGGAAAATCAAAAGAAATCAGCCAAAATAATTGTAGACCTCCGCAACTCTGGTTCATCCTTGGGAGCAATTACCAAATGCTTGAAGGTACCACGTTCATCTGTACAAACAATAGTACGCAAGTATAAACACCACGCAGCCGTCATACCGCTCAGGAAGGAGACGCGTTCTGTCTCCTAGAGATTAGCATACTTTGGTGCGAAAAGTGCAAATCAATCCCAGAACAACAGCAAAGGACCTTGTGAAGATGCTGGAGGAAACGAGTCCTATATCGACATAACATGAAAGGCCGCTCAGCAAGGAAGAAGCCACTGCTCCAAAACCACCACAAAAAAAGCCAGACAACGGTTTGCAACTGCACATGGAGACAAAGATCATACTTTCGGAGAAATGTCCTCTGGTCTGATGAAACAAAAATAGAACTGTTTGGCCATAATGACCATCGTTATGTTTGGAGGAAAAATGGGGAAGCTTGCAAGCCGAAGAACACCATCCCAACCGTGAAACACAGGGGTGGCAGCATCATGTGGTGATGGACAATGACCCCAAACATATTTCCAAAGTTGTGGCAAAATGGCTTAAGGATAACAAAGTCAAGGTACTGGAGTGGCCATCACACAGCCCTGACCTCAATCCTATAGAAAATTAGTGGGCAGAACTGAAAAGGCGTGTGCGAGCAAGGAGGCCTACAAACCTGACTCAGCAAAATGGCTCAAGGACAACAAAGTCAAGGTACTGGAGTGGCCATCACACAGCCCTGACCTCAATCCTATAGAAAATTAGTGGGCAGAACTGAAAAGGCGTGTGCGAGCAAGGAGGCCTACAAACCTGACTCAGCAAAATGGCTTAAGGACAACAAAGTCAAGGTACTGGAGTGGCCATCACACAGCCCTGACCTCAATCCTATAGAACATTTGTGGGCAGAACTGAAAAAGTGTGTGCGAGCAAGGAGGCCTACAAACCTGACTCAGTTACACCAGCTCTGTCAGGAGGAATGGGCCAGAATTCACCAACTTATTGTGGGAAGCTTGTGGAAGGCTACCCGAAACGTTTGACCCAAGTTAAACAATTTAAAGGCAATGCTGCCAAGTACTAATTGAGTGTATGTAAACTTCTGACCCACTGGGAATGTGATGAAATAAATAAAAGCTGAAATAAATCATTATCTCTACTATTCTTCTGACATTTCACAATCTTAAAATAAAGTGGTGATCCTAACTGACCTAAAACAGGGAATTTTTACTAGGATTAAATGTCAGGAATTGTGAAAAACTGAGTTTAAATGTAGTTGACTAAGGTGTATGTAAACTTCAGACTTCAACTGTATATTTTTTGAAACATTATGAAACATTATTAACCATTAAAATGTATAATTTGACAATCAAAACCACCTCTTCTAAATACATCCTGGTATTGCGTTTAGAAACACAGTGACCCAGTTGGTGTAGTAACATTGTATTGCGAAAATGTAGACTGAGTGAAAATACTGAACGCTTGCTGAAAGTGAATATGGTGACATGGGTATGGTAACTAATAACTATGCTTTTATCTCAAAGAGGAGACTTAATCCACACTCTTTTTCTACAAACCCATAATAGGATTATAGATATCATTGTCTTTCTTTCTTTTAATGTTTTCAAGAAATAAACCAGGCTATAGCAACTAGCGGTCCAACTTGACCACATACATTATGTTGCGTATTCCCTATACCATATATGTACATACATAGTGTATTCTTTATAGCAAAAACAATACATCGTTGCTCTAAAAATAGTTATATGGTTTAAAGCCAACTCAGCTTACACAAGCATAGGTCAATTGGCATGGGACAAGTCCATCTGACTGCTAGGAACATGTGTGTAGTCCACATGATGCAAAGTTGATTTTCTTGTTTCTTCTCAAGTACTTCTTAACTATTTATATTTCAGAGGGCTCAGCCACCATTTAGCCTTATCCCAGTTGGGTCTACTAAATGGCCCCAATCGATGGCAGGTCAATAGCGTAGGCAAATCAATCACAGGGTTTTCTTCTCCAAATATTTAATTAAACATGGTGGCAAATAACTTGAGGATTTATTGTCTGATGCTAAGAGCATAAGTGATTTCCCTCTTCTGCTGTCCCACACGGGGCCTGACTGCTCTGCCGGTCAGGCGGGCTTAAAGGGACCCGGGGAATAGCATGCAGACACTTTTCCCATATATAATAATGTATATATATATATACATGAATATACACTCTCCTGCCTGTGTTCCTAATCCTGTGTACTGGGCTGACTGGCAGAGAGAATTATTTCATTAGGGGTCTGTGGGAAGGGATGTCAGGGTTGACTTGACAGGCTGGACGGCCTCTCTAATATATACTCTGATGGCTACCGTTTAACGTTTCAATCCCCTCAAATTATCCCGATGAGCCATGTGCATATTGTTTCATTTAAAGGCTGCTAATGTGCCCAGGCAGGTTTGTGATGACGTATACTAGTGAACTGGTGATGACCATGCTAATGTGCCCAGGCAGGTTTGTGATGACGTATACTAGTGAACTGATGATGACCATGCTAATGTGCCCAGGCAGGTTTGTGATGACGTATACTAGTGAACTGATGATGACCATGCTAATGTGCCCAGGCAGGTTTGTGATGACGTATACTAGTGAACTGGTGATGACCATGCTAATGTGCCCAGGCAGGTTTGTGATGACGTATACTAGTGAACTGGTGATGACCATGCTAATGTGCCCAGGCAGGTTTGTGATGACGTATACTAGTGAACTGATGATGACCATGCTAATGTGCCCAGGCAGGTTTGTGATGACGTATACTAGTGAACTGATGATGACCATGCTAATGTGCCCAGGCAGGTTTGTGATGACGTATACTAGTGAACTGATGATGACCATGCTAATGTGCCCAGGCAGGTTTGTGATGACGTATACTAGTGAACTGATGATGACCATGCTAATGTGCCCAGGCAGGTTTGTGATGACGTATACTAGTGAACTGATGATGACCATGCTAATGTGCCCAGGCAGGTTTGTGATGACGTATACTAGTGAACTGGTGATGACCATGCTAATGTGCCCAGGCAGGTTTGTGATGACGTATACTAGTGAACTGGTGATGACCATGCTAATGTGCCCAGGCAGGTTTGTGATGACGTATACTAGTGAACTGGTGATGACCATGCTAATGTGCCCAGGCAGGTTTGTGATGACGTATACTAGTGAACTGGTGATGACCATGCTAATGTGCCCAGGCAGGTTTGTGATGACGTATACTAGTGAACTGGTGATGACCACGCTTTTTCTGTTGTTTTTTTGTTTGCTATTTTGACCATAATTTACGTCAACGACACTATCAAATCTGTCATTTAAAGAGCAAGTTACTCCTCTTTTTCTGCCTTATGAATTCTCAACGCCATAAGTATTGATTGGCTATACAATCTAGCACCACCAGAGGCGATGGATTAATTCCCTGGTAGGTTGGGGACAGCTAGGGGAGCGAGTGTCTGTCGGGGTGCTCATTGGGAGAATCTGACAGATACACAAAGATTAGCAGCCGTTCACACGGGGCCGTGAAGTGGTCTGGGGGCCCTCAGAGGCAGATAAGAGAGGGGCGGGGACGGTGATGATGAGGCTGTATTGTTCTGTAAAAGGGGCATTTCTCCCTCCATATTCAGTGCAGCAGTTATGGAGCATGTATTAAGGAGCTGGGAGAGTGTAATCATTATTGGTTGTGACTGCGCTGACCTGACAGCTGGGCCCAGTCTTGCTCCAGTGCTTGTTGTACAACAACAGACATGCAGTTTGAGCACACAGACACACCGACACACACACACACACACATGTAGAGTACACATATATATACACACACACGTAGACACACACACACATATACATATCATATAAACACAGGGAGGGGGTGTTAACATTTGCTCTATTTCAAAGTCAACTGCAAAATCTAAATCTAAAAACAATTACTGTTGGCAGCAAACAAAAGTGATGTGTCTGAGCCAAAACCAGCATGCTGTGCTGCAACTAGCTCTCACAGTCTCCCTTCAGAATTAGACGTCCATCCATGTTTATCAAGCATCAAATTTCGAAGTTGTTCCAAATTGTCAAATTTAAGTGTTTAAAGTTAAATTAAGGGATTAACCCCTCGTTTTTAAGGGTAGGGTTAACTTTAGGCGTTAACTCCGAAATCTTAAGGTTAGGTGGTAAGGGTTAAGGTTTGGGATAGACTTAAAACTAAAATCTCAAAACCAACTTTTTTTTGCTGGATTTGAAAATGCAACCTTCGGCACCAGAGGCATATGATAACAATG
The DNA here is from genome assembly GCF_002021735.2 of Oncorhynchus kisutch. Taxonomy (NCBI): domain Eukaryota; kingdom Metazoa; phylum Chordata; class Actinopteri; order Salmoniformes; family Salmonidae; genus Oncorhynchus; species Oncorhynchus kisutch. The sequence goes on along the minus strand of NC_034176.2, from coordinate 75,360,792 downwards.
ATCACTGTTGCCCCTAGTGGACAGTTTCTAAATCATCTCCCAACATCCTCAGACATGGATGGACATCAAATAATGACTTGTATCACAGGTAACCTGGCTGGCTATGCTAGGGCTGCTGAATGGGCCAATCTGATAAAATGGCACTGATGCTTTGCTTCCTTGTTATGATTTAAACAGTGTTAGGTATGCCCAATTAGCTTTGTTTACGTGGATAATATAAATATAGTCTGGGTGGTACGTTGTCATTTCACTTTTTATAGCAAGAGCCTGTTATTACTTCCATTCACAAGCCTACCATCTTTGTTGTCATCATAATAATGTCATGGCCTATTTCTGTATTTCAGATAATCATGCGTGTACAGTTGTACACACACGCGCACACATACGCACTTTATCATTCGCTGCTTGGTATCATCGTGTTCATTAATAAGGTCATGTATTCTAGGTGAGTACATCCTTCTCAAAGCTGCCTGCTGAGGTTTAAGTGGTGGTGGTAAAGTCTTCTCTGACCTCACTCTGTCAGCATGCTGAGAAACTCAATAACACGGACTACATTGACTAGCTAGGCCTACCATAGCAGAACTGCTAGGCCTACATACTCATAACAGAACTGTTTGGCCTGCAGACACACCCAGAACCATAGCATAACTAATAGGTCTACACAGCCCCACAACTATAACATAACTTCAGATGTAGGATTTTCATTTGATCACTTTTTTGTTGCTAAGCATTTTTCTGCACAGCAGGAGATAAAAACTTGTAGTGTATTTGAGTTTTAAAAGGCTTCTGATGTTTGTCAGAAGCCTAACGACAAATGTATCAACCTCTACAAAGATGTCAATTAATTATAATCCACATAAGAATTCACATTTCCTGTTGCTGCAGGATTATTTTCCTGTTGTAGCAAACTGGCTCAAATTAAGATGTAATAGGTCTACATAAATCTAGAACCATAACAGAACTACAAGGTCTACATAGACCCAGAACCATAACAGAACTACTAGGCTTAGGTTTACAGTGTGGGCCTACAGACCCGGCACCATAACAGAACTGCTGGACCTACAGATCCGGCACCATAACAGAACTGCTGGGCCTACAGGTCCGGCACCATAACAGAACTGCTGGGCCTACAGATCCAGCACCATAACAAAACTGCTGGGCCTACAGACCCGGCACCATAACAGAACTGCTGGGCCTACAGATCCGGCACCATAACATAACTGCTGGGCCTACAGATCCAGCACCATAACAGAACTGCTGGGCCTACAGATCCAGCAGTATAACAGAACTGCTACAGAACTGCTGGGCCTACAGATCTGGCACCATAACAGAACTGCTGGGCCTACAGATCCAGCACCATAACAGAACTGCTGGCCCTACAGATCCGGCACCATAGCAGAACTGCTGGGCATACAGACCCAGCACCATAACAGAACTGCTGAGCCTACAGATGCAGCACCATAACAGAACTGCTGGGCCTACAGATCCATCACCATAACAGAACTGCTGGGCCTACAGATCTAGTACCATAACAGAACTGCTGGGCCTACAGATCCGGCACCATAACAGAACTGCTGGGCCTACAGACCCAGCACCATAATAGAACTGCTGGGCCTACAGATCCAGTACCATAGCAGAACTGCTGGGCCTACAGACCCAGCACCATAACAGAACTGCTAGGCATACAGATGCAGCAGTATAACAGAACTGCTGGGCCTACAGATGCAGCAGTATAACAGAACTGCTGGGCCTACAGATCCAGCATTATAACAGAACTGCTGGGCCTACAGATCCAGCACCATAACAGAACTGCTGGGCCTACAGATGCAGCAGTATAACAGAACTGCTGGGCCTACAGATGCAGCAGTATAACAGAACTGCTGGGCCTACAGATCCAGCAGTATAACAGAACTGCTGGGCCTACAGATGCAGCAGTATAACAGAACTGCTGGGCCTACAGATCCAGCACCATAACAGAACTGCTGGGCCTACAGATCCAGCAGTATAACAGAACTGCTGGGCCTACAGATCCAGCAGTATAACAGAACTGCTGGGCCTACAGATGCAGCAGTATAACAGAACTGCTGGGCCTACAGATCCAGCACCATAACAGAACTGCTGGGCCTACAGATGCAGCAGTAAAACAGAACTGCTGGGCCTACAGATGCAGCAGTATAACAGAACTGCTGGGCCTACAGATGCAGCAGTATAACAGAACTGCTGGGCCTACAGATGCAGCAGTATAACAGAACTGCTGGGCCTACAGATGCAGCAGTATAACAGAACTGCTGGGCCTACAGATGCAGCAGTATAACAGAACTGCTGGGCCTACAGATGCAGCAGTATAACAGAACTGCTGGGCCTACAGATGCAGCAGTAAAACAGAACTGCTGGGCCTACAGATGCAGCAGTATAACAGAACTGCTGGGCCTACAGATGCAGCAGTATAACAGAACTGCTGGGCCTACAGATGCAGCAGTATAACAGAACTGCTGGGCCTACAGATGCAGCAGTATAACAGAACTCCTGGGCCTACAGATGCAGCAGTATAACAGAACTGCTGGGCCTACAGATGCAGCAGTATAACAGAACTGCTGGGCCTACAGATGCAGCAGTATAACAGAACTGCTGGGCCTACAGATGCAGCAGTATAACAGAACTGCTGGGCCTACAGATCCAGCACCATAACAGAACTGCTGGGCCTACAGATGCAGCAGTATAACAGAACTGCTGGGCCTTAAAGACCCGGCAGTATAACAGAACTGCTGGGCCTACAGACCCGGCAGTATAACAGAAACTCCATGACTGTCAAGGAGCTAGCCTACTCTCCTTGCCCTGATAAATATAACAAACTCAAACCAGTTGTCTATTAAAACTGTTCATTGAAAATACGCTATGTTTTGTAATTGCATCAATGTTCTATGTTATTTTGATTTATGGTCACTGGTGAAAGGAAAGAAAAGTATGACAGTTTGTGGGCACATACAAATATTTATTTGGTTTTGGAGGCAAACATTTTATTTGTCGTTCCAAACTATTTACTCTTCCATTCATGCATTTGTTGACTAAAACTATAACTAGTAAGTGAACATGTTTAAGAATGAACTCTAAAGTAAGCTAAAGAAATGTAAATGCTTATTCGTGTGTCCTCCTAATTGTATGTGTTCTTCATGCTTCCACGTTAGAGATTGTGACATCATGCTTCCATGTCAGAGATTGTGACATCATGTTTCCATGTCAGAGCTTGTGACATCATGTTTCCATGTCAGAGATCGTGACATCATGTTTCCATGTCAGAGATTGTGACATCATGTTTCCATGTCAGAGATTGTGACATCATGTTTCCATGTCAGAGACTGTGACAGGCAAACGTAGGTGAGTTTGACAGCATGATTTAACGGGGAAATCTGTGATTGCTACATCAAAAATAAATATATTTGTGATACCTATTGACTATTGAACAATATAACTTCTAAATGCCTCATGAGGTAAAATTGTAAACCAACACTGATAGCCTGAAAACATGGTAAAAACGAAAATGTTGAAAACATGGATGGTCAGTCCTTGCATCGATAGCTGTCTATTTGAGAGAGGCTACATGTCTCCAGCCCCATCCCTCAGCTATTTACATTGTCAAGGGGACCACTGGTATTGTTTGAACTGCAGATTTCCCTTATAAGGTTCAATACAAGAGATAGTCACTCAAAACTGTAGTAGTCCCCCTCCAGCCACCTCCTGCAGTGTCCAGGGCACCTGGCACATGAAGACGTCCTCTCCACCATGTTGGTACAGCTGCTGCTCCTCGAGCCCAGCCTCCAGCCCCAGACCAGCAACAACAGCTGGAAAGAGATGAGGCTTTGTCTGGCTCAGTAGGCCCGAGCTGTTAACAGGGGCAATCTGATATTAGTCTGGCCGCAGCACCCAGTCGAGGGGCCATGAAAGGGCACTGACTGCTGGTTTCATCTGATGGACGGACCAAGAAGTCCCATAATAGGGACACAGAGAGGGGACTATGGAATTTGTATATGACCAGCCTGGTAATATAGCAGTGAGTTTAGAAGATCGTGTTGATATGACTGGACTATAGCATACCGGGGTCGTATTCAGGATACGTAGGTTAGGGCAGAATGCTGGAGGCATCTTGAGGCTACTACTCAGGTGGAGATCTTTATCTGGAGACGTCACCTCATCACTTCATTCATCCACCTCATCATTTCATTCATCCACCTCATCACTTCATTCATCCACCTCATAATTTCATTCATCCACCTCATCACTTCATTCATCCACCTCATCACTTCGCTGTGGAACCAAATGGAACCAAATAACAATGGGATTGATGGAATATTTCCAGGGGATACCTGTTGGTGAGTAACCCTTTTCATGTGTCTTCAGGTTGGTCCTCTGTCTTCAGGTTAGCCCTGAGGAGCTGAGGAGGAGGAGAGGACGTGTTTGTGTTGGACCTGGCTCAGCATATCCTGAGGATATGCCAAGGAATGACCTCAAGTAAATGTTTGGCTGTAAACATGGCAAAACGCTGAATTAGTCTACCTTTGGATTAAGGACAGACAGAGTAAAGGTAAACATAAACATAGATAGAGAAATGTATACAATTTATAGCAATGTAGATTTGAATCAGCCTGGTGACTGTACCACATTGGCATATCATTTTCTCTCTGAGTGGCAGGTCAATCAGCCTGACCATCCTTTGTCACAGTTATTCAGCATAAGAGAATGTAGGCCTATATTAAGCAGGGTAAGTATTTATTACAGTATTACAGTTTAGTCCATGGGTGAAGCAGATATTATCATTGTCATTATAATTTAATAATGTGGGTTATATTTTGGTCATGAGGTCAAGTTATGAGGTCAAGTGTCAAGCCTACATTTTAATCCATCACAAACCTTACTCAAAAGAAGGACAGATTATAGATATACATACAAATAGCCCATATGACAATCATGACAAGCATTACTCTATTCAGTGAGAATAATCCCTAAATTGATTGAGCATCCTCCTATGTACCAGAGTCCTTCCTGATAAGGATCTAACTCTCTTTAGCCCCTCCCACTCTGTCCTCTCTCTCTCTCTTTCTTTACTTTCCTCCCGCTGTCACTCCTGACTTGGCCTGGCAGCATGAAGACTAGCTTGCATTTTAATTCGGCCCTGAAGTTACTTATTTCATTATCGATCATCCGTAATGCTGAATCAATGTTCATCTTGTTATGTGGACCATACCCGTGTAATACAGTGATAGCGCGGCCCACAGTTACTCACTCCTTTTACAAAGTGACTTTACCGTAAAATCAATGCCTTGTGTTACTGATACCGGGGAAACTGCAGCAGGATGGATAGTGAGTGGGCAGTCAGTAGGCAACCGGAGAAAAACACACCTGCAAATGCAACGTTATATAGGCTAAAAGGCAGGCACTCACATCACATAGTGCTAGTGCGGCATCCAGTTGTATCACCTAATGCGCGTTGCCAATTTCTGTTACTGGATATGATAATAGTTTGTAAGAATGGTGTCTATGAATGTTTGAAAGCTATTGTGGCAGGGTTGATATTGATATTTATAGAATGAAAGTCTATAGGCTACTGTCTGAAAAATCATACAATGTCAGATATGGAATGCACACCGATTGACGTTGGTGCAGAAGCTCTATTGGTCCTGTTATTGTAGTGTTGCAGTAGCTTATAGACCTAAAAGTGTAATAGTGGGTTAGATAGATTTAAAAACATAATATAAACAAAAACAAAAACGATTAGCCTACTAATAGGCTACTATTATGCCTACTACTAATGTTAATAATATTGCAATAACATGATAATAATAGGCTACTTTGAGTAGGCCACAGAATTGTGGTGGTATGTGGGGGATATATCATATTTTCATATCTGTTCATTTGAAACCACAATCCTGCAGAAGTGCCAGGATTTCGCTGAGGACATGTGTTGGTAAATAACGACGGAATAAAGTGACCTGGGACGGCTAATAAAACAAGTCTGAACCCCTCAGGACCGATCGCAGAATATTTACCAAAGCAAAGCAGCAAGGAAATGGAGAGAAAGAGTGCACGGAGACCGAGCAGGCCATTTGACACTGGGAGCTCTGACCTTACCAATCAATTACTGCCCGTGGCTGGCGGCAGCTCTACAATTTACTCCCAAATTCACTCTTTATAGGCTCGTTTCTGAAACTGCCTATTCTCCCCACCTTTGATGAGGCAGGCGAGAGAAACTCCCGATAGATATTAGTGCAGACGTGAACAGTGAGCAGTCGACTCGCCCTGACTGCTGTTAAGTAATGCAAGTCTATTTGGGATAGCATGCCATGTAGGCCTAGTGCATATAGAAGAGGTTCCAAACTGATTTTGGGTACAACTGGAATATATAGGCTTGCTTGCTTAATTGACTGTTTGGCAGGGGGTCAAAGTTCACATTGTGTGGTTTGTAGTCTATATAAAAAAATCTAAACAACATCTGGCCAATGTCTATAATCGTTTTCTTGAGTTGTTTTGATAATTATAAACGGTGAACATGGGCGATCTGATTGAACCCAAAACTAAAACGCAGCAGTAACAGTCACACTTGGATATGATAACAGTTTCAGGATACAATAACTAACTATATGCTTAAAGATCTATGTAAGGCACATGTTAACTAGTTATATGTAAATCACATGTTAACTGTACTCATTTATTTTATCTGATGTTATAAAACAGTTTAATAAGTTGCAGTCCATTGACTATTAATTTGTTTCTAATTGCGAATAAGGATTTCACTGTTCAAAATTCCTTACTTTTGCGCTAATGCAAATCGAAGTTATCTATTTAATATGCATGGTTGGATTAGTGTAATGTAATTAAAATAATATTATTTAAATTATTCCAACATTAAAAAATGTAACTTTAAATCTATTTTGAAAGTACTCTTGCTTTCGGTAACTACAATTCATTTCTTAAACTATTTCATTGATTGGATTATGTCCCTCTCCTCTTTAGACACCGCGAGATTTATTGCTCTTTTATTTCTCTAATGGGACAAGGATTTGAAAGAACATATTTTCAGATAAAGGAAGTGGTACAGTTTTAACTCCACTACTCTAAACCAAGCCCCGTCACAGTCTCAGCAATGTTTGGATATTGCCAAACAACTCAACTCTTTAAAAAACATAAAGAGGTCAAGAAGTTACGGCCTTATAATAGCATGCGAAGTTGTTATTGATTGTGCTCGTGTTCAGTGAACTTGTAAAAGGCCCTTCGTTCTCTGATGGCATAATGTGTCATTGTAGCTTCACACAGTGTAGGCCTATCGTCATTGTGGGGTAGAACATGTTCTAAATTATTCGAGATTTAGGCTAAATGACCAACATGGCTTTTCTTGACCATAAATCTGTATGGAAATAGTTGTAAATCACTTTGGTCCCATATATAATCTTTACAACAGTTCGCCCTCATACCCTAATGAAACTTAAGATGCAAAAAAAAGGAGTCTAAACAAACTCTGCAAGCTGCTGGGTTTTACTAACGTCTCCCTCCAAAGGAATAACAACGTAAACCCTTTTTTGTCAAGGCAAGGCAAAATGCGATGTAGACCTCTCTTTCTGTGTGTCTCTGTCTCTCTCTCCCTCTCACTGACACACACACATACGCACGCGCGCGCACACACACACACACACACACACACACGCACGCACACACACGCACTTCATTTCACCATCCCCCTCTTCCACCAACAGCCCAAAACATCAAGGGTCATTAATTGTGTTTTCTTTTCAAATCCTTTGTCACCGCAATTAACCGATTATGATCAGAAGGCTCCTTTAAATGGATTCCATGTGTGATAAGAAATGTATTACTTGTTTTCTGTCGCCTAGGAGTTACGGAAAAGAGTCATTTGAATAGCCTCTGTTTGAAGGCTTTGATCTCGCCTGTTTCTGGAGCTTCATATCATCATTTGAGATGTGTTGCTGGCGTCTTGTGTGTTGCATAAGGAACCACGCTTGAGCGATAGATCCGTGTATATTTGCCGTTGAAAATGATGTGAAATTGTTTCATCTGCATAATTACCCTCAAAGAACTCTGTAAAAAACAGCCCTCGAGTCACTCTCCTGTGATTGTCCTCTTTTGCATGACCGAAACATTAGCCTACATGGGTTATATTATAACAATAGATACATGTATGAAGAATTTTAAAAAATAATAAAAAAATAGGCCTATATTATTATTATTATTATCATTAGTGATGATGGTGATTATTGTTATTATTACTATTATTATTATTCCTAGTAGTAGTAGTAGTAGTAGTAGTAATAGTAATAGTAGTAGTAGTAATAGTGGTGGTGTGGCTGCCCCAGTGTTTGGTGCATTTGATTCATATATCCATCGTGTGTATGTTATAGAGTCAAGCGGAGAGGGCAGGTTATAGGACGCTATATGGAGTGGAGTGGAGGTAAGAGAGAGAGCTGAGAGTCTTAACGTTTGATGGCTATGCCAGTTTCCCGGGTCGTTGTGAAAGTGTTAAGTTAGTGCATCTGTGTTTGATTGGGGTTATAAATCAGACGGAGTCCTAGGGGCCCCGACAGGTCCCGGGGATGAGACACGTGTCCATCCAAACGCGGAGCGCCTCCGAGGGGACACTAAATGGCAGATATGTCGTTCACACTCACACTTCCAAACACCTTTTATATTATAACACAAAGAAAACACGAACGTTGGCCGTTCCAATATTCAGCATTTCCATACACGTGTGACACTTGACACACATCTTACACTAAATTCTTCACCTATTTTAGTTGAACTCATTCAACTAACACATTCCTCCCTCAATCTGAAGGCAAATATCAATGTTGAATTTCTCAGCTCAGCTGTAAAGTCTGGGCCCTCCGTTCTCTCTGCTGCAGGTTGGTGTGTGTGTCTGAGTGTTATTGACTGCTATGTAGTGATTACCATGCCGGTTGGATGGCATCAGCCACTCGCTGTAATTAATAACCTCATAATCCAGGTTCGGTTGGGTGTCAAGATGCCAGCACGTTAAAGGGGAACACGGAGGTTCTGCATTGAGTTCATGGAAACAAGGCGTAGCATTATAGTATATATGAGAAATTGTAGATGCTATTATCCCTCCCAGACAATGATATCAGCTCCAAAAGAAGATTAAAGGTTTAAACAAGTAGGCCTACATAGACATAGACCTAGTTCCTGGAAACCGGATCTCATCATTAAAACTAAACTGAGATTGATGAGATTTAATCTCGCTGTCAATATTGCTCTGAGATTTATCATATTCAAATAAACTGCAACAGCAATGCATAAGTCACCACTGTAGTTGTTTTGCAAACGATGAACAGACATATGATGGTACAAAGACGGGGATGTAATACGATTAGGGATGTTTCCTACATATTTTTATATATTGATTCATGGAATTTCAATTCTGACTCCCTTGCTTTGTTTTAATCCGAATTATTTACAAGACAAAAATGGTTTTGTCAAATTCATATAGCGGAGTTCTTAAAGGTAGCCTAATCTTTATGAGCGATAGTCTTGTAAAGATTATATTTTTCCTGGAAGGGAAGTCTTGGTACATACATACACAATTTGATTTTATAAGATTGTTTTTAACAGGCCTAACCTGTTTACAAATAGCTATGGCTTTCCGTGCAACATGAATAACATCAGTGAATATTAAATCAATTAAACCACTTGTAATTATTATTATTATTAATATCATTACTACTATTATTAGGCTATTATTATTATTGTTATTATTATTATCCTCATCATCATCGTTATTTTATGACACTATTATTATTTACATCAACATTATTTGTGTTGTTGTTGTTCATGTAAAATATTTATTTTCCTCAATGTTTTAGTTTCCAGTGTATCACTTTAAATGTATATCCACCACAATACGCAACGTGTTAATTACTTATCGTTGCCATTGTTGACGCTAACACTTTGCATTCATTAACAGCGCAGGCGGTAATCACCCATGCAGCTTTTCATTTCTTGACAACTTTCTCTCTGAAGTCAAATGGTTACATGCTAACTGTTTGATGTCCCAAATTAAAAGAGTGATTTGAGTCCGATCCGCTTGCCAATTGTTAGAAGCGTCCGCAACGGTGTAAAACGGTGTAAGAAAACACAACTTGACCATAGACTTGTAGCATACGTGAGTCCAAATCACTCGATACGGGCAAACAACATACATTTCTTAGGTCTTTCTTTCCACTGGACATGCCTTAACTGAGTCGCGGCTGCACATACTTGAGACACATGCATTAGAAGAAAACTGGAGACACTAGGTTTATGTGAAGTGAATCACTCAACAACACTGAAATATTTACTATTTGTGCAAATGACCACAAATTGTGAATTAACACTAAAATGGGGTAGGGCTCAGGCGAACAAATAACACATTTAATTATTGGCGAGCCATCAAATGAGATTTGAAAACCATTCAAATGAGAGATCGCGACGTCAGTGCACTTATCCAGGGGAAATACAGGAGAGAGAGAGAGAGAGAGGCGCGCGGCAGAGCGAGAGTGTGTATAGGGGGTGAGATTTGAGAAATGGGAGGGGCTTCTAAACGACTAGAAATGTCAATCAGAGCAAAGAGTCGCAATAATCTAAGGCAATCTGTAAGGACCTGACCTTAGTCCATCCAGATCAATAGGGAAGTGAAGGAGGAAGGCGCAATCGGATCGTTTACACTGGCTGTTTTTGAGGAAATATAGACTTCCCTTACACTTTGTTGTACTCACTGTAAAGTGGATATCGCAGTACGCACCGCGAGGGCGATTCTCTGCTTTTTGTGATTGCAGCAGACTTTTTTCTACGACCATGTCTTTCCCGCAGCTGGGATATCAGTACATCCGACCGATATACCCACCGGAGCGCCAGGGTATCAGCAATGCCCGAGCCGGGACGGAGTTGAGCCCGTCCGGGGCACTCTCAAACGTTCTCTCAACTATGTATGGATCACCTTTCGCCGCAGCAGCACAGGGCTATGGAGCATTTCTGCCCTATTCAAACGATATATCAATTTTCAATCAATTGGTGAGTGCCTTTGCTAATTTATGCCTCTGGTTTCCTTCATTTGCTTTTCCCCCCATCCAGACTAAAAAAGAGAAAGGGCGAAGTGACAATGGTCCATTCAGGACTAAACAAGAAGACTCGTTGGTGAACTTTGTTATTGACTCCTTGTTTTGTAAATAGTTAAAGTAGCTAAAAAGTAGCACAACAACCGAAATGTCAGTCGAAAATCTATGATAAGACCAATAGAAAATAAAGAAAACAACTGAAATCAAAAGCAATATATGGCATTGGATCTTACAGAGGTTAAAAGTGTGAATACATGCATCTTGAAATACATTGAAATGTTTTTGCAATTGGTAGTGAAGTGTTATAAATCAAATAGTTTTGTCGGGAACCGAAATTGTGCGTAACAAATAAAAATGTGTAACTTTTACATATGGTAATGCTTTTGTTGGTCATAAACGCAGAAATGACAGGTACTATATGTAAAGAAAGATAAATGTGGTGATACTGGCTTTACCTTGCATATATTAGCCTATATGATTTTGTCTTATTTAACATAAAGTAGAATTTAATTTTGCAAACATCATTAATCTATCATACACATCCCATTGGGTCTCTGCTCTTTGTCTTTTAGGGTGCTCAGTATGAGTTGAAAGACAGTCCAGGCGTACAAGGACACCCAGGATTTGCCCACCATCACCCAGCGTTTTACCCATATGGCCAGTATCAGTTTGGTGACCCGTCCAGACCCAAAAATGCGACCAGGGAGAGCACGAGCACACTGAAGGCCTGGCTAAGCGAGCATCGTAAGAACCCCTACCCCACCAAGGGGGAGAAGATCATGCTGGCCATCATCACCAAAATGACCCTCACCCAAGTTTCCACCTGGTTCGCCAACGCCAGGAGGAGGCTAAAGAAGGAGAACAAGATGACCTGGACTCCCCGGAGCCGCACAGACGAAGAGGGAAATGTTTACAACAGTGATCACGAGGAGGGAGAGGAAGGGGACAAGAGGGAGGATGAGGAAGAGATTGATTTAGAAAATATCGACACGGAAAATATCGAGAATAAGGACGACTTGGATGATCAGGATGACCTACACGCTGATTTAAAATTAGATGGTAGAAGCGACTCTGAGATTTCAGACGGCTATGAGGATTTACAAGGGCCCGATCAGAGATTTCTGAAGGCCGTAGTGAAGGAGGGCAAAGACATTCACGTGGACCGGGGCGAGCACTTCCACCACCACCATCACTCTTTTGAAATTAAAGCCTCACAACCGAATGGCGAACAAGTGAAACTGAATCCTGTGTCCATCAACTCGCCCCCATCAGAAAATAACGCGGCCCCGGCCCAAAAGCCAAAGATTTGGTCTTTGGCGGAGACAGCAACAACTCCTGACAATCCCCGCAAATCTCCACAAATGAATGGCAGCAACACAGTTGGGCCCGCCGCCCAGACCATAATCAGCCCTCACCACAGACTCATCTCTTGTCCTGTTGGAAAAATCCAGAACTGGACAAACAGAGCTTTTTCTGCCCACCAGCTCGCATTACTGAACTCTAACCATTACCTTGGACTGGCGAACCAGGCTTCGGCTAACGGGCTCGCCCTCTACAGCAGGCAGCAACACCAACACACGCAGGACAAGAGTCATAGCTCAGACACAGCCGTCACAGGTACATGTCACCAACACTGAGGCTGGCGAGCCTGACTGTATAACAAACGGTTCATTATTACTCTATTTCAGACTTTACTTATCCCTCTTTAACGCATTAGCCTACTTAAATTGGCCTGTTCTGGACAGACATTTTGAGGCCGTAAAGATGATCATAAAAAGTGTGTTTCCATGCTGTCGTTTATGTGACAGAATAAGGTGGCTTTGAAGCTTTGAACTGGGGGAATACAGACAGAGGTGGTCGAAATAAAAGGCATTGGTTTTTAATGTTATTATCAGCTGGTTTATTGTGAGAATGGATTATCATTCATGTCCGAAAATTATTTTTAAATTCAGCAGTTGGCCCCATATTTCTTTGTCACATACCTACTTCAGTATTGTACGTGCTTGTACTTAACCCGTGACTGACGTGAAGATTCCCAGGCAGTAAAATAAAGTATAGACTAAATTCACTGCGACAGTGCTGTGCTCTAGTTATAGACGGAAAAAGGAATGCATTTTTTAAATGTATTTTATTGCCATTATTATTTCAGAGAGATCTAGTGCCTTGGAAGCAGAGAAAAAGTTGTTAAAAACAGCCTTCCACCCAGTTCATAGACGGTAAGAGTCTGTCATCTTTATTTTATTTGGATATATTATTTTTGATGCACATCCTATTTTATCGTTGACTACCACATTTACTCAAACTGTAGCCCTTGTGTCCTATTTGTAGGACATCGAATAGATGGATTACTCCGTGCTTGTGTTATTTCGTTTAGGCCTCAAAATTATATATGCATATTTGTCATGCAAAAATCCCAGCTCAAATTTACCACATTGGTTTTATAACCGGCTCTCATTTTCCAAAAGCAATCTTCACTTTATATCACTTTACTTTTCAAGCAATTCACTACCTTGCAGTTGTAGGTTATTATTATTTTCCCTTTGCTGAGTGTATTTATTTTCTTGACCCGTGTGTTGCAGGCCTCAGAATCAACTCGAAGCAGCCATGGTTCTGTCAGCTCTCGCCTCCTCCTAGACTTTGACTTTTTCTCTTTCTTTTTATGGTTTTATTTGAATCTGTTGTAAGGAATGTAAAATAAGAATAATACATCTGTGTATACTTACCTTGTAAGCATGTCCTGTGTAAACCTGCTAATGTTATAATGTATGAACCAGTAGTCTGTGAGTTTTCTTTTTCTTTTTCTAAGTTCTGTGAGGATTTGATGTTCAAAATGTTTTGTATATAAAGTTAAGAAAATGTACATACTTGTGAACCAAATTGTACAAGAAAGTCTATATTTTGGCTAATAAATGAACTGCTGCAACTTTATTCAAATCGCTTGTGATTTTTGGGACGATGTTTGTCTGATGATTGTTTTGTGAAAGGAGAATTAGTTGTTGTGGGCGTTAGATGTTACGAATTAGATTTTGAAGTGGTGCAGAATTGCAGTGCTTCGCTTTTTGCATGTGTGTGTATCTGTCTGCGTGGCCTACGGCGAATAGGCTTCATCATACTTGGTTGTGATAAGTAAATATTCTAGCAGGATTTGAGGCATTTTCATATAATTACTTAAGAGTAATTAGCTGATTATTGCATCGTACATTTGGATATTACTGTTCTGGGATTATCCTTATTGAGGCGTAAACAGACGAATTAAAATGAATCATTCTTTCATTAATTTTCGTCTGAAGTTGTATGGCATATGAAGAGAAATTATGTAGGCCTACTGACTATTTGAATATTTGGATGGAACTATTTTGGACTGAGAGGTTAAACATCGTATAGGCTGGCTATGCGTAAATGGGTTGTGGTGTTGTATGTACGATGCAATCTCAGTTCGCGTGTAATATTTGTGTTAGGCCTACTACATATTTTTTTATGCATCTTCAATTTGGTCATCCGTTGTGGGCTGCACTGCTAACCATATGACACCAATACATTGTGATATCATTTATTTAGGTTTGTTTCAACATCTAAGATCATTTGCATGTCAGAAGCGTTGTGAGATAAAGTTTATGTAAAGTTGGAGTTGGAGCTCCCTCTACAGTCAAATCTAGTCACCATCGTCGATTCTGCGGTCTGGAGAAGACAGGGATATGGATATTTCTCTGCTTTTCAATATGACATCTTTGATCAAAGCAGCCTTACCTAAATCACAACTTTGTATTGTAATTATTAATATGTTATCAAGCCATTGAAAAAATATTTTATATAGGCCCATCGTAAAAGCGTTTGTCATGGGTTGGCATGCATTAATTTAAAAAATTCTTCTCAATTGACCTAAAATGGTTTAGGGATATGATAATTTCATTCTTAACAATTAATAGATCAATATTTTTTATATGACCTTTATTTGTACATATTAACTTGGGAAATGTTCCTGCTGCATAAACACCATTGTTAATTAACAGGCCATATAAACAAATAAAATAAATGGGGCGCATATTCACACAATTCGTTGTTTCGGTATCCTTTACTTTAGTGTTTTTCCCTCTCAGTTTATTTCACTTCACAAAAAAGTATTAAACGTTTAAATTGTACATTTCAACCCCCTCTTCAAAATGGTTGAAAGGTGTTCTAGGCCTATGACCATTTCCCCAACTTGTCAAGGAAAGAAAAAACAGGCTCGGCCTACTGCAACAAAATAACCAAGAAAAAACATTACATCCTATCGAATTTGTGACATGTTTGCAGTCAATTGTGTAGTGAAATTAAGCGCAGATTTCGAAATAGAAACGAAATACGTGAAAATAAGACACTTCTGTAGATTTATGAATCTGTTTGAATTAGCCAATTAAATAGTCTTCTTCAAAAACCTACATGTTTTTTTCTAGAAAATAGAAGAATACAGACAATATGGTTTTCAAATTGTATGGGGAGCCCCAGATATCATTTTTTCCTCTTTGTTGAAGTAAAAAAAAATCAAACAAATGGCGCATTATGTCACACATTCTACCAATTGAGCCGCTTTGTTTTCAGGGCCCGCTCTGGGATGGTTACATAGCAGCGCAACACAACAGACAGAAAAGTCCAACATTTCCAACGGACATTCGAGGCTGTGCTTAAAGACCCAGCCGGGGGAGAAAGCTTTGGACCAGGGCTTGGTATTCTACTAAGTAGGCTGGCCTTCTCGCGCTCCTCTCACCATGCTGCCTTCCTGTCCAATCAATTATCTTCCTGAATGCCCTCTATCTAACTGCGCGCGCACTATGCATATTCATAAGTCACAGCGGCTAGTTGTGACACTGATTGATGTAATCATTTTTCTGGTTTGTGCCCACTTTCACTCGGAAACGCACCGGCACCTCGAGCTCTGGCTGCACCGCGCGGCGCAGGAAGTAACACAGAGCGAGTGACCAGTATTCGCCTATCACCGATGACCCACTTAAAACACATAGCACAGGTCACGAGAGAGAACGCGCTTCTCATACCAATAAATATGCCCAATGATTTGTAGGTTGTTAAAATTAACTCTGGCCTACAATGAAACTTAAACCCACAGTTTAAAGTACATTATATTTGATACATTTAAATGTAACCAAAATATCCAGTATCACACTTCCTCTCAGAATCAGACATGTTTATTATGTATTAACATGTAGTCAAATTGACAGAATAGATTGACATGATATTACATAATTTTTAATCAAAAACAGATTACATTATTATTACAAATAATTGTTCCTGTCAGTGATAATACTTGCAGTGGAATAATAAACTATAAGAACCCCCACAACTATCTCCCCTCCTACTCACACATACAAATGTGTGCGCACGTTCATTACGATCATAAATATTGATGTTGATTTCCTCAGTGTTCTGGGGGATGTTAGCTGATAAGGGAGCTTCTGGAACAATCTCTCTTGATCATGAGAATTCAATCGGAATGCTACTGAAAGGACAGTGATCGTTGTTCAGAGTGCAGAGGACCTCTTCTGATTCGTGCATGAAATTAGGGATTACAATTCCTCAGTACAAACAAACTAATCATGCCTGTGTCTATGTCGCCATATGTGTCCAACCTGCTACGGGTTGAACAGAGCAAATGGAATGCATTAGCTAACATTTCGCTCAGAGCTACACACCACAGCGCATGCAGGGGCCACTTCCAGCGGGGCACGGTGTGTCACTCATTTCCCCGCGTTAAGTGGATGTCCTCGTGCCTATTGAGCAATAATCAACACCGACTCCTCTTTTTATTTCCTCGCTCCCAGCGATGTTAAATCCTCTGACTGATTGATTCGCCAGAGAGTATGGTTTAATAGCACAACGGATAAAAAAGGAAAGGCAACACATTTACGGATGGACACCTTGCTTGTGCGCATTTATACAGAGAAAAGAACAAGACAAACATGATCAAAACGAACATCATTTTTACAAAAATCAGTGTCCTTAATATAAATGCAGCAGTGCAGATATCATCTTCATGAGGAATATTACATGTGGGAATAAACAGAAATACACACACATTTTAGTTTTATAGACAAGTTCATTCTTGTGCTTGTTGGGCAGTTCTATTTTACATTATAAAGTGAGAGTGATCTGAGGTGAGCCTCATGCACCAAGGCTGTGGGAAACCCAGTTCCTATTGACACGCTGCAAATAAATGGCATTTCAGTCCATCACTAATCACATGTCCTTTGTTGTCCTGAGTGCTGCTCACATCCAGCATCAATGAATAAAGACAGAGGTACATAGCTACGTCCTGCAAAAAAAGGAATGCATTGTTAAAAACTGATTTTGAGGGGGGGGGGGGGGGGATCCAAGATAGAATCATGAAAAGGAAATCTAATCTGTAATTCTGAGCTGTGCATTGATCCAGAGAGGAGGGTGGGCAGACAGGACGGATGGATCGGACGCACGGACGCGGTAGTGCCAGGTTGGACGGTGTAGTAGTGGGGCCGGTGGAGGGGCCTGGCCAGGTCAGGCAGCCAATGGAGCCATCAGAGAAAGATGGAGGACCCATGTGAATGGAGAGAACGAGAACAGAGGAGTAAATAAACAGAAGAAGGGGCCAGAGGTGCCCTGTGAAAGAGAAGGCATGCCCAAATAAAGAGGGTCAGCCTCATGTTTTCACCTCATCCTCCCCTTCTGTCATTGCTACCCCCCCCCCCTCTGCCCCCTCTGCCCCCCCCCCCCCACCCCCCACCCCCCACCCCTGACACAGAGACAGACAAATGTCATCTCCTTTGTGGCCCCAGTCCAGCTTTGAAGAGGACCACTTTCTTTGTCCTGTGATCTAATCCCTTTATGAGGCACTGCTGATATTCCCTGTCCCCTACAACACACACGCACGCACACACACACACACACACACACACACACACACACACACACACACACACACACACACACACACACACACACACACACACACACACACACACACACACACACACACACACACACACACACACACACACACATGGCGCAGAGGGCTGCCCTTTAAAACCCACCCATCCTGGGTGTTAGTCTGTGACCACAGGAGGAGAAGAGATCATCTCAGAGAGAACACATATCCCACCACAACGATATATCTCTGGTACACAGTGTTACAGGCCTTTCCACACCAGTCCAACATGTTATTGAGTTTCCTTTACACATTGGATTTGAAAAGAGCTTTACAGAAAAGCTCTCTCTGTAGTATGTCAAAGATGTGGACCTGCAACTCATGTGCCCCAATGTATGTTTTATAGCCCATATTTATTATTAACTGTGGAAGTGGTGCACAAACAGGTTAAGGAATGGCCAGTGAGAGAGAGAGAGTAAAGAGGGTTGTTCTGTTTTCCCCAGGCCTACTATAGAGGACAAAAGGCCGGGAAGGAGTGAAATTCTCTTGGGCCGGAGCAGGAGAGAGGGAGGGCACCGATTTCATGCCTATTGTTGATGGGGGTTAGAAAGAGGAATTCTTTCACTGAATCCGAAAGGCAACAAGTGGGGAATGGGGGACAGGCGGACAGAGGGAGAGGCGTCTAGGCTTTTGCCGTTCACCCATCTGTAAGATTGTGCTTTTCTCAGCCCCCGTTAGACTCATCCCTCAGCCTCGTCCAAGTTACAGGGCAATTATGGAAATGCAGCTTTGAAGCAGAGCACTGCTCTCTTTATGTTCTTCCCCTGACAAAGCAAAGGGCCTTTTTATCCCACCCCTCTATTAAACATACTTCTGCACTACCATGCATATGTTCTGACTTTATCCTTTTTGTCACTCAATGGAGTTGCATCTGTTGGTAAAGATTCAACTAAAGACTGGAATAAAGAATGAAATGTAGATATATGAGTGTATTTCTGAAAGTGTTTTTGTTAACTTCTTTATGGGGGTGGTATATTGTTAAATTCCCGACTTTATCATATGGGTCTGTTGAAAGAGTTTGTTGACTATTGAAGATGAGCCGAGAGCTGGTGTATAAAATGTCTCTCGCTTGCCGGCCTCATTGCTCTGTGGAAGAGCTGCATGGTTTTACCAGCAGAAGAGACACAATTAGACCCAACCAAATCATGAGAAAACAAAAAGATATCTACTTAACACAGTGGAAAGAATTAACAAAAAAACAGAGCAAACTAGAATGCTATTTGGCCCTACACAGAGAGTACACAGCGGCAGAATACCTGACCACTGTGACTGACCCAAAATTAAGGAAAGCCTTGACTATGTACAGACTCAGTGAGCATAGCCTTGCTATTGAGAAAGGCCGCCGTAGGCAGACTTGGCTCTCAAGAGAAGACAGGCTATGTGCTCACTGCCCACAAAATGAGGTGGAAACTGAGCTGCACTTCCTAACCTCCTGCCCAATGTATGACCATATTAGAGAGACATATTTCCCTCAGATTACACAGATCCACAAAGAATTCGAAAACAAATCCAATTTTGAAAAACTCCCATATCTACTGGGTGAAATTCCAGTGTGCCATCACAGCAGCAAGATTTGTGACCTGTTGCCACGAGAAAAGGGCAACCAGTGAAGAACAAACACCATTGTAAATACAACCCATATTTATGCTTATTTATTTTATCTTGTGTCCTTTAGCCATTTGTACATTGTTAGAACACTGTATATATATAATATCACATTTGTAATGTCTTTACTGTTTTGAAACTTCTGTATGTGTAATGTTTACTGTTAATTTTTGTTGTTTTTCACTTTATATATTCACTTTGTATGTTGTCTACCTCTCTTGCTTTGGCAATGTTAACACATGTTTCCCATGCCAATAAAGCCCTTGAATTGAATTGAATTGAATTGAGAGGGGCAGAGAGAGGGAGAGAGAGAGAGAGAGAGGGAGGGAGAGTGGGAGAGAGACAGATAGAGGGTAGAGACAGAGAGACAGAGAGAGAGAGAGAGAGAGAGAGAGAGAGAGAGACAGACAGACAGACAGAGAGACAGAGAGGGGAGAGACAGAGAGACAGAGAGAGAGAGAGAGAGAGGGAGAGAGAGAGAGAGAGAGAGAGAGAGAGGGAGAGAGAGAGAGAGATCTCCACTCTCCACCCCACGCCCTCTCCTCACACGTCACTAACAGAGGCACAGCAACCAGCCACTCTACTCTTTCTCAGCTTTGTACATTAGTCAGCGGTGTAGCACAGAATTTAGCCGCATGGTGCGAACTAATAAGACACATTTTCTTCTGCTTTTGAGATGATCACACGGGAGTGAGGTCTCTAGCAGGGTGAAGGGAGAGGCTCTCCGCACACAGCAGAGGCCTTGTACGACAGCACCTTTACACCCCCAACACATCTAACACATGCCAATACTGGCCCTTTCACTCATCACTGTTAATGAGAGGACATATTTTGGACATTTCCAATATTTGTACAGACTTCATACATTGCATACAGGCCCCTTTATTCACAATCACATGCAGGCACCGACACTGGTTGAGTTCCAAGTCACATTTTATTCCCTATGTAGTGTACTACTTTTGACCAGGGCCCTATACTACTTTTGACCCATAGAGCGCTGGTCAAAAGTAGTGCACTTTCTAGGGAATAGGGTGCCATTTGTGTGAATATAATGCAATGTGTTCCAAGAAGGAGAGATCCTGTCTAGTCTCCTAGATGTAGAAGGACAAGAGAAAAACTCTTTGAGTCTCTAGGACGTGATTGGCTGGATGGTGGCTGGTAAAGGGAACTTAATCAATTCTTCCTCCTTGGAACACTGTCAAACAAGTCCTTTCTTACATCTTGCCATGAATACATTACAGACTGTGTGTGATTGATTAGAGACCCTCTGGAGAGGGTGAACAGATGAACCCAGTCCCTCAGCTTGATTAATAGACTTTATTAAGAGACTGAGCTCCTTTTTAATAATGGTAATGTAATAGGGAGTCTACCCACTACTATCACTACTCTGGTTTCTCTCCTTCTCCTTCTCGGTTTCTCTCCTTCTCCTTCTCGGTTTCTCTCCTTCTGGGTTTCTCTCCTTCTCCTTCTCGGTTTCTCTCCTCCTTCTCAGTTTCTCTCCTCCTCCTTCTCGGTTGCGCTCCAAATGGCACCCTATTCCCTGTTTTTTGGCCCAAGAAAGTAGTGCGCTACATAGGGAATATGGTGCCATTTTGGATGCAGTCCTCCTCTCCTTCCTCTCTCTTCTTTGATCCATATCCCTGTATACATTGCATTATATTCATTCATTCCCAGCATCTCCATCAAGCCATATCCATCACATGGCTATCAGCATGGCACAGTGGTGTTTGGAATTTTTCCACTTTGGACACAAAGCAGGAACACAATGGGTTTCTATTTTGTCTTTTGTGTCTCTCGCGCTGCACAATATGAAAGCATTAAAAAGTCAATTGTTTTTTGTATCTTTTGCAAACAGTCTCTCTTGGCAATTTGGAAGACAGGATTAATGTTGTGTACTGCTCCACATGCAGTTAACAGCCAAATTAGAATGACTCAATACTGGATTCATAAAACGTTCTTGATCGCCAATATATCATAACTGAAATGATGGTTTTATTGCTCTGCACCTCGGTGGCAGAACTGGTTATCAGTGTTATGACACAGCACAGATTGTTTGTGTAGTGTGTGTGTGTGTGCGCCAATCAGAGAGAAAGAGATCACCACAGATGGAGAGTATTTAGGCTCACTCTACAGACAGACAATAAGCTGATGATCAGTCTGCCAGTATAGTACAGTGTGGGCGTGGCAAGGCGGTTGGTTGGGTACAGGTCTGAACTCCCTACCAGGAAGCTAGTCAGCCAATAGCCACCCAGTCAGAGCTCCACTGCTTATCAGTGTGACTGAAACAAGAGAGCAGTGCTACGGTACAGGGCAAGCCAGGCCAGCCAGGGGACACACACAGACACCACCACTTATCAACATAGCTAAATGTTGCAATACACGACTGTGATGTTGGTGATTTATTCAAACAGTGATACTACTGATAGGGGCATTCACAGCCACCACATTCCAGCTCTGACCAAGACAGGTTATGTTTGCTTTACTGAGGCAATCTAGACGGCCACATCCAGGGGATGACATCACTGCCTAGGCTAGCCTAGCCTAGCCAGCCCAGACCAGACATACAGCAAACAGTGTGTGTGTACCTGAGTGTGTGTACCTGTGTGTGTGTGTGTGTACCTGTGTGTGTGTGTGCGTGTGCATGTGCGTGTGTGTGCGTGTGTGCATACCTGTGTGTGTGTGCCTTCCTGTGTGTGTACACCTGTGTGTGTGTGTACCTGTGTGTGCATACCTGTGTGTTGTGTGTGCGTACCTGTGTGTGTGCGTGCGTTCCTCTGTGTGTGTGTGTGTGTGTGTTGTGAGTGCATACATGTGTGTGTGCTTGCGTTCCTCTGTGTGTGTGTGTACCTGTGTGTGTGTGTGTGCATACCTATGTGTTGTGTGTGTGTGTCTGTATGTGTGTGTGCATACCTGTGTGTGTGCGTGCGTTCCTCTGTGTGTGTGTGTGTGTGTGTGTGTGTGTGTGTGCGTGTGTGTGCGTGTGTGCGTACCTGTGTGTGTGTGCCTTCCTGTGTGTGTACACCTGTGTGTGTACCTGTGTGTGTGTGCATACCTATGTGTTGTGTGTGCGTACCTGTGTGTGTGCGTACGTTCCTGTGTATGTGTGTGTCTGCGTACCTGTGTGTGTGCGTGCGTTCCTCTGTGTGTGCGTGTGTGTGTGCGTACCTGTGTGTTGTGTGTGCGTACCTGTGTGTGTGCGTGTTTTCCTCTGTGTGTGTGTGTGTGTGTGCATGTGCGTGTGTGTGCGTGTGTGCGTACCTGTGTGTGTGTGTGCCTTCCTGTGTGTGTACACCTGTGGGTGTGTGTACCTGTGTGTGTGTGCATACCTATGTGTTGTGTGTGTGTACCTGTGTGTGTGCGTGCGTTCCTGTGTGTGTGTGTGTGCGTACCTGTGTGTGTGCGTGCGTTCCTCTGTGTGTGTGTGTGTGTGTGTGCGTACCTGTGTGTTGTGTGTGCGTACCTGTGTGTGTGTGTGTTTTTCTCTGTCTGTGTGTGTGTGTGTGCTGCTTGCTTGTTGTAAATGTGGGCAGGCAGCAGGTCGATACTGCAGGTGTGAGGCCTTAGCTGTATAATGATGATGCCTACAAGCGTTGGAGATGTAAACTCAGGTTATTGATCTCCAACCCTTCAACACGGTGAGGAGTCTAACAGACAGAATCAAGGTCTTCCATGTCTGACTGTCTGTTTAGGCGCCCATGGCCAGTCTTCACTCTAGTTCAAAAACTATTTCGGACTTTTCTATTGGTTCCTTTGCAGCAGGAAAGATAAATCAAGCACCGTATTTGAAATTGTTCAAAATAGTAATTGAACCCTGCTCTGGTCCACTTGGAGAGGAGTGGAAGAGGGTAGAAGAGAAGAGGACAGGAGGCAAAAAGCACTCCTTTCTTCCCAACTTCTCTCTTTGTGCTTAGATAAACTTGTTGTCAGGCACATTGTTGCCCACTCCATGTGACACCTCACTCTGATAATGGCCTTGCCATGCAAATGACAGAGCGTGGGAGAGCAGCAACACCAATTGTGTGTGTGTGTTTTGTGTGTACAATTTTTGCATGCGTTTTGTGCATATATGCGTCTGTTTTTTTGTGCATGTGTGTGTGTGTGTTTGAGAATCAAAGGGTGTATGACAGAACTATTCAACAGTACGAGAGGTGCTTTGTGTGAAATGGACATATAGAGGAATGTTCTACGTTTGAAGGGAGTTATCAGTACTGAATATCCAACCAAACCAATCTTTATTCATCATGCTAATTTGTGCTGAAATTGGTTGTTGCGTGCTGCTGGAGCCAAGGTTGATTCATAACACTCCTCACGCTGAGTCCCAAATGACACCCTATTCCCTATAGAGTTCACTACTTTTGAACAGGGTCCATAGGGTTTAATTTGGGGATGCAGTCAGACAGACTGGAAGAGGGAGGTGGGGGTTCTTTTCGGAAGTGGCAGAAGAAGCGCATGGGTGAGCCGGGCAGCACCCCATGAATGTTCCCCCTCCATCCCCAGCTGAGAGCCTCCTCTCTGGGCATTGTCTCACAAGGAGAAGGTGGCACAATGAAGTGGCGCTCTCAGAAACAGGGAGGGGTTGGCGCTGTGTCACTTTGTCCTCCCTCTGAGGGGGCAGTGAGTACGTGCTGCCCTGTCTGTTGTCATGCTAAGACCACAGCACCACTCACTGGAACTGTATCCCCAGTATCCCCCATTCACAGACAGCCCAGCTCAGCCCACATCACAATCACACAGTACAGGGAAGGAGAGAAACATGGAGGACATTCAATTTCCTTCTCTAATACCCCATGCTTCCTCAAAGACAAAAGCTTGAGTATTTCTCAAAGAAATTATCTCTGCTCCCATGCAGGAGCCATGGAAAGGAAACGCTTGGTTAGTTGATGAAGAGGAGGGGTTAGGAGTTTGGACCTTCAGGTCCTATGGGACCATCACAATCTTCATAGCCTAGCCTAGTTTTCCTCTGGGATTGACCATGGGAAAAGGCATGTCTAATGTCATTTCACAGGTAGATAAAGCAGGAGATTGGAGAGTAATTGCCAGTAATAACAGATAGTTCTCAGAAATCCCCTGAGACATATCTCCTTCTTCTCTTCAATTTTCCAATAAAGATTCGCTGCAAATTTAGTTATGCAGGCTAACGAAATATACAAACTCTGACCTGTGACCTTTGTACTCTAGTTTGAAGGTCACGGCTCTCCTTTACATACACAGATGAGGTCCTCTATCCGGAAATGATAAGACAAACAACAGAGAAGAGGTAAGGTCAGCGAGTTAAAGCAACAGCTGAGATGACAGTTAATTGGCTGAGGGCGGTTGTAACTGTCATCTATTTCCCCCAGGCTGACGAGTCTGACAAGGGAACCTTCCCTGGCCTCTGCCTCTCTCTCTCTCTCTCTCTCTCTCTCTCTCTCTCTCTCTCTCTCTCTCTCTTTCTCCCCCCCCCCCCCCACTCCAACAAGCATCTTCACTCATCAGCTGTCTTTCTCCCATAGTTCAACCAGTGGACATGCAGGGGGGAAATTATTATATTTATATTACTTATAAATGTGAATATTATTTCATTATCTAAATCATAGTGTATCTCATTGCGATACACAATAAACACAGTGACAAATGGGAAAGTCATGAATCACGGATGTGTAGACGTACAACCTGTCTATGAATCAACTGGCAGAAGTGGTCCTATTATAGTGAAAGGTCTCTTATCCTACCAGCATGGGACCCTTCCAACCCCTGTTCAAAGGACAGGCTGACTGAGAGAGCATCGATAAGCTGGTGTGTAGGTATCATCCAATACACTCTAATGAGTTGTTTAGTCCTCTCTGTCAGTCACAGGTATTAGTGATACATGGAAAACAGCCTACTGAGGCGGGGACACATCTATGTAGAATAGTGGGGATTGGTAAAGCTCTCTGCCTCGCCTGCGTGTCTGAGACAGAGAGAGAGACGTAGAGAGACGGAGGAGTGATGGTTTTTGCAGAGTCTGTCTGTCTGATTTAGCAGGGCCTGGTCCCCGGTCTGGTCCTGGCTACGGTGCGGTGTGAAAGGCGGTGTGAGAGAGGTTGTGTGTGAGGGAGATAATGGTCCTTTGTCCACGCCACTCAGCACTCCACTGGCACACAGCTGGCACACAGCTGACCATCCCTTACCCAACCCCCCCCCCCAAACCCCCCAGTCCCGGCCGCTACAGAATGCCAGACATACAGTGTAAAGGAATAGGGGTAGAGTGGGTTAAGAGAGAAAAACATTAGTGTTAATGTGGAAGAGGAGATGTGAGGAGGTGAAAGGAAGAAGTCACATGGCACAGGGGCCTCCTGCTGCCCCCAGGATCCATCTGCAGCTCTGCAGGACTCGGCAGGAGGAGATCCGTTAGTGATGGACAGGTGTTCCTCAGCAGCTAGCCAATGATGTTGATTAAGGCAGCCCACCTCTCTGATTGAGGGGTTGTGTTAAATGCAGAAGACACATTTAGGTTGAATGCATTCAGTTGTGTAACTGACTAGACATAATACTCTTTAGGCCAACAACCCCCTCTAGTCTGGAGCCCAGTCACATCGCTCTATAGGCTCTCTAAACACTCCCTATACTGTTGAAATTCCCTCATTTCTCCTATGTCATCCCTCTTGTCCACCTAACACCTACTCTAACTCTGGCTCCAACCCTAACCTAACTCTAGCTCCAACCCTACCCTAACTCTAGCTCCAACCCTACCCTAACTCTGGCTCCAACCCTACCCTAACTCTGGCTCCAACCCTAACCTAACTCTGGCTCCAACCCTAACCCTAACTCTAGCTAAAACCCTACCATAACTCTAGCTCCAACCCTAACCCTAACTCTGGCTCAAACCCTACCCTAACTCTAGCTCCAACCCTAACCCTAACTCTGGCTCAAACCCTACCCTAACTCTAGCTCCAACCCTAACCCTAACTCTGGCTCAAACCCTACCCTAACTCTAGCTCCAACCCTAACCTAACTCTAGCTCCAACCCTAACCTAACTCTGGCTCCAACCCTAACCCTAACTCTGGCTGCAATCCTAACCCTTAACTCTGGCTCCAATCCTACCCCTAACAATGGCTCCAACCCTACCCTTAACTCTGGCTATAACCCTACCATTACTCTGGCTATAACCCTACCCTTAACTTCGTCTCCAACCCTACCGTAACTCAGGTCCATTAGGGCATGTGAAATAAAGTGTGGATAGACATTAGGGCATGTGTAATAAAGTGTGGATAGACATTATAGCATGTGAAATAAAGTGTGGATAGACATTAGGGCATGTGTAATAAAGTGTGGATAGACAGTATAGCATGTGAAATAAAGTCTAGATAGATATTAGGTAGTGTGAAATAAAGTGTGTATAGACATTAGGGAGTGTGAAATAAAATGTGAATAGACATTAGGTAGTGTGAAATAACGTGTGGATAGACATTAGGGAGAGTGAAATAAAGTGTGGATAGATGTTAGGGAGTGTGAAATAAGGTGTGGATAGACATTAGGGAGAGTGAAATAAAGTGTGGATAGATGTTAGGTAGTGTGAAATAACGTGTGGATAGACATTAGGAAGAGTGAAATACAGTGTGGATAGATGTTAGGGAGTGTGAAAGAACATGTGAATAGACATTAGGGAGTGTGAAATAAAGTGTGGATAGACATTAGGGAGTGTGAAATAATGTGTGGATAGACATTAGGGAGTGTGAAATGAAGTGTGGATAGACATAAGGGAATGTGAAATACAGTGTGGATAGACATTAGGGAGAGTGAAATAAAGTGTGGATAGATGTTAGGGAGTGTGAAGGAACATATGAATAGACATTAGGGAGTGTGAAATAAAGTGTGGATAGACATTAGGGAGTGTAGAATAAAGTGTGGATAGACATTAGGGAATGTGAAATACAGTGTGGATAGACATTAGGGAGAGTGAAATAAAGTGTGGATAGACATTAGGGAGTGTAGAATAAAGTGTGGATAGACATTAGGGAGTGTGAAATAAAGTGTGGAAGGTCATTAGGGAGTGTAGAATAAAGTGTAGAAGGTCATTAGGGAGTGTAGAATAAAGTGTGGATAGACATTAGGGAGTGTGGAAAAAAGTGTGGATAGACATTAGGGAATGTGATATAAAGTGTGGATAGACATTAGGGAGTGTGGAATAAAGTGTGGATAGAGATTAGGGAGTGTGGAATAAAGTGTGGATAGAGATTAGGGAGTGTGAAATAAAGTGTGGATAGACATTAGGGCATGTGAAATAACGTGTGGATAGACATTAGGGGATGTGAAATAAAGTGTGGAAGGTCATTAGGGGGTGTGAAATAAAGTGTGGATAGACATTAGGGAATGTGATATAGAGTTTGGATAGACATTAGGGGGTGTGAAATAAAGTGTGGATAGACATTTGGGCATGTGAAATAATGTGTGGATAGACATTAGGGAGTGTGAAATAAAGTGTGGAAGGTCATTGGGGAGTGTGGAATAAAGTGTGGATAGACATTAGGGCATGTGAAATAAAGTGTGGAAGGTCATTAGGGAGTGTAGAATAAAGTGTGGATAGACATTAGGGAGTTCTGAAATAAAGTGTGGAAGGTCATTAGGGAGTGTAGAATAGAGTGTGGATAGACATTAGGTCATGTGAAATAAAGTGTGGATAGACATTAGGGAGTGTGGAATAAAGTGTGGATAGACATTAGGGCATGTGAAATAAAGTGTGGATAGACATTAGGGAGTGTGGAATAAAGTGTGGATAGACATTAGGGAGTGTGAAATAAAGTGTGGATAGACATTAGGGAGTGTAGAATAAAGTGTGGATAGACAATAGGGAATGTAGTATAGAGTTTGGATAGAAATAAAGTGTGGATAGACATTTGGGCATGTGAAATAATGTGTGGATAGACATTAGGGAGTGTGAAATAAAGTGTGGATGGTCATTAGAGAGTGTAGAATAAAGTGTGGATAGACATTGGGGCATGTGAAATAAAGTGTGGATAGACATTAGGGAGTGTGGAATAAAATGTGTATAGACATTATGGCATGTGAAATAAAGTGTAGATAGACATTAGGGAGTGTGAAATAAAGTGTGGATAGACATGAGGGCATGTGAAAAAAAAAGTGTGGATAGACATTTGGGCATGTGAAATAATGTGTGGATAGACATTAGGGAGTGTGAAATAAAGTGTGGATAGACATGAGGGCATGTGAAAAAAAGGGTGGATAGACATTAGGGTTTGTGAAATAAAGTGTGGATAGAAATTAGGTAGTTTGGAATAAAGTGTGGATAGACATTAGGGAGTGTGAAAGAACATGTGAATAGACATTAGGGAGTGTGAAATAAAGTGTGGATAGACATTAGGGAGTGTGATATAGAGTTTGGATAGACATTAGGGGGTGTGAAAAAAAGTGTGGATAGACATTTGGGCATGTGAAATAATGTGTGGATAGACATTAGGGAGTGTGAAATAAAGTGTGGAAGGTCATTGGGGAGTGTAGAATAAAGTGTGGATAGACATTAGGGCATGTGAAATAAAGTGTGGAAGGTCATTAGGGAGTGTATAATAAAGTGTGGATAGACATTCAGGGAGTTCTGAAATAAAGTGTGGAAGGTCATTAGGGAGTGTAGAATAAAGTGTGGATAGACATTAGGTCATGTGAAATAAAGTGTGGATAGACATTAGGGAGTGTGGAATAAAGTGTGGATAGACATTAGGGCATGTGTAATAAAGTGTGGATAGACAGTATAGCATGTGAAATAAAGTCTAGATAGATATTAGGTAGTGTGAAATAAAGTGTATATAGACATTAGGGAGTGTGAAATAAAATGTGAATAGACATTAGGTAGTGTGAAATAACGTGTGGATAGACATTAGGGAGAGTGAAATAAAGTGTGGATAGATGTTAGGGAGTGTGAAATAAGGTGTGGATAGACATTAGGGAGAGTGAAATAAAGTGTGGATAGATGTTAGGTAGTGTGAAATAACGTGTGGATAGACATTAGGGAGAGTGAAATACAGTGTGGATAGATGTTAGGGAGTGTGAAAGAACATGTGAATAGACATTAGGGAGTGTGAAATAAAGTGTGGATAGACATTAGGGAGTGTGAAATAATGTGTGGATAGACATTAGGGAGTGTGAAATGAAGTGTGGATAGACATAAGGGAATGTGAAATACAGTGTGGATAGACATTAGGGAGAGTGAAATAAAGTGTGGATAGATGTTAGGGAGTGTGAAAGAACATATGAATAGACATTAGGGAGTGTGAAATAAAGTGTGGATAGACATTAGGGAGTGTAGAATAAAGTGTGGATAGACATTAGGGAATGTGAAATACAGTGTGGATAGACATTAGGGAGAGTGAAATAAAGTGTGGATAGACATTAGGGAGTGTAGAATAAAGTGTGGATAGACATTAGGGAGTGTGAAATAAAGTGTGGAAGGTCATTAGGGAGTGTAGAATAAAGTGTAGAAGGTCATTAGGGAGTGTAGAATAAAGTGTGGATAGACATTAGGGAGTGTGGAATAAAGTTTGGATAGACATTAGGGCATGTGAAATAAAGTGTGGATAGACATTAGGGAGTGTGGAATAAAGTGTGGATAGAGATTAGGGAGTGTGGAAAAAAGTGTGGATAGACATTAGGGAATGTGATATAAAGTGTGGATAGACATTAGGGAGTGTGGAATAAAGTGTGGATAGAGATTAGGGAGTGTGGAATAAAGTGTGGATAGAGATTAGGGAGTGTGGAATAAAGTGTGGATCGAGATTAGGGAGTGTGGAATAAAGTGGGATAGACATTAGGGAGTGTGAAATAAAGTGTGGATAGACATTAGGGCATGTGAAATAACGTGTGGATAGACATTAGGGGATGTGAAATAAAGTGTGGAAGGTCATTAGGGGGTGTGAAATAAAGTGTGGATAGACATTAGGGAATGTGATATAGAGTTTGGAAGGTCATTAGGGAGTGTATAATAAAGTGTGGATAGACATTCAGGGAGTTCTGAAATAAAGTGTGGAAGGTCATTAGGGAGTGTAGAATAAAGTGTGGATAGACATTAGGTCATGTGAAATAAAGTGTGGATAGACATTAGGGAGTGTGGAATAAAGTGTGGATAGACATTAGGGCATGTGTAATAAAGTGTGGATAGACAGTATAGCATGTGAAATAAAGTCTAGATAGATATTAGGTAGTGTGAAATAAAGTGTGTATAGACATTAGGGAGTGTGAAATAAAATGTGAATAGACATTAGGTAGTGTGAAATAACGTGTGGATAGACATTAGGGAGAGTGAAATACAGTGTGGATAGATGTTAGGGAGTGTGAAAGAACATGTGAATAGACATTAGGGAGTGTGAAATAAAGTGTGGATAGGCATTAGGGAGTGTGAAATAATGTGTGGATAGACATTAGGGAGTGTGAAATGAAGTGTGGATAGACATAAGGGAATGTGAAATACAGTGTGGATAGACATTAGGGAGAGTGAAATAAAGTGTGGATAGATGTTAGGGAGTGTGAAAGAACAAATGAATAGACATTAGGGAGTGTGAAATAAAGTGTGGATAGACATTAGGGAGTGTAGAATAAAGTGTGGATAGACATTAGGGAATGTGAAATACAGTGTGGATAGACATTAGGGAGAGTGAAATAAAGTGTGGATAGACATTAGGGAGTGTAGAATAAAGTGTGGATAGACATTAGGGAGTGTGAAATAAAGTGTGGATGGTCATTAGAGAGTGTAGAATAAAGTGTGAATAGACATTAGGGCATGTGAAATAAAGTGTGGATAGACATTAGGGAGTGTGGAATAAAATGTGTATAGACATTATGGCATGTGAAATAAAGTGTGGATAGACATTAGGTAGTGTGAAATAATGTGTGGATAGACATTAGGGAGTGTGAAATAAAGTGTGGATAGACATTAGGGAATGTGAAATAAAGTGTGGATAGACATTAGGGAGTGTGAAATAAAGTGTGGATAGACATTAGGGATTGTGAAATAAAGTGTAGATAGACATTAGGGAGTGTGAAATAAAGTGTGGATAGACATTAGGGAGAGTGAAATAAAGTGTGGATAGACATTAGGGAGTGTGAAATAAAGTGTGGATAGACATTAGGGAGTGTGAAATAAAGTGTGGATAGACATTAGGGAGTGTGAAATAAAGTGTGGATAGACATTAGGGAGTGTGATATAAAGTTTGGATAGACATTAGGGAGTGTGATATAAAGTTTGGATAGACATTAGGGAGTGTGGAATAAAGTGTGTATAGACATGAGGGAGTGTGGAATAAAGTGTGGATAGACATTAGGGAGTGTGGAATAAAATGTGTATAGACATTATGGCATGTGAAATAAAGTGTGGATAGACATTAGGGAGTGTGAAATAAAGTGTGGATTGACATTAGGGAGTGTGACATAAAGTTTGGATAGACATTAGGGAGTGTGGAATAAAGTGTGGATAGACATGAGGGAGTGTGGAATAAAGTGTGTATAGACATTAGGGAGTGTGGAATAAAGTGTGGATAGACATTAGGGAGTGTGAAATAAAGTGTGGATAGACATGAGGGCATGTGAAATACAGTGTGGATAGACATTTGGGAGAGTGAAATAAAGTGTGAATAGATGTTAGGGAGTGTGAAAGAACGTGTGAATAGACATTAGGGAGTGTGAAATAAATTGTGGTTAGACATTAGAGAGTGTGAAATAAAGTGTGGATAGACATGAGGGAGTGTGAAAGAACGTGTGAATAGACATTAGGGAGTGTGAAATAAAGTGTAGATAGACATGAGGGCATGTGAAAAAAAGTGTGGGATAGACATTAGGGTTTGTGAAATGAAGTGTGGATAGAAATTAGGTAGTTTGGAATAAAGTGTGGATAGACATTTGGACATGTGAAATAATGTGTGGATAGACATTAGCGATTGTGAAATAAAGTGTGGATAGACATTAGGGCATGTGAAATACAGTGTGGATAGACATTAGGGAGTGTGAAATAAAGTGTGAATAGATGTTAGGGAGTGTGAAATAAAGTGTGGATAGACATTAGGGAGTGTGAAATAAAGTGTGGATTGACATTAGGGAGTGTGGAATAAAGTGTGGATAGACATGAGGGAGTGTGGAATAAAGTGTGGATAGACATGAGGGCATGTGAAATACAGTGTGGATAGACATTAGCGAGTGTGAAATAAAGTGTGGATAGACATGAGGGAGTGTGAAAGAAAGTGTGGATAGACACTAGGGAGTGTGAAATAAAGTGTGGATAGACATTAGGGAGTGTGATATAAAGTTTGGATAGACATTAGGGAGTGTGAAATAAAGTGTGGATTGACATTAGGGAGTGTGACATAAAGTTTGGATAGACATTAGGGAGTGTGAAATAAAGTGTGGATTGACATTAGGGAGTGTGACATAAAGTTTGGATAGACATTAGGGAGTGTGGAATAAAGTGTGTATAGACATGAGGGAGTGTGGAATAAAGTGTGGATAGACATTAGGGAGTGTGAAATAAAGTGTGGATAGACATGAGGGCATGTGAAATACAGTGTGGATAGACATTTGGGAGAGTGAAATAAAGTGTGAATAGATGTTAGGGAGTGTGAAAGAACGTGTGAATAGACATTAGGGAGTGTGAAATAAAGTGTGGATAGACATTAGGGGGTGTGAAATAAAGTGTGGATAGACATTTGGGAGTGTGAAATAAAGTGTGGATGGTCATTAGAGAGTGTAGAATAAAGTGTGAATAGACATTAGGGCATGTGAAATAAAGTGTGGATAGACATTAGGGAGTGTGGAATAAAATGTGTATAGACATTATGGCATGTGAAATAAAGTGTGGATAGACATTAGGTAGTGTGAAATAATGTGTGGATAGACATTAGGGAGTGTGAAATAAAGTGTGGATAGACATTAGGGAATGTGAAATAAAGTGTGGATAGACATTAGGGAGTGTGAAATAAAGTGTGGATAGACATTAGGGAGTGTGAAATAAAGTGTAGATAGACATTAGGGAGTGTGAAATAAAGTGTGGATAGACATTAGGGAGTGTGAAATAAAGTGTGGATAGACATTAGGGAGTGTGAAATAAAGTGTGGATAGACATTAGGGAGTGTGATATAAAGTTTGGATAGACATTAGGGAGTGTGATATAAAGTTTGGATAGACATTAGGGAGTGTGGAATAAAGTGTGTATAGACATGAGGGAGTGTGGAATAAAGTGTGGATAGACATTAGGGAGTGTGGAATAAAATGTGTATAGACATTATGGCATGTGAAATAAAGTTTGGATAGACATTAGGGAGTGTGGAATAAAGTGTGTATAGACATGAGGGAGTGTGGAATAAAGTGTGGATAGACATTAGGGAGTGTGGAATAAAATGTGTATAGACATTATGGCATGTGAAATAAAGTGTGGATAGACATTAGGGAGTGTGAAATAAAGTGTGGATTGACATTAGGGAGTGTGACATAAAGTTTGGATAGACATTAGGGAGTGTGGAATAAAGTGTGGATAGACATGAGGGAGTGTGGAATAAAGTGTGTATAGACATTAGGGAGTGTGGAATAAAGTGTGGATAGACATTAGGGAGTGTGAAATAAAGTGTGGATAGACATGAGGGCATGTGAAATACAGTGTGGATAGACATTTGGGAGAGTGAAATAAAGTGTGAATAGATGTTAGGGAGTGTGAAAGAACGTGTGAATAGACATTAGGGAGTGTGAAATAAATTGTGGTTAGACATTAGAGAGTGTGAAATAAAGTGTGGATAGACATGAGGGAGTGTGAAAGAACGTGTGAATAGACATTAGGGAGTGTGAAATAAAGTGTAGATAGACATGAGGGCATGTGAAAAAAAGTGTGGGATAGACATTAGGGTTTGTGAAATGAAGTGTGGATAGAAATTAGGTAGTTTGGAATAAAGTGTGGATAGACATTTGGACATGTGAAATAATGTGTGGATAGACATTAGCGATTGTGAAATAAAGTGTGGATAGACATTAGGGCATGTGAAATACAGTGTGGATAGACATTAGGGAGTGTGAAATAAAGTGTGAATAGATGTTAGGGAGTGTGAAATAAAGTGTGGATAGACATTAGGGAGTGTGAAATAAAGTGTGGATTGACATTAGGGAGTGTGACATAAAGTTTGGATAGACATTAGGGAGTGTGGAATAAAGTGTGGATAGACATGAGGGAGTGTGGAATAAAGTGTGGATAGACATTAGGGAGTGTGAAATAAAGTGTGGATAGACATGAGGGCATGTGAAATACAGTGTGGATAGACATTAGCGAGTGTGAAATAAAGTGTGGATAGACATGAGGGAGTGTGAAAGAAAGTGTGGATAGACACTAGGGAGTGTGAAATAAAGTGTGGATAGACATTAGGGAGTGTGATATAAAGTTTGGATAGACATTAGGGAGTGTGAAATAAAGTGTGGATTGACATTAGGGAGTGTGACATAAAGTTTGGATAGACATTAGGGAGTGTGGAATAAAGTGTGTATAGACATGAGGGAGTGTGGAATAAAGTGTGGATAGACATTAGGGAGTGTGAAATAAAGTGTGGATAGACATGAGGGCATGTGAAATACAGTGTGGATAGACATTTGGGAGAGTGAAATAAAGTGTGAATAGATGTTAGGGAGTGTGAAAGAACGTGTGAATAGACATTAGGGAGTGTGAAATAAAGTGTGGATAGACATTAGGGGGTGTGAAATAAAGTGTGGATGGACATTTGGGAGTGTGAAATAAAGTGTGGATGGTCATTAGAGAGTGTAGAATAAAGTGTGAATAGACATTAGGGCATGTGAAATAAAGTGTGGATAGACATTAGGGAGTGTGGAATAAAATGTGTATAGACATTATGGCATGTGAAATAAAGTGTGGATAGACATTAGGTAGTGTGAAATAATGTGTGGATAGACATTAGGGAGTGTGAAATAAAGTGTGGATAGACATTAGGGAATGTGAAATAAAGTGTGGATAGACATTAGGGAGTGTGAAATAAAGTGTGGATAGACATTAGGGAGTGTGAAATAAAGTGTGGATAGACATTAGGGAGTGTGAAATAAAGTGTGGATAGACATTAGGGAGTGTGAAATAAAGTGTGGATAGACATTAGGGAGTGTGAAATAAAGTGTGGATAGACATTAGGGAGTGTGAAATAAAGTGTGGATAGACATTAGGGAGTGTGAAATAAAGTGTGGATAGACATTAGGGAGTGTGATATAAAGTTTGGATAGACATTAGGGAGTGTGATATAAAGTTTGGATAGACATTAGGGAGTGTGGAATAAAGTGTGTATAGACATGAGGGAGTGTGGAATAAAGTGTGGATAGACATTAGGGAGTGTGGAATAAAATGTGTATAGACATTATGGCATGTGAAATAAAGTGTGGATAGACATTAGGGAGTGTGAAATAAAGTGTGGATAGACATTAGGGAGTGTGATATAACGTTTGGATAGACATTAGGGAGTGTGATATACAGTTTGGATAGACATTAGGGAGTGTGGAATAAAGTGTGTATAGACATGAGGGAGTGTGGAATAAAGTGTGGATAGACATTAGGGAGTGTGGAATAAAGTGTGGATAGACATTAGGGAGTGTGAAATAAAGTGTGGATAGACATGAGGGCATGTGAAATACAGTGTGGATAGACATTTGGGAGAGTGAAATAAAGTGTGAATAGATGTTAGGGAGTGTGAAAGAACGTGTGAATAGACATTAGGGAGTGTGAAATAAATTGTGGTTAGACATTAGAGAGTGTGAAATAAAGTGTGGATAGACATGAGGGAGTGTGAAAGAATGTGTGAATAGACATTAGGGAGTGTGAAATAAAGTGTAGATAGACATGAGGGCATGTGAAAAAAAGTGTGGGATAGACATTAGGGTTTGTGAAATGAAGTGTGGATAGAAATTAGGTAGTTTGGAATAAAGTGTGGATAGACATTTGGACATGTGAAATAATGTGTGGATAGACATTAGCGATTGTGAAATAAAGTGTGGATAGACATTAGGGCATGTGAAATACAGTGTGGATAGACATTAGGGAGTGTGATATACAGTTTGGATAGACATTAGGGAGTGTGGAATAAAGTGTGTATAGACATGAGGGAGTGTGGAATAAAGTGTGGATAGACATTAGGGAGTGTGGAATAAAGTGTGGATAGACATTAGGGAGTGTGAAATAAAGTGTGGATAGACATGAGGGCATGTGAAATACAGTGTGGATAGACATTTGGGAGAGTGAAATAAAGTGTGAATAGATGTTAGGGAGTGTGAAAGAACGTGTGAATAGACATTAGGGAGTGTGAAATAAATTGTGGTTAGACATTAGAGAGTGTGAAATAAAGTGTGGATAGACATGAGGGAGTGTGAAAGAATGTGTGAATAGAC
The DNA here is from genome assembly GCF_002021735.2 of Oncorhynchus kisutch. NCBI lineage: Eukaryota > Metazoa > Chordata > Actinopteri > Salmoniformes > Salmonidae > Oncorhynchus > Oncorhynchus kisutch. The sequence continues at coordinate 75,323,753 of NC_034176.2, read as the reverse complement.
ATTAGGGAGTGTGAAATAAAGTGTAGATAGACATGAGGGCATGTGAAAAAAAGTGTGGGATAGACATTAGGGTTTGTGAAATGAAGTGTGGATAGAAATTAGGTAGTTTGGAATAAAGTGTGGATAGACATTTGGACATGTGAAATAATGTGTGGATAGACATTAGCGATTGTGAAATAAAGTGTGGATAGACATTAGGGCATGTGAAATACAGTGTGGATAGACATTAGGGAGTGTGAAATAAAGTGTGATAGATGTTAGGGAGTGTGAAATAAAGTGTGGATAGACATTAGGGAGTGTGAAATAAAGTGTGGATAGACATGAGGGAGTGTGGAATAAAGTGTGGATAGACATTAGGGAGTGTGAAATAAAGTGTGGATAGACATGAGGGCATGTGAAATACAGTGTGGATAGACATTAGCGAGTGTGAAATAAAGTGTTGATAGACATGAGGGAGTGTGAAAGAAAGTGTGGATAGACACTAGGGAGTGTGAAATAAAGTGTGGATAGACATTAGGGAGTGTGATATAAAGTTTGGATAGACATTAGGGAGTGTGAAATAAAGTGTGGATCGACATTAGGGAGTGTGACATAACGTTTGGATAGACATTAGGGAGTGTGGAATAAAGTGTGTATAGACATGAGGGAGTGTGGAATAAAGTGTGGATAGACATTAGGGAGTGTGAAATAAAGTGTGGATAGACATGAGGGCATGTGAAATACAGTGTGGATAGACATTTGGGAGAGTGAAATAAAGTGTGAATAGATGTTAGGGAGTGTGAAAGAACGTGTGAATAGACATTAGGGAGTGTGAAATAAAGTGTGGATAGACATTAGGGGGTGTGAAATAAAGTGTGGATAGACATTTGGGCATGTGAAATAATGTGTGGATAGACATTAGGGAGTGTGAAATAAAGTGTGGATAGACATTAGGGAGTGTGAAATAAAGTGTGGATAGACATTAGGGAGTGTGAAATAAAGTGTGGATAGACATTAGGGAGTGTGAAATAAAGTGTGGATAGACATTAGGGAGTGTGAAATAAAGTGTGGATAGACATTAGGGAGTGTGAAATAAAGTGTGGATAGACATTAGGGAGTGTGAAATAAAGTGTGGATAGACATTAGGGAGTGTGATATAAAGTTTGGATAGACATTAGGGAGTGTGATATAAAGTTTGGATAGACATTAGGGAGTGTGGAATAAAGTGTGTATAGACATGAGGGAGTGTGGAATAAAGTGTGGATAGACATTAGGGAGTGTGGAATAAAATGTGTATAGACATTATGGCATGTGAAATAAAGTGTGGATAGACATTAGGGAGTGTGAAATAAAGTGTGGATAGACATTAGGGAGTGTGATATAACGTTTGGATAGACATTAGGGAGTGTGATATACAGTTTGGATAGACATTAGGGAGTGTGGAATAAAGTGTGTATAGACATGAGGGAGTGTGGAATAAAGTGTGGATAGACATTAGGGAGTGTGGAATAAAGTGTGGATAGACATTAGGGAGTGTGAAATAAAGTGTGGATAGACATGAGGGCATGTGAAATACAGTGTGGATAGACATTTGGGAGAGTGAAATAAAGTGTGAATAGATGTTAGGGAGTGTGAAAGAACGTGTGAATAGACATTAGGGAGTGTGAAATAAATTGTGGTTAGACATTAGAGAGTGTGAAATAAAGTGTGGATAGACATGAGGGAGTGTGAAAGAATGTGTGAATAGACATTAGGGAGTGTGAAATAAAGTGTAGATAGACATGAGGGCATGTGAAAAAAAGTGTGGGATAGACATTAGGGTTTGTGAAATGAAGTGTGGATAGAAATTAGGTAGTTTGGAATAAAGTGTGGATAGACATTTGGACATGTGAAATAATGTGTGGATAGACATTAGCGATTGTGAAATAAAGTGTGGATAGACATTAGGGCATGTGAAATACAGTGTGGATAGACATTAGGGAGTGTGAAATAAAGTGTGATAGATGTTAGGGAGTGTGGAATAAAGTGTGGATAGACATTAGGGAGTGTGAAATAAAGTGTGGATAGACATTAGGGAATGTGAAATAAAGTGTGGATAGACATTAGGGAGTGTGAAATAAAGTGTGGATAGACATTAGGGAGTGTGAAATAAAGTGTGGATAGACATTAGGGAGTGTGAAATAAAGTGTGGATAGACATTAGGGAGTGTGAAATTAAGTGTGGATAGACATTAGGGAGTGTGAAATAAAGTGTGGATAGACATTAGGGAGTGTGAAATAAAGTGTGGATAGACATTAGGGAGTGTGAAATAAAGTGTGGATAGACATTAGGGAGTGTGATATAAAGTTTGGATAGACATTAGGGAGTGTGATATAAAGTTTGGATAGACATTAGGGAGTGTGGAATAAAGTGTGTATAGACATGAGGGAGTGTGGAATAAAGTGTGGATAGACATTAGGGAGTGTGGAATAAAATGTGTATAGACATTATGGCATGTGAAATAAAGTGTGGATAGACATTAGGGAGTGTGAAATAAAGTGTGGATAGACATTAGGGAGTGTGATATAACGTTTGGATAGACATTAGGGAGTGTGATATACAGTTTGGATAGACATTAGGGAGTGTGGAATAAAGTGTGTATAGACATGAGGGAGTGTGGAATAAAGTGTGGATAGACATTAGGGAGTGTGGAATAAAGTGTGGATAGACATTAGGGAGTGTGAAATAAAGTGTGGATAGACATGAGGGCATGTGAAATACAGTGTGGATAGACATTTGGGAGAGTGAAATAAAGTGTGAATAGATGTTAGGGAGTGTGAAAGAACGTGTGAATAGACATTAGGGAGTGTGAAATAAATTGTGGTTAGACATTAGAGAGTGTGAAATAAAGTGTGGATAGACATGAGGGAGTGTGAAAGAATGTGTGAATAGACATTAGGGAGTGTGAAATAAAGTGTAGATAGACATGAGGGCATGTGAAAAAAAGTGTGGGATAGACATTAGGGTTTGTGAAATGAAGTGTGGATAGAAATTAGGTAGTTTGGAATAAAGTGTGGATAGACATTTGGACATGTGAAATAATGTGTGGATAGACATTAGCGATTGTGAAATAAAGTGTGGATAGACATTAGGGCATGTGAAATACAGTGTGGATAGACATTAGGGAGTGTGAAATAAAGTGTGATAGATGTTAGGGAGTGTGAAATAAAGTGTGGATAGACATTAGGGAGTGTGAAATAAAGTGTGGATTGACATTAGGGAGTGTGACATAAAGTTTGGATAGACATTAGGGAGTGTGGAATAAAGTGTGGATAGACATGAGGGAGTGTGGAATAAAGTGTGGATAGACATTAGGGAGTGTGAAATAAAGTGTGGATAGACATGAGGGCATGTGAAATACAGTGTGGATAGACATTAGCGAGTGTGAAATAAAGTGTTGATAGACATGAGGGAGTGTGAAAGAAAGTGTGGATAGACACTAGGGAGTGTGAAATAAAGTGTGGATAGACATTAGGGAGTGTGATATAAAGTTTGGATAGACATTAGGGAGTGTGAAATAAAGTGTGGATCGACATTAGGGAGTGTGACATAAAGTTTGGATAGACATTAGGGAGTGTGGAATAAAGTGTGTATAGACATGAGGGAGTGTGGAATAAAGTGTGGATAGACATTAGGGAGTGTGAAATAAAGTGTGGATAGACATGAGGGCATGTGAAATACAGTGTGGATAGACATTTGGGAGAGTGAAATAAAGTGTGAATAGATGTTAGGGAGTGTGAAAGAACGTGTGAATAGACATTAGGGAGTGTGAAATAAAGTGTGGATAGACATTAGGGGGTGTGAAATAAAGTGTGGATAGACATTTGGGCATGTGAAATAATGTGTGGATAGACATTAGGGAGTGTGAAATAAAGTGTGGATAGACATTAGGGAGTGTGAAATAAAGTGTGGATAGACATTAGGGAGTGTGAAATAAAGTGTGGATAGACATTAGGGAGTGTGAAATAAAGTGTGGATAGACATTAGGGAGTGTGAAATAAAGTGTGGATAGACATTAGGGAGTGTGAAATAAAGTGTGGATAGACATTAGGGAGTGTGAAATAAAGTGTGGATAGACATTAGGGAGTGTGATATAAAGTTTGGATAGACATTAGGGAGTGTGATATAAAGTTTGGATAGACATTAGGGAGTGTGGAATAAAGTGTGTATAGACATGAGGGAGTGTGGAATAAAGTGTGGATAGACATTAGGGAGTGTGGAATAAAATGTGTATAGACATTATGGCATGTGAAATAAAGTGTGGATAGACATTAGGGAGTGTGAAATAAAGTGTGGATAGACATTAGGGAGTGTGATATAACGTTTGGATAGACATTAGGGAGTGTGATATACAGTTTGGATAGACATTAGGGAGTGTGGAATAAAGTGTGTATAGACATGAGGGAGTGTGGAATAAAGTGTGGATAGACATTAGGGAGTGTGGAATAAAGTGTGGATAGACATTAGGGAGTGTGAAATAAAGTGTGGATAGACATGAGGGCATGTGAAATACAGTGTGGATAGACATTTGGGAGAGTGAAATAAAGTGTGAATAGATGTTAGGGAGTGTGAAAGAACGTGTGAATAGACATTAGGGAGTGTGAAATAAATTGTGGTTAGACATTAGAGAGTGTGAAATAAAGTGTGGATAGACATGAGGGAGTGTGAAAGAATGTGTGAATAGACATTAGGGAGTGTGAAATAAAGTGTAGATAGACATGAGGGCATGTGAAAAAAAGTGTGGGATAGACATTAGGGTTTGTGAAATGAAGTGTGGATAGAAATTAGGTAGTTTGGAATAAAGTGTGGATAGACATTTGGACATGTGAAATAATGTTTGGATAGACATTAGCGATTGTGAAATAAAGTGTGGATAGACATTAGGGCATGTGAAATACAGTGTGGATAGACATTAGGGAGTGTGAAATAAAGTGTGATAGATGTTAGGGAGTGTGGAATAAAGTGTGGATAGACATTAGGGAGTGTGAAATAAAGTGTGGATAGACATGAGGGCATGTGAAATACAGTGTGGATAGACATTAGCGAGTGTGAAATAAAGTGTGGATAGACATTAGGGCATGTGAAATACAGTGTGGATAGACATTAGGGAGTGTGAAATAAAGTATGAATAGACATTAGGGAGTGTGAAATAAAGTGTGAATATACATTAGGGAGTGTGAAAGAAAGTGTGGATAGACATTAGGGAGTGTGAAATAAAGTGTGGATAGACATGAGGGCATGTGAAATACAGTGTGGATAGACATTAGCGAGTGTGAAATAAAGTGTGGATAGACATGAGGGAGTGTGAAAGAAAGTGTGGATAGACATTAGAGAGTGTGAAATAAAGTGTGGATAGACATTAGGGAGTGTGATATAAAGTTTGGATAGACATTAGGGAGTGTTATATAAAGTTTGGATAGACATTAGGGAGTGTGGAATAAAGTGTGTATAGACATGAGGGAGTGTGGAATAAAGTGTGGATAGACATGAGGGAGTGTGAAATAAAGTGTGGATAGACATGAGGGCATGTGAAATACAGTGTGGATAGACATTTGGGAGTGTGGAATAAAGTGTGAATAGATGTTAGGGAGTATGAAAGAACATGTGAATAGACATTAGGGAGTGTGAATAAATTTGTGGATAGACATTAGGGAGTGTAGAATAAAGTGTGGAAAGACATTAGGGAGTGTGGAATAAAGTGTGGATAGAGATTAGGGAGTGTGATATAAAGTGTGGATAGACATTAGGGGGTGTGAAATTAAGTGTGGATAGACATTTGGGCATGTGAAATAATGTGTGGATAGACATTAGGGAGTGTGAAATAAAGTGTGGATAGACGTTAGGGAGTGTGGAATAAAGTGTGGATAGAGATTAGGGATTGTGGAATAAAGTGTGGATAGACATTAGGGAATGTGATATAAAGTGTGGATAGACATTAGGGAGTGTGTAATAAAGTGTGGATAGACATTAGGGAATGTGATATAAAGTGTGGATAGACATTAGGGAGTGTGGAATAAAGTGTGGATAGAGATTAGGGAGTGTGGAATAAAGTGTGGATAGACATTAGGGAGTGTGAAATAAAGTGTAGATAGATATTATGGCATGTGAAATAACGTGTGGATAGACATTAGGGGATATGAATTATAGTGTGGATAGACATTAGGGAGTGTAGAGAAAAGTGTGAATATACATTAGGTAGTGTGAAATAAAGTGTGGGAAGTCATTAGGGAATGTGATATAATGTGTGGATAGACATTAGGGAGTGTGAAATAAAGTGTGGATAGACATGAGGGAGTGTGAAATAAAGTGTGGATAGACATGAGGGAGTGTGAAAGAACGTGTGAATAGACATTAGGGAGTGTGAAATAAAGTGTAGATAGACATGAGGGCATGTGAAAAAAAGTGTGGATAGACATTAGGGTTTGTGAAATAAAGTGTGGATAGAAATTAGGTAGTTTGGAATAAAGTGTGGATAGACATTTGGGCATGTGAAATAATGTTTGGATAGACATTAGCGATTGTGAAATAAAGTGTGGATAGACGTTAGGGCATGTGAAATTCAGTGTGGATAGACATTAGGGAGTGTGAAATAAAGTGTGAATAGACATTAGGGAGTGTGAAATAAAGTGTGAATATACATTAGGGAGTGTGAAAGAAAGTGTGGATAGACATTAGGGAGTGTGAAATAAAGTGTGGATAGACATGAGGGCATGTGAAATACAGTGTGGATAGACATTAGCGAGTGTGAAATAAAGTGTGGATAGACATGAGGGAGTGTGAAAGAAAGTGTGGATAGACATTAGAGAGTGTGAAATAAAGTGTGGATAGACATTAGGGAGTGTGATATAAAGTTTGGATAGACATTAGGGAGTGTTATATAAAGTTTGGATAGACATTAGGGAGTGTGGAATAAAGTGTGTATAGACATGAGGGAGTGTGGAATAAAGTGTGGATAGACATTAGGGAGTGTGAAATAAAGTGTGGATAGACATGAGGGCATGTGAAATACAGTGTGGATAGACATTTGGGAGTGTGGAATAAAGTGTGAATAGATGTTAGGGAGTATGAAAGAACATGTGAATAGACATTAGGGAGTGTGAATAAATTTGTGGATAGACATTAGGGAGTGTAGAATAAAGTGTGGAAAGACATTAGGGAGTGTGGAATAAAGTGTGGATAGAGATTAGGGAGTGTGATATAAAGTGTGGATAGACATTAGGGGGTGTGAAATTAAGTGTGGATAGACATTTGGGCATGTGAAATAATGTGTGGATAGACATTAGGGAGTGTGAAATAAAGTGTGGATAGACGTTAGGGAGTGTGGAATAAAGTGTGGATAGAGATTAGGGATTGTGGAATAAAGTGTGGATAGACATTAGGGAATGTGATATAAAGTGTGGATAGACATTAGGGAGTGTGTAATAAAGTGTGGATAGACATTAGGGAATGTGATATAAAGTGTGGATAGACATTAGGGAGTGTGGAATAAAGTGTGGATAGAGATTAGGGAGTGTGGAATAAAGTGTGGATAGACATTAGGGAGTGTGAAATAAAGTGTAGATAGATATTATGGCATGTGAAATAACGTGTGGATAGACATTAGGGGATATGAATTATAGTGTGGATAGACATTAGGGAGTGTAGAAAAAAGTGTGAATATACATTAGGTAGTGTGAAATAAAGTGTGGGAAGTCATTAGGGAATGTGATATAATGTGTGGATAGACATTAGGGAGTGTGAAATAAAGTGTGGATAGACATGAGGGAGTGTGAAATAAAGTGTGGATAGACATGAGGGAGTGTGAAAGAACGTGTGAATAGACATTAGGGAGTGTGAAATAAAGTGTAGATAGACATGAGGGCATGTGAAAAAAAGTGTGGATAGACATTAGGGTTTGTGAAATAAAGTGTGGATAGAAATTAGGTAGTTTGGAATAAAGTGTGGATAGACATTTGGGCATGTGAAATAATGTGTGGATAGACATTAGCGATTGTGAAATAAAGTGTGGATAGACGTTAGGGCATGTGAAATACAGTGTGGATAGACATTAGGGAGTGTGAAATAAAGTGTGAATAAATGTTAGGGAGTGTGAAATAAAGTGTGGATAGACATTAGGGAGTGTGAAATAAAGTGTGGATTGACATTAGGGAGTGTGACATAAAGTTTGGATAGACATTAGGGAGTGTGGAATAAAGTGTGGATATACATGAGGGAGTGTGGAATAAAGTGTGGATAGAGATTAGGGAGTGTGGAATAAAGTGTGGATAGAGATTAGGGAGTGTGGAATAAAGTGTGGATAGACATTAGGGATTGTGAAATAAAGTGTGGATAGATATTAGGGCAGGTGAAATAACGTGTGGAAAGACATTAGGGGATGTGAGTTATAGTGTGGATAGACATTAGGGAGTGTAGAATAAAGTGTGAATATACATTAGGTAGTGTGAAATAAAGTGTGGGAAGTCATTAGGGAATGTGAAATAATGTGTGGATAGACATTAGGGAGTGTGAAATAAATTGTGGATAGACATTAGGGAGTGTGAAATAAAGTGTGGATAGACATTAGGGAGTGTGAAATAATTTGTGGATAGACATTAGGGAATGTGAAATAATGTATGGATAGACATTAGGGAGTGTGAAGTAAAGTGTGGATAGACATTAGGGAGTGTGAAATAAAGTGTGGATAGACATTAGGGAGTGTGAAATCATTTGTGGATAGACATTAGGGAATGTGAAATAAAGTGTGGACAGACATTAGGTTATGTGATTTAAAGTGTGGATAGACATTAGGTAGTGTGAATTAAAGTGTGGATAGACATTAGGGCATGTGAAAGAAAGTGTTGGTAGACATTAGGGAGTTTGAAATAAAGTGTGAATAGACAATAGGCAGTGTGAAATAAAGTGTGGATAGACATAGGGCATGTGAAATATAGTGTGGATAGATGTTAGGGAGTGTGAAATAAAGTGTGGTATGACATTAGGGAGTGTGATATAAAGTTTGGATAGACATTAGGGAGTGTGATATAAAGTTTGGATAGACATTAGGGAGTGTGGAATAAAGTGTGTATAGACATGAGGGAGTGTGGAATAAAGTGTGGATAGACATTAGGGAGTGTGAAATAAAGTGTGGATAGACATGAGGGCATGTGAAATACAGTGTGGATAGACATTTGGGAGTGTGGAATAAAGTGTGAATAGATGTTAGGGAGTGTGAAAGAACATGTGAATAGACATTAGGGAGTGTGAATAAATTTGTGGATAGACATTAGGGAGTGTAGAATAAAGTGTGGAAAGACATTAGGGAGTGTGGAATAAAGTGTGGATAGAGATTAGGGAGTGTGATATAAAGTGTGGATAGACATTAGGGGGTGTGAAATTAAGTGTGGATAGACATTTGGGCATGTGAAATAATGTGTGGATAGACATTAGGGAGTGTGAAATAAAGTGTGGATAGACGTTAGGGAGTGTGGAATAAAGTGTGGATAGAGATTAGGGATTGTGGAATAAAGTGTGGATAGACATTAGGGAATGTGATATAAAGTGTGGATAGACATTAGGGAGTGTGTAATAAAGTGTGGATAGACATTAGGGAATGTGATATAAAGTGTGGATAGACATTAGGGAGTGTGGAATAAAGTGTGGATAGAGATTAGGGAGTGTGGAATAAAGTGTGGATAGACATTAGGGAGTGTGAAATAAAGTGTAGATAGATATTATGGCATGTGAAATAACGTGTGGATAGACATTAGGGGATATGAATTATAGTGTGGATAGACATTAGGGAGTGTAGAAAAAAGTGTGAATATACATTAGGTAGTGTGAAATAAAGTGTGGGAAGTCATTAGGGAATGTGATATAATGTGTGGATAGACATTAGGGAGTGTGAAATAAAGTGTGGATAGACATGAGGGAGTGTGAAATAAAGTGTGGATAGACATGAGGGAGTGTGAAAGAACGTGTGAATAGACATTAGGGAGTGTGAAATAAAGTGTAGATAGACATGAGGGCATGTGAAAAAAAGTGTGGATAGACATTAGGGTTTGTGAAATAAAGTGTGGATAGAAATTAGGGAGTGTGAAATAAAGTGTGAATAAATGTTAGGGAGTGTGAAATAAAGTGTGGATAGACATTAGGGAGTGTGAAATAAAGTGTGGATTGACATTAGGGAGTGTGACATAAAGTTTGGATGGACATTAGGGAGTGTGGAATAAAGTGTGGATATACATGAGGGAGTGTGGAATAAAGTGTGGATAGAGATTAGGGAGTGTGGAATAAAGTGTGGATAGAGATTAGGGAGTGTGGAATAAAGTGTGGATAGACATTAGGGATTGTGAAATAAAGTGTGGATAGATATTAGGGCAGGTGAAATAACGTGTGGAAAGACATTAGGGGATGTGAGTTATAGTGTGGATAGACATTAGGGAGTGTAGAATAAAGTGTGAATATACATTAGGTAGTGTGAAATAAAGTGTGGGAAGTCATTAGGGAATGTGAAATAATGTGTGGATAGACATTAGGGAGTGTGAAATAAATTGTGGATAGACATTAGGGAGTGTGAAATAAAGTGTGGATAGACATTAGGGAGTGTGAAATAATTTGTGGATAGACATTAGGGAATGTGAAATAATGTATGGATAGACATTAGGGAGTGTGAAGTAAAGTGTGGATAGACATTAGGGAGTGTGAAATAAAGTGTGGATAGACATTAGGGAGTGTGAAATCATTTGTGGATAGACATTAGGGAATGTGAAATAAAGTGTGGACAGACATTAGGTTATGTGATTTAAAGTGTGGATAGACATTAGGTAGTGTGAATTAAAGTGTGGATAGACATTAGGGCATGTGAAAGAAAGTGTTGGTAGACATTAGGGAGTTTGAAATAAAGTGTGAATAGACAATAGGCAGTGTGAAATAAAGTGTGGATAGACATAGGGCATGTGAAATATAGTGTGGATAGACGTTAGGGAGTGTGAAATAAAGTGTGGTATGACATTAGGGAGTGTGATATAAAGTTTGGATAGACATTAGGGAGTGTGATATAAAGTTTGGATAGACATTAGGGAGTGTGGAATAAAGTGTGTATAGACATGAGGGAGTGTGGAATAAAGTGTGGATAGACATTAGGGAGTGTGAAATAAAGTGTGGATAGACATGAGGGCATGTGAAATACAGTGTGGATAGACATTTGGGAGTGTGGAATAAAGTGTGAATATACATTAGGTAGTGTGAAATAAAGTGTGGGAAGTCATTAGGGAATGTGATATAATGTGTGGATAGACATTAGGGAGTGTGAAATAAAGTGTGGATAGACATGAGGGAGTGTGAAATAAAGTGTGGATAGACATGAGGGAGTGTGAAAGAACGTGTGAATAGACATTAGGGAGTGTGAAATAAAGTGTAGATAGACATGAGGGCATGTGAAAAAAAGTGTGGATAGACATTAGGGTTTGTGAAATAAAGTGTGGATAGAAATTAGGTAGTTTGGAATAAAGTGTGGATAGACATTTGGGCATGTGAAATAATGTGTGGATAGACATTAGCGATTGTGAAATAAAGTGTGGATAGACGTTAGGGCATGTGAAATACAGTGTGGATAGACATTAGGGAGTGTGAAATAAAGTGTGAATAAATGTTAGGGAGTGTGAAATAAAGTGTGGATAGACATTAGGGAGTGTGAAATAAAGTGTGGATTGACATTAGGGAGTGTGACATAAAGTTTGGATAGACATTAGGGAGTGTGGAATAAAGTGTGGATATACATGAGGGAGTGTGGAATAAAGTGTGGATAGAGATTAGGGAGTGTGGAATAAAGTGTGGATAGAGATTAGGGAGTGTGGAATAAAGTGTGGATAGACATTAGGGATTGTGAAATAAAGTGTGGATAGATATTAGGGCATGGTGAAATAACGTGTGGAAAGACATTAGGGGATGTGAGTTATAGTGTGGATAGACATTAGGGAGTGTAGAATAAAGTGTGAATATACATTAGGTAGTGTGAAATAAAGTGTGGAGGAAGTCATTAGGGAATGTGAAATAATGTGTGGATAGACATTAGGGAGTGTGAAATAAATTGTGGATAGACATTAGGGAGTGTGAAATAAAGTGTGGATAGACATTAGGGAGTGTGAATAATTTGTGGATAGACATTAGGGAATGTGAAATAATGTATGGATAGACATTAGGGAGTGTGAAGTAAAGTGTGGATTAGACATTAGGGAGTGTGAAATAAAGTGTGGATAGACATTAGGGAGTGTGAAATCATTTGTGGATAGACATTAGGGAATGTGAAATAAAGTGTGGACAGGACATTAGGTTATGTGATTTAAAGTGTGGATAGACATTAGGTAGTGTGAATTAAAGTGTGGATAGACATTAGGGCATGTGAAAGAAAGTGTTGGTAGACATTAGGGAGTTTGAAATAAAGTGTGAATAGACAATAGGCAGTGTGAAATAAAGTGTGGATAGACATAGGGCATGTGAAATATAGTGTGGATAGACGTTAGGGAGTGTGAAAATAAAGTGTGGTATGACATTAGGGAGTGTGATATAAGTGTGGATAGACATTAGGGAGTGTGATATAAAGTGTGGATGACATTAGGGAGTGTGGAATAAAGTGTGTATAGACATTAGGGAGTGTGGAATAAAGTGTGGATAGACATTAGGGAGTGTGAAATAAAGTGTGGATAGATATTATGGCATGTGAAATAACAGTGTGGATAGACATTTGGGAGTGTGGAATTATAGTGTGGAATAGACATTAGGAGTGTAGAATAAAGTGTTGAATATACATTAGGTAGTGTGAAATAAAGTGTGGGAAGTCATTAGGGAATGTTGATATAATGTGTGGATAGACATTAGGGAGTGTGAATAAAGTGTGGATAGACATGAGGGAGTGTGAAATAAAGTGTGGATAGACATGAGGGAGTGTGAAAAACGTGTGAATAGACATTAGGGAGTGTGAAATAAAGTGGTAGATAGAATGAGGGCATGTGAAAAAAGTGTGGATAGACATTAGGGTTGTGAAATAAAGTGTGGATAGAAATTAGGTAGTTTGGAAATAAAGTGTGGATAGACATTTGGGCATGTGAAATAATGTGTGGATAGACATTAGCGATTGTGAATAAAGTGTGGATAGACGTTAGGGGCATGTGAATACAGTTGGATAGACATTAGGGAGTGTGAAATAAGTGTGAATAAATGTTAGGGAGTGTGAATAAAGTGTGGATAGAACATTGGGAGTGGTGAAATAAAGTGTGGATTGACATTAGGGAGTGTGACATAAAGTTTGGAAGACATTAGGGAGTGTGGAATAAAGTGTGGATATACATGAGGAGTGTGAATAAAGTGATGGATAGAGATTAGGGAGTGTGGAATAAAAGTGTGGATAGAGATTAGGGAGTGTGGAATAAAGTGTGGATAGACATTAGGATTGTGAAATAAAGTGTGGATAGATATTAGGGCATGTGAAATAACGTGTGGAAAGACATTAGGGGAGATGTGAGTATAGTGTGGATAGACATTAGGGATGTGAATAAAGTGTGAATATACATTAGGTAGTGTGAAATAAAGTGTGGGAAGTCATTAGGGAATGTGAAATAATGTGTGGATCGACATTAGGGAGTGTGAAATAAATGTGGATAGACATTAGGGAGGTTGAATAAAGTGTGGATAGACATTAGGGAGTGTGAATAATTGTGATAGACATTAGGGAATGTGAATAATGTATGGATAGACATTAGGGAGTGTGAAGTAACGTGTGGATGGACATTAGGGGAGTGTGAAATAAAGTGTGATAGACATTAGGAGTGTGAAATCATTTGTGGATAGACATTAGGGAATGTGAAATAAAGTGTGGACAGACATTAGGTTATGTGATTTAAAGTGTGGATAGACATTAGGTAGTGTGAATTAAAGTGTGGATAGACATTAGGGCATGTGAAAGAAAGTGTTGGTAGACATTAGGGAGTTTGAAATAAAGTGTGAATAGACATAGGCAGTGTGAAATAAAGTGTGGATAGACATAGGGCATGTGAAATATAGTGTGGATAGACGTTAGGGAGTGTGAAATAAAGTGTGGTATGACATTAGGGAGTGTGAAATAAAGTGTGGATAGACATTAGGGAGTGTGAAATAAAGTGTGGATTGACATTAGGGAGTGTGGAATAAAGTGTGGATAGACATTAGGGAGTGTGGAATAAAGTGTGGATAGACATTAGGGAGTGTGAAATAAAGTGTGGATAGATATTATGGCATGTGAAATAACGTGTGGATAGACATTAGGGGATGTGAATATAGTGTGGATAGACATTAGGGAGTGTAGAATAAAGTGTGAATAGACATTAGGTAGTGTGAAATAAAGTGTGGGAAGTCATTAGGGAATGTGATATAATGTGTGGATAGACATTAGGGAGTGTGAAATAAAGTGTGGATAGACATGAGGGAGTGTGAAATAAAGTGTGGATAGACATAGGGCAGTGTGAAAGAACGTGGTGAATAGCATTGGGGAGTGTGAAATAATGTAGATAGACATGAGGGCATCGTAAAAAAAGGTGGATAGACATTAGGTTTGTGAAATAAAGTGTGGATAGAAATTAGGTAGTTTGGAATAAAGTGTGGATAGACATTTGGGCATGTGAAATAATGTGTGGATAGACATTAGCGATTGTGAAATAAAGTGTGGATAGACGTTAGGCATGTGAAATACAGTGTGGATAGACATAGGGAGTGTGAAATAAAGTGTGAATAAATGTTAGGGAGTGTGAAATAAGTGTGGATAGACATTAGGGAGTGTGAAATAAGTGTGGATTGACATTAGGGAGTGTGACATAAAGTTTGGATAGACATTAGGGAGTGTGGAATAAAGTGTGATATACATGAGGGAGTGTGGAATAAAGGCGATAGAGATAGGAGTGTGGAAATAAAGTGTGGATAGAGATTAGGGAGTGTGGAATAAAGTGTGGATAGACATTAGGGATTGTGAAATAAAGTGTGGATAGACATTAGGGAGTGAAATAAGTGTGGATAGACATTAGGGGATGTGAAATATAGTGTGGATAGACATTAGGGAGTGTAAATAAAGTGTGGATAGACATTAGGTAGTGTGAAATAAAGTGGGAATCATTAGGGAATGTGAAATAATGTGTGGATAGACATTAGGGAGTGTGAAATAAAGTGTGGATAGACATTAGGGATGTGAAATAAAGTGTGGATAGACATTAGGGAGTGTGAAATAAAGTGTGGATAGACATTAGGGAGTGTGGAATAAAGTGTGGATAGACATTAGGGATGTGAAATAAAGTGTGGATAGACATTAGGGAGTGTGAAATAAAGTGTGGATAGACATTAGGGATGTGAAATAAGTGTGGATAGACATTAGGGAGTGTGAAATAAAGTGTGGAATAGATGTTAGGGAGTGTGAAATAAAGTGTGGATAGACATTAGGGAGTGTGAAATAAAGTGTGGATAGACATTAGGGAGTGTGAAATAAAGTTTGGATAGACATTAGGGAGTGTGAATAAAGTGTGGATAGACATTAGGGAGTGTGAAATAAAGTGTGGATAGACATTAGGGAGTGTGGAATAAAGTGTGGATAGACATTAGGGAGTGTGAAATAAAGTGTGGATAGACATTAGGGAGTGTGAAATAAAGTGTGGATAGACATTAGGGCAGTGGAAATAAAGTGTGGATAGACATTAGGGGATGTGAAATATAGTGTGGATAGACATTAGGGAGTGTGAAATAAAGTGTGGATAGACATTAGGGAGTGTGAAATAAAGTGTGGATAGACATTAGGGATGTGAAATAAAGTGTGGATAGACATTAGGGAGTGTGAAATAAAGTGTGGATAGACATTAGGGATGTGAAATAAAGTGTGGATAGACATTAGGGAGTGTGAAATAAAGTGTGGATAGACATAGGGAGTGTGAAATAAAGTGTGGATAGACATTAGGGAGTGTGAAATAAAGTGTGGATAGACATTAGGGAGTGTGAAATAAAGTGTGGATAGACATTAGGGAGTGTGAAATAAAGTGTGGATAGACATTAGGGAGTGTGAAATAAAGTGTGGATAGACATTAGGGAGTGTGAATAAAGTGTGGATAGACATTAGGGAGTGTGGAATAAAGTGTGGATAGACATTAGGAGTGTGAAATAAAGTGTGGATAGACATTAGGGATGTGAAATAAAGTGTGGATAGACATTAGGGATGTGAATTAAAGTGTGGATAGACATTAGGGAGTGTGAATAAAGTGTGAATAGACATTAGGTAGTGTGAAATAAAGTGTGGGAGACATTAGGGAATGTGAAATAATGTGTGGATAGACATTAGGGAGTGTGAAATAAAGTGTGGA
The DNA here is from genome assembly GCF_002021735.2 of Oncorhynchus kisutch. Classification (NCBI taxonomy): domain Eukaryota; kingdom Metazoa; phylum Chordata; class Actinopteri; order Salmoniformes; family Salmonidae; genus Oncorhynchus; species Oncorhynchus kisutch. The sequence goes on along the minus strand of NC_034176.2, from coordinate 75,307,389 downwards.
TAGACATTAGGGAGTGTGAAATAAAGTGTGGATAGACATTAGGGAGTGTGAAATAAAGTGTGGATAGACATTAGGGAGTGTGAAATAAAGTGTGGATAGACATTAGGGATGTGAAAAAAGTGTGGATAGACATTAGGGAGTGTGAAATAAAGTGTGGATAGACATTAGGTAGTTGGAATAAAGTGTGGATAGACATTAGGGATGTGAAATAAAGTGTGATAGACATTAGCGATTGTGAAATAAAGTGTGGATAGACATTAGGGCATGTGAAATACAGTGTGGATAGACATTAGGGAGTGTGAAATAAAGTGTGAATAAATGTTAGGGAGTGTGAAATAAAGTGTGGATAGACATTAGGGAGTGTGAAATAAAGTGTGGATTGACATTAGGGAGTGTGAATAAAGTTTGGATAGACATTAGGGAGTGTGGAATAAAGTGTGGATAGACATTAGGGAGTGTGGAATAAAGTGTGGATAGACATTAGGGAGTGTGGAATAAAGTGTGGATAGAGATTAGGGAGTGTGGAATAAAGTGTGGATAGACATTAGGGATTGTGAAATAAAGTGTGGATAGATATTAGGGCATGTGAAATACGTGTGGAAAGACATTAGGGGATGTGAGTTATAGTGTGATAGACATTAGGAGTGTAGAATAAAGTGTGAATATACATTAGGTAGTGTGAAATAAAGTGTGGAAGTCATTAGGGAATGTGAAATAATGTGTGGATAGACATTAGGGAGTGTGAAATAAAGTGTAGATAGACATGAGGGCATGCTGAAAAAAAGTGTGGTAGACATAGGGTTTGTGAAAAAAGTGTGGATAGAAATTAGGTAGTTTGGAATAAAGTGTGGATAGACATTGGGCATGTGAAATAATGTGGTGGATAGACATTAGCGATTGTGAAATAAAGTGTGGATAGACGTTAGGGCATGTGAAATACAGTGTGGATAGACATTAGGGAGTGTGAAATAAAGTGTGAATAAATGTTAGGGAGTGTGAAATAAAGTGTGGATAGACATTAGGGAGTGTGAAATAAAGTGTGGATTGACATTAGGGAGTGTGACATAAAGTTTGGATAGACATTAGGGAGTGTGGAATAAAGTGTGGATATACATGAGGGAGTGTGGAATAAAGTGTGGATAGAGATTAGGGAGTGTGGAATAAAGTGTGGATAGAGATTAGGGAGTGTGGAATAAAGTGTGGATAGACATTAGGGATTGTGAAATAAAGTGTGGATAGATATTAGGGCAGGTGAAATAACGTGTGGAAAGACATTAGGGGATGTGAGTTATAGTGTGGATAGACATTAGGGAGTGTAGAATAAAGTGTGAATATACATTAGGTAGTGTGAAATAAAGTGTGGGAAGTCATTAGGGAATGTGAAATAATGTGTGGATAGACATTAGGGAGTGTGAAATAAATTGTGGATAGACATTAGGGAGTGTGAAATAAAGTGTGGATAGACATTAGGGAGTGTGAAATAATTTGTGGATAGACATTAGGGAATGTGAAATAATGTATGGATAGACATTAGGGAGTGTGAAGTAAAGTGTGGATAGACATTAGGGAGTGTGAAATAAAGTGTGGATAGACATTAGGGAGTGTGAAATCATTTGTGGATAGACATTAGGGAATGTGAAATAAAGTGTGGACAGACATTAGGTTATGTGATTTAAAGTGTGGATAGACATTAGGTAGTGTGAATTAAAGTGTGGATAGACATTAGGGCATGTGAAAGAAAGTGTTGGTAGACATTAGGGAGTTTGAAATAAAGTGTGAATAGACAATAGGCAGTGTGAAATAAAGTGTGGATAGACATAGGGCATGTGAAATATAGTGTGGATAGACGTTAGGGAGTGTGAAATAAAGTGTGGTATGACATTAGGGAGTGTGAAATAAAGTGTGGATAGATGTTAGGGAGTGTGAAATAAAGTGTGGATTGACATTAGGGAGTGTGGAATAAAGTGTGGATAGAGATTAGGGAGTGTGGAATAAAGTGTGGATAGACATTAGGGAGTGTGAAATAAAGTGTGGATAGATATTATGGCATGTGAATAACGTGTGGATAGACATTAGGGGATATGAATTATAGTGTGGATAGACATTAGGGAGTGTAGAATAAAGTGTGAATATACATTAGGTAGTGTGAAATAAAGTGTGGGAAGTCATTAGGGAATGTGATATAATGTGTGGATAGACATTAGGGAGTGTGAAATAAAGTGTGGATAGACATGAGGGAGTGTGAAATAAAGTGTGGATAGACATGAGGGAGTGTGAAAGAACGTGTGAATAGACATTAGGGAGTGTGAAATAAAGTGTAGATAGACATGAGGGCATGTGAAAAAAAGTGTGGATAGACATTAGGGTTTGTGAAATAAAGTGTGGATAGAAATTAGGTAGTTTGGAATAAAGTGTGGATAGACATTTGGGCATGTGAAATAATGTGTGGATAGACATTAGCGATTGTGAAATAAAGTGTGGATAGACGTTAGGGCATGTGAAATACAGTGTGGATAGACATTAGGGAGTGTGAAATAAGTGTGAATAATGTTAGGGAGTGTGAAATAAAGTGTGGATAGACATTAGGGAGTGTGAAATAAAGGTGGATTGACATTAGGGAGTGTGACATAAAGTTTGGATAGACATTAGGGAGTGTGGAATAAAGTGTGGATATACATGAGGGAGTGTGGAATAAAGTGTGGATAGAGATTAGGGAGTGTGGAATAAAGTGTGGATAGAGATTAGGGAGTGTGGAATAAAGTGTGGATAGACATTAGGGATTGTGAAATAAAGTGTGGATAGATATTAGGGCATGTGAAATAACGTGTGGAAAGACATTAGGGGATGTGAGTTATAGTGTGGATAGACATTAGGGAGTGTAGAATAAAGTGTGAATATACATTAGGTAGTGTGAAATAAAGTGTGGGAAGTCATTAGGGAATGTGAAATAATGTGTGGATAGACATTAGGGAGTGTGAAATAAATTGTGGATAGACATTAGGGAGTGTGAAATAAAGTGTGGATAGACATTAGGGAGTGTGAAATAATTTGTGGATAGACATTAGGGAATGTGAAATAATGTATGGATAGACATTAGGGAGTGTGAAGTAAAGTGTGGATAGACATTAGGGAGTGTGAAATAAAGTGTGGATAGACATTAGGGAGTGTGAAATCATTTGTGGATAGACATTAGGGAATGTGAAATAAAGTGTGGACAGACATTAGGTTATGTGATTTAAAGTGTGGATAGACATTAGGTAGTGTGAATTAAAGTGTGGATAGACATTAGGGCATGTGAAAGAAAGTGTTGGTAGACATTAGGGAGTTTGAAATAAAGTGTGAATAGACAATAGGCAGTGTGAAATAAAGTGTGGATAGACATAGGGCATGTGAAATATAGTGTGGATAGACGTTAGGGAGTGTGAAATAAAGTGTGGTATGACATTAGGGAGTGTGAAATAAAGTGTGGATAGATGTTAGGGAGTGTGAAATAAAGTGTGGATTGACATTAGGGAGTGTGGAATAAAGTGTGGATAGAGATTAGGGAGTGTGGAATAAAGTGTGGATAGACATTAGGGAGTGTGAAATAAAGGGTGGATAGATATTATGGCATGTGAAATAACGTGTGGATAGACATTAGGGGGATATGAATTATAGTGTGGATAGACATTAGGGAGTGTAGAATAAAGTGTGAATATACATTAGGTAGTGTGAAATAAAGTGTGGGAAGTCATTAGGGAATGTGATATAATGTGTGGATAGACATTAGGGAGTGTGAAATAAAGTGTGGATAGACATGAGGGAGTGTGAAATAAAGTGTGGATAGACATGAGGAGTGTGAAAGAACGTGTGAATAGACATTAGGGAGTGTGAAATAAAGTGTAGATAGACATGAGGGCATGTGAAAAAAAGTGTGGATAGACATTAGGGTTTGTGAAATAAAGTGTGGATAGAAATTAGGTAGTTTGGAATAAAGTGTGGATAGACATTTGGGCATGTGAAATAATGTGTGGATAGACATTAGCGATTGTGAAATAAAGTGTGGATAGACGTTAGGGCATGTGAAATACAGTGTGGATAGACATTAGGGAGTGTGAAATAAGTGTGAATAAATGTTAGGGAGTGTGAAATAAAGTGTGGATAGACATTAGGGAGTGTGAAATAAGTGTGGATTGACATTAGGGAGTGTGACATAAAGTTTGGATAGACATTAGGGAGTGTGGAATAAAGTGTGGGATATACATGAGGGAGTGTGGAATAAAGTGTGGATAGAGATTAGGGAGTGTGGAATAAAGTGTGGATAGAGATTAGGGAGTGTGGAATAAAGTGTGGATAGACATTAGGGATTGTGAAATAAAGTGTGGATAGATATTAGGGCATGTGAAATAACCATGTGGAAAGACATTAGGGGATGTGAGTTATAGTGTGGATAGACATTAGGGAGTGTAGAATAAAGTGTGAATATACATTAGGTAGTGTGAAATAAAGTGTGGGAAGTCATTAGGGAATGTGAAAATAATGTGTGGATAGACATTAGGGAGTGTGAAATAAATTGTGGATAGACATTAGGGAGTGTGAAATAAAGTGTGGATAGACATTAGGGAGTGTGAAATAATTTGTGGATAGACATTAGGGAATGTGAAATAATGTATGGATAGACATTAGGGAGTGTGAAGTAAAGTGTGGATAGACATTAGGGAGTGTGAAATAAAGTGTGGATAGACATTAGGGAGTGTGAAATCATTTGTGGATAGACATTAGGGAATGTGAAATAAAGTGTGGACAGACATTAGGTTATGTGATTTAAAGTGTGGATAGACATTAGGTAGTGTGAATTAAAGTGTGGATAGACATTAGGGCATGTGAAAGAAAGTGTTGGTAGACATTAGGGAGTTTGAAATAAAGTGTGAATAGACAATAGGCAGTGTGAAATAAAGTGTGGATAGACATAGGGCATGTGAAATATAGTGTGGATAGACGTTAGGGAGTGTGAAATAAAGTGTGGTATGACATTAGGGAGTGTGAAATAAAGTGTGGATAGATGTTAGGGAGTGTGAAATAAAGTGTGGATTGACATTAGGGAGTGTGGAATAAAGTGTGGATAGAGATTAGGGAGTGTGGAATAAAGTGTGGATAGACATTAGGGAGTGTGAAATAAAGTGTGGATAGATATTATGGCATGTGAAATAACGTGTGGATAGACATTAGGGGATATGAATTATAGTGTGGATAGACATTAGGGAGTGTAGAATAAAGTGTGAATATACATTAGGTAGTGTGAAATAAAGTGTGGGAAGTCATTAGGGAATGTGATATAATGTGTGGATAGACATTAGGGAGTGTGAAATAAAGTGTGGATAGACATGAGGGAGTGTGAAATAAAGTGTGGATAGACATGAGGGAGTGTGAAAGAACGTGTGAATAGACATTAGGGAGTGTGAAATAAAGTGTAGATAGACATGAGGGCATGTGAAAAAAAGTGTGGATAGACATTAGGGTTTGTGAAATAAAGTGTGGATAGAAATTAGGTAGTTTGGAATAAAGTGTGGATAGACATTTGGGCATGTGAAATAATGTGTGGATAGACATTAGCGATTGTGAAATAAAGTGTGGATAGACGTTAGGGCATGTGAAATACAGTGTGGATAGACATTAGGGAGTGTGAAATAAAGTGTGAATAAATGTTAGGGAGTGTGAAATAAAGTGTGGATAGACATTAGGGAGTGTGAAATAAAGTGTGGATTGACATTAGGGAGTGTGACATAAAGTTTGGATAGACATTAGGGAGTGTGGAATAAAGTGTGGATATACATGAGGGAGTGTGGAATAAAGTGTGGATAGAGATTAGGGAGTGTGGAATAAAGTGTGGATAGAGATTAGGGAGTGTGGAATAAAGTGTGGATAGACATTAGGGATTGTGAAATAAAGTGTGGATAGATATTAGGGCATGTGAAATAACGTATGTGAGTTATAGTGTGGATAGACATTAGGGAGTGTAGAATAAAGTGTGAATATACATTAGGTAGTGTGAAATAAAGTGTGGGAAGTCATTAGGGAATGTGAAATAATGTGTGGATAGACATTAGGGAGTGTGAAATAAAGTGTGGATAGACATTAGGGAGTGTGAAATAAATTGTGGATAGACATTAGGGAGTGTGAAATAAAGTGTGGATAGACATTAGGGAGTGTGAAATAATTTGTGGATAGACATTAGGGAATGTGAAATAATGTATGGATAGACATTAGGGAGTGTGAAGTAAAGTGTGGATAGACATTAGGGAGTGTGAAATAAAGTGTGGATAGACATTAGGGAGTGTGAAATCATTTGTGGATAGACATTAGGGAATGTGAAATAAAGTGTGGACAGACATTAGGTTATGTGATTTAAAGTGTGGATAGACATTAGGTAGTGTGAATTAAAGTGTGGATAGACATTAGGGCATGTGAAAGAAAGTGTTGGTAGACATTAGGGAGTTTGAAATAAAGTGTGAATAGACAATAGGCAGTGTGAAATAAAGTGTGGATAGACATAGGGCATGTGAAATATAGTGTGGATAGACGTTAGGGAGTGTGAAATAAAGTGTGGTATGACATTAGGGAGTGTGAAATAAAGTGTGGATAGATGTTAGGGAGTGTGAAATAAAGTGTGGATTGACATTAGGGAGTGTGGAATAAAGTGTGGATAGAGATTAGGGAGTGTGGAATAAAGTGTGGATAGACATTAGGGAGTGTGAAATAAAGTGTGGATAGATATTATGGCATGTGAAATAACGTGTGGATAGACATTAGGGGATATGAATTATAGTGTGGATAGACATTAGGGAGTGTAGAATAAAGTGTGAATATACATTAGGTAGTGTGAAATAAAGTGTGGGAAGTCATTAGGGAATGTGATATAATGTGTGGATAGACATTAGGGAGTGTGAAATAAAGTGTGGATAGACATGAGGGAGTGTGAAATAAAGTGTGGATAGACATGAGGGAGTGTGAAAGAACGTGTGAATAGACATTAGGGAGTGTGAAATAAAGTGTAGATAGACATGAGGGCATGTGAAAAAAAGTGTGGATAGACATTAGGGTTTGTGAAATAAAGTGTGGATAGAAATTAGGTAGTTTGGAATAAAGTGTGGATAGACATTTGGGCATGTGAAATAATGTGTGGATAGACATTAGCGATTGTGAAATAAAGTGTGGATAGACGTTAGGGCATGTGAAATACAGTGTGGATAGACATTAGGGAGTGTGAAATAAAGTGTGAATAAATGTTAGGGAGTGTGAAATAAAGTGTGGATAGACATTAGGGAGTGTGAAATAAGTGTGGATTGACATTAGGGAGTGTGACATAAAGTTTGGATAGACATTAGGGAGTGTGGAATAAAGTGTGGATATACATGAGGGAGTGTGGAATAAGTGTGGATAGAGATTAGGGAGTGTGGAATAAAGTGTGGATAGAGATTAGGGAGTGTGGAATAAAGTGTGGATAGACATTAGGGATTGTGAAATAAAGTGTGGATAGATATTAGGGCATGTGAAATAACGTAATGGTGAGTTATAGTGTGGATAGACATTAGGGAGTGTAGAATAAAGTGTGAATATACATTAGGTAGTGTGAAATAAAGTGTGGGAAGTCATTAGGGAATGTGAAATAATGTGTGGATAGACATTAGGGAGTGTGAAATAAAGTGTGGATAGACATTAGGGAGTGTGAAATAAATTGTGGATAGACATTAGGGAGTGTGAAATAAAGTGTGGATAGACATTAGGGAGTGTGAAATAATTTGTGGATAGACATTAGGGAATGTGAAATAATGTATGGATAGACATTAGGGAGTGTGAAGTAAAGTGTGGATAGACATTAGGGAGTGTGAAATAAAGTGTGGATAGACATTAGGGAGTGTGAAATCATTTGTGGATAGACATTAGGGAATGTGAAATAAAGTGTGGACAGACATTAGGTTATGTGATTTAAAGTGTGGATAGATATTAGGTAGTGTGAATTAAAGTGTGGATAGACATTAGGGCATGTGAAAGAAAGTGTTGGTAGACATTAGGGAGTTTGAAATAAAGTGTGAATAGACAATAGGCAGTGTGAAATAAAGTGTGGATAGACATAGGGCATGTGAAATATAGTGTGGATAGACGTTAGGGAGTGTGAAATAAAGTGTGGTATGACATTAGGGAGTGTGAAATAAAGTGTGGATAGATGTTAGGGAGTGTGAAATAAAGTGTGGATTGACATTAGGGAGTGTGGAATAAAGTGTGGATAGAGATTAGGGAGTGTGGAATAAAGTGTGGATAGACATTAGGGAGTGTGAAATAAAGTGTGGATAGATATTATGGCATGTGAAATAACGTGTGGATAGACATTAGGGGATATGAATTATAGTGTGGATAGACATTAGGGAGTGTAGAATAAAGTGTGAATATACATTAGGTAGTGTGAAATAAAGTGTGGGAAGTCATTAGGGAATGTGATATAATGTGTGGATAGACATTAGGGAGTGTGAAATAAAGTGTGGATAGACATGAGGGAGTGTGAAATAAAGTGTGGATAGACATGAGGGAGTGTGAAAGAACGTGTGAATAGACATTAGGGAGTGTGAAATAAAGTGTAGATAGACATGAGGGCATGTGAAAAAAAGTGTGGATAGACATTAGGGTTTGTGAAATAAAGTGTGGATAGAAATTAGGTAGTTTGGAATAAAGTGTGGATAGACATTTGGGCATGTGAAATAATGTGTGGATAGACATTAGCGATTGTGAAATAAAGTGTGGATAGACGTTAGGGCATGTGAAATACAGTGTGGATAGACATTAGGGAGTGTGAAATAAAGTGTGAATAAATGTTAGGGAGTGTGAAATAAAGTGTGGATAGACATTAGGGAGTGTGAAATAAAGTGTGGATTGACATTAGGGAGTGTGACATAAAGTTTGGATAGACATTAGGGAGTGTGGAATAAAGTGTGGATAGACATGAGGGAGTGTGGAATAAAGTGTGGATAGACATTAGGGAGTGTGAAATAAAGTGTGGATAGACATGAGGGCATGTGAAATACAGTGTGGATAGACATTAGCGAGTGTGAAATAATGTGTGGATAGACATTAGGGCATGTGAAATACAGTGTGGATAGACATTAGGGAGTGTGAAATAAAGTATGAATAGACATTAGGGAGTGTGAAATAAAGTGTGGATTGACATTAGGGAGTGTGACATAAAGTTTGGATAGACATTAGGGAGTGTGGAATAAAGTGTGGATATACATGAGGGAGTGTGGAATAAAGTGTGGATAGAGATTAGGGAGTGTGGAATAAAGTGTGGATAGAGATTAGGGAGTGTGGAATAAAGTGTGGATAGACATTAGGGATTGTGAAATAAAGTGTGGATAGATATTAGGGCATGTGAAATAACGTGTGGAAAGACATTAGGGGATGTGAGTTATAGTGTGGATAGACATTAGGGAGTGTAGAATAAAGTGTGAATATACATTAGGTAGTGTGAAATAAAGTGTGTGAAGTCATTAGGGAATGTGAAATAATGTGTGGATACACATTAGGGAGTGTGAAATAAATTGTGGATAGACATGACGGAGTGTGAAAGAACGTGTGAATAGACATTAGGGAGTGTGAAATAAAGTGTAGATAGATATGAGGGCATGTGAAAAAAAGTGTGGATAGACATTATGGTTTGTGAAATGAAGTGTGGATAGAAATTAGGTAGTTTGGAATAAAGTGTGGATAGACATTTGGACATGTGAAATAATGTGTGGATAGACATTAGCGATTGTGAAATAAAGTGTGGATAGACATTAGGGCATGTGAAATACAGTGTGGATAGACATTAGGGAGTGTGAAATAAAGTGTGAATAGATGTTAGGGAGTGTGAAATAAAGTGTGGATAGACATTAGGGAGTGTGAAATAAAGTGCGGATTGACATTAGGGAGTGTGACATAAAGTTTGGATAGACATTAGGGAGTGTGGAATAAAGTGTGGATAGACATGAGGGAGTGTGGAATAAAGTGTGGATAGACATTAGGGAGTGTGAAATAAAGTGTGGATAGACATGAGGGCATGTGAAATACAGTGTGGATAGACATTAGCGAGTGTGAAATAATGTGTGGATAGACATTAGGGCATGTGAAATACAGTGTGGATAGACATTAGGGAGTGTGAAATAAAGTATGAATAGACATTAGGGAGTGTGAAATAAAGTGTGAATAGACATTAGGGAGTGTGAAAGAAAGTGTGGATAGACATTAGGGAGTGTAGAATAAAGTGTGGATAGACATTAGGGAGTGTGTAATAAAGTGTGGATAGACATTATAGCATGTGAAATAAAGTGTGGATAGACATTAGGGCATGTGAAATAATGTGTGGATAGACATTAGGGAATGTGATATAAAGTGTGGATAGACATTAGGGAGTGTGGAATAAAGTGTGGATAGAGATTAGGGAGTGTGGAATAAAGTGTGGATAGAGATTAGGGAGTGTGGAATAAAGTGTGGATACAGATTAGGGAGTGTGGAATAAAGTGTGGATACAGATTAGGGAGTGTGGAATAAAGTGTGGATACAGATTAGGGAGTGTGGAATAAAGTGTGGATAGAGATTAGGGAGTGTGGAATAAAGTGTGGATAGAGATTAGGGAGTGTGGAATAAAGTGTGGATAGAGATTAGGGAGTGTGGAATAAAGTGTGGATAGAGATTAGGGAGTGTGGAATAAAGTGTGGATAGACATTAGGGAGAGTAGAATAAAGTGTGGATAGAGATTAGGGAGTGTGGAATAAAGTGTGGATAGAGATAAGGGAGTGTGTTATAAAGTGTGGATAGACATTAGGGAGTGTAGAATAAAGTGCGGATAGAGATTAGGGAGTGTGGAATAAAGTGTGGATAGACATTAGGGAGTGTGGAATAAAGTGTGGATAGAGATTAGGGAGTGTGGAATAAAGTGTGGATAGAGATTAGGGAGTGTGGAATAAGTGTGGATACAGATTAGGGAGTGTGGAATAAAGTGTGGATAGAGATTAGGGAGTGTGGAATAAAGTGTGGATAGAGATTAGGGAGTGTGGAATAAAGTGTGGATAGAGATTAGGGAGTGTGGAATAAAGTGTGGATAGAGATTAGGGAGTGTGGAATAAAGTGTGGATAGAGATCCGGGAGTGTGGAATAAAGTGTGGATAGACATTAGGGAGAGTAGAATAAAGTGTGGATAGAGATTAGGGAGTGTGGAATAAAGTGTGGATAGAGATAAGGGAGTGTGTTATAAAGTGTGGATAGACATTAGGGAGTGTAGAATAAAGTGTGGATAGAGATTAGGGAGTGTGGAATAAAGTGTGGATAGACATTAGGGAGTGTGGAATAAAGTGTGGATAGAGATTAGGGAGTGTGGAATAAAGTGTGGATAGACATTAGGGAGTGTGAAATAACGTGTGGATAGACATTAGGGAGTGTGAAATAACGTGTGGATAGACATTAGGGAGTGTGAAATAAAGTGTGGATAGACATTAGGGAGTGTGAAATAAAGTGTGGATAGACATTAGGGAGTGTGGAATAAAGTGTGGATAGAGATTAGGGAGTGAGGAATAAAGTGTGGATAGAGATTAGGGAGTGTGGAATAAAGTGTGGATAGAGATTAGGGAGTGTGGAATAAAGTGTGGATACAGATTAGGGAGTGTGGAATAAAGTGTGGATAGAGATTAGGGAGTGTGGAATAAGTGTGGATAGAGATTAGGGAGTGTGGAATAAAGTGTGGATAGAGATTAGGGAGTGTGGAATAAAGTGTGGATAGAGATTAGGGAGTGTGAATAAAGTGTGGATAGAGATTAGGGAGTGTGGAATAAAGTGTGGATAGACATAAGGGAGAGTAGAATAAAGTGTGGATAGAGATTAGGGAGTGTGGAATAAAGTGTGGATAGAGATAAGGGAGTGTGTTATAAAGTGTGGATAGACATTAGGGAGTGTAGAATAAAGTGTGGATAGAGATTAGGGAGTGTGGAATAAAGTGTGGATAGACATTAGGGAGTGTGGAATAAAGTGTGGATAGAGATTAGGGAGTGTGGAATAAAGTGTGGATAGAGATTAGGGAGTGTGGAATAAAGTGTGGATACAGATTAGGGAGTGTGGAATAAAGTGTGGATAGAGATTAGGGAGTGTGGAATAAAGTGTGGATAGAGATTAGGGAGTGTGGAATAAAGTGTGGATAGAGATTAGGGAGTGTGGAATAAAGTGTGGATAGAGATTAGGGAGTGTGGAATAAAGTGTGGATAGAGATTAGGGAGTGTGGAATAAAGTGTGGATAGACATTAGGGAGAGTAGAATAAAGTGTGGATAGAGATTAGGAGTGTGGAATAAAGTGTGGATAGAGATAAGGGAGTGTGTTATAAAGTGTGGATAGACATTAGGGAGTGTAGAATAAAGTGTGGATAGAGATTAGGGAGTGTGGAATAAAGTGTGGATAGACATTAGGGAGTGTGGAATAAAGTGTGGATAGATATTAGGGCAGGTGAAATAACGTGTGGAAAGACATTAGGGGATGTGAGTTATAGTGTGGATAGACATTAGGGAGTGTAGAATAAAGTGTGAATATACATTAGGTAGTGTGAAATAAAGTGTGGGAAGTCATTAGGGAATGTGAAATAATGTGTGGATAGACATTAGGGAGTGTGAAATAAATTGTGGATAGACATTAGGGAGTGTGAAATAAAGTGTGGATAGACATTAGGGAGTGTGAAATAATTTGTGGATAGACATTAGGGAATGTGAATAATGTATGGATAGACATTAGGGAGTGTGAAGTAAAGTGTGGATAGACATTAGGGAGTGTGAAATAAAGTGTGGATAGACATCAGGGAGTGTGAAATCATTTGTGGATAGACATTAGGGAATGTGAAATAAAGTGTGGACAGACATTAGGTTATGTGATTTAAAGTGTGGATAGATATTAGGTAGTGTGAATTAAAGTGTGGATAGACATTAGGGCATGTGAAAGAAAGTGTTGGTAGACATTAGGGAGTTTGAAATAAAGTGTGAATAGACAATAGGCAGTGTGAAATAAAGTGTGGATAGACATAGGGCATGTGAAATATAGTGTGGATAGACGTTAGGGAGTGTGAAATAAAGTGTGGTATGACATTAGGGAGTGTGAAATAAAGTGTGGATAGATGTTAGGGAGTGTGAAATAAAGTGTGGATTGACATTAGGGAGTGTGGAATAAAGTGTGGATAGAGATTAGGGAGTGTGGAATAAAGTGTGGATAGACATTAGGGAGTGTGAAATAAAGTGTGGATAGATATTATGGCATGTGAAATAACGTGTGGATAGACATTAGGGGATATGAATTATAGTGTGGATAGACATTAGGGAGTGTAGAATAAAGTGTGAATATACATTAGGTAGTGTGAAATAAAGTGTGGGAAGTCATTAGGGAATGTGATATAATGTGTGGATAGACATTAGGGAGTGTGAAATAAAGTGTGGATAGACATGAGGGAGTGTGAAATAAAGTGTGGATAGACATGAGGGAGTGTGAAAGAACGTGTGAATAGACATTAGGGAGTGTGAAATAAAGTGTAGATAGACATGAGGGCATGTGAAAAAAAGTGTGGATAGACATTAGGGTTTGTGAAATAAAGTGTGGATAGAAATTAGGTAGTTTGGAATAAAGTGTGGATAGACATTTGGGCATGTGAAATAATGTGTGGATAGACATTAGCGATTGTGAAATAAAGTGTGGATAGACGTTAGGGCATGTGAAATACAGTGTGGATAGACATTAGGGAGTGTGAAATAAAGTGTGAATAAATGTTAGGGAGTGTGAAATAAAGTGTGGATAGACATTAGGGAGTGTGAAATAAAGTGTGGATTGACATTAGGGAGTGTGACATAAAGTTTGGATAGACATTAGGGAGTGTGGAATAAAGTGTGGATAGACATGAGGGAGTGTGGAATAAAGTGTGGATAGACATTAGGGAGTGTGAAATAAAGTGTGGATAGACATGAGGGCATGTGAAATACAGTGTGGATAGACATTAGCGAGTGTGAAATAATGTGTGGATAGACATTAGGGCATGTGAAATACAGTGTGGATAGACATTAGGGAGTGTGAAATAAAGTATGAATAGACATTAGGGAGTGTGAAATAAAGTGTGGATTGACATTAGGGAGTGTGACATAAAGTTTGGATAGACATTAGGGAGTGTGGAATAAAGTGTGGATATACATGAGGGAGTGTGGAATAAAGTGTGGATAGAGATTAGGGAGTGTGGAATAAAGTGTGGATAGAGATTAGGGAGTGTGGAATAAAGTGTGGATAGACATTAGGGATTGTGAAATAAAGTGTGGATAGATATTAGGGCATGTGAAATAACGTGTGGAAAGACATTAGGGGATGTGAGTTATAGTGTGGATAGACATTAGGGAGTGTAGAATAAAGTGTGAATATACATTAGGTAGTGTGAAATAAAGTGTGTGAAGTCATTAGGGAATGTGAAATAATGTGTGGATACACATTAGGGAGTGTGAAATAAATTGTGGATAGACATGACGGAGTGTGAAAGAACGTGTGAATAGACATTAGGGAGTGTGAAATAAAGTGTAGATAGATATGAGGGCATGTGAAAAAAAGTGTGGATAGACATTATGGTTTGTGAAATGAAGTGTGGATAGAAATTAGGTAGTTTGGAATAAAGTGTGGATAGACATTTGGACATGTGAAATAATGTGTGGATAGACATTAGCGATTGTGAAATAAAGTGTGGATAGACATTAGGGCATGTGAAATACAGTGTGGATAGACATTAGGGAGTGTGAAATAAAGTGTGAATAGATGTTAGGGAGTGTGAAATAAAGTGTGGATAGACATTAGGGAGTGTGAAATAAAGTGCGGATTGACATTAGGGAGTGTGACATAAAGTTTGGATAGACATTAGGGAGTGTGGAATAAAGTGTGGATAGACATGAGGGAGTGTGGAATAAAGTGTGGATAGACATTAGGGAGTGTGAAATAAAGTGTGGATAGACATGAGGGCATGTGAAATACAGTGTGGATAGACATTAGCGAGTGTGAAATAATGTGTGGATAGACATTAGGGCATGTGAAATACAGTGTGGATAGACATTAGGGAGTGTGAAATAAAGTATGAATAGACATTAGGGAGTGTGAAATAAAGTGTGAATAGACATTAGGGAGTGTGAAAGAAAGTGTGGATAGACATTAGGGAGTGTAGAATAAAGTGTGGATAGACATTAGGGAGTGTGTAATAAAGTGTGGATAGACATTATAGCATGTGAAATAAAGTGTGGATAGACATTAGGGCATGTGAAATAATGTGTGGATAGACATTAGGGAATGTGATATAAAGTGTGGATAGACATTAGGGAGTGTGGAATAAAGTGTGGATAGAGATTAGGGAGTGTGGAATAAAGTGTGGATAGAGATTAGGGAGTGTGGAATAAAGTGTGGATACAGATTAGGGAGTGTGGAAAAAAGTGTGGATACAGATTAGGGAGTGTGGAATAAAGTGTGGATACAGATTAGGGAGTGTGGAATAAAGTGTGGATAGAGATTAGGGAGTGTGGAATAAAGTGTGGATAGAGATTAGGGAGTGTGGAATAAAGTGTGGATAGAGATTAGGGAGTGTGGAATAAAGTGTGGATAGAGATTAGGGAGTGTGGAATAAAGTGTGGATAGACATTAGGGAGAGTAGAATAAAGTGTGGATAGAGATTAGGGAGTGTGGAATAAAGTGTGGATAGAGATAAGGGAGTGTGTTATAAAGTGTGGATAGACATTAGGGAGTGTAGAATAAAGTGCGGATAGAGATTAGGGAGTGTGGAATAAAGTGTGGATAGACATTAGGGAGTGTGGAATAAAGTGTGGATAGAGATTAGGGAGTGTGGAATAAAGTGTGGATAGAGATTAGGGAGTGTGGAATAAAGTGTGGATACAGATTAGGGAGTGTGGAATAAAGTGTGGATAGAGATTAGGGAGTGTGGAATAAAGTGTGGATAGAGATTAGGGAGTGTGGAATAAAGTGTGGATAGAGATTAGGGAGTGTGGAATAAAGTGTGGATAGAGATTAGGGAGTGTGGAATAAAGTGTGGATAGAGATCCGGGAGTGTGGAATAAAGTGTGGATAGACATTAGGGAGAGTAGAATAAAGTGTGGATAGAGATTAGGGAGTGTGGAATAAAGTGTGGATAGAGATAAGGGAGTGTGTTATAAAGTGTGGATAGACATTAGGGAGTGTAGAATAAAGTGTGGATAGAGATTAGGGAGTGTGGAATAAAGTGTGGATAGACATTAGGGAGTGTGGAATAAAGTGTGGATAGAGATTAGGGAGTGTGGAATAAAGTGTGGATAGACATTAGGGAGTGTGAAATAACGTGTGGATAGACATTAGGGAGTGTGAAATAACGTGTGGATAGACATTAGGGAGTGTGAAATAAAGTGTGGATAGACATTAGGGAGTGTGAAATAAAGTGTGGATAGACATTAGGGAGTGTGGAATAAAGTGTGGATAGAGATTAGGGAGTGAGGAATAAAGTGTGGATAGAGATTAGGGAGTGTGGAATAAAGTGTGGATAGAGATTAGGGAGTGTGGAATAAAGTGTGGATACAGATTAGGGAGTGTGGAATAAAGTGTGGATAGAGATTAGGGAGTGTGGAATAAAGTGTGGATAGAGATTAGGGAGTGTGGAATAAAGTGTGGATAGAGATTAGGGAGTGTGGAATAAAGTGTGGATAGAGATTAGGGAGTGTGGAATAAAGTGTGGATAGAGATTAGGGAGTGTGGAATAAAGTGTGGATAGACATAAGGGAGAGTAGAATAAAGTGTGGATAGAGATTAGGGAGTGTGGAATAAAGTGTGGATAGAGATAAGGGAGTGTGTTATAAAGTGTGGATAGACATTAGGGAGTGTAGAATAAAGTGTGGATAGAGATTAGGGAGTGTGGAATAAAGTGTGGATAGACATTAGGGAGTGTGGAATAAAGTGTGGATAGAGATTAGGGAGTGTGGAATAAAGTGTGGATAGAGATTAGGGAGTGTGGAATAAAGTGTGGATACAGATTAGGGAGTGTGGAATAAAGTGTGGATAGAGATTAGGGAGTGTGGAATAAAGTGTGGATAGAGATTAGGGAGTGTGGAATAAAGTGTGGATAGAGATTAGGGAGTGTGGAATAAAGTGTGGATAGAGATTAGGGAGTGTGGAATAAAGTGTGGATAGAGATTAGGGAGTGTGGAATAAAGTGTGGATAGACATTAGGGAGAGTAGAATAAAGTGTGGATAGAGATTAGGGAGTGTGGAATAAAGTGTGGATAGAGATAAGGGAGTGTGTTATAAAGTGTGGATAGACATTAGGGAGTGTAGAATAAAGTGTGGATAGAGATTAGGGAGTGTGGAATAAAGTGTGGATAGACATTAGGGAGTGTGGAATAAAGTGTGGATAGAGATTAGGGAGTGTGGAATAAAGTGTGGATAGACATTAGGGAGTGTGAAATAACGTGTGGATAGACATTAGGGAGTGTGAAATAAAGTGTGGATAGACATTAGGGAGTGTGAAATAAAGTGTGGATAGACATTAGGGAGTGTGAAATAAAGTGTGGATAGACATTAGGGAGTGTGAAATAAAGTGTGGATAGACATTAGGGAATGTGAAATAAAGTGTGGATAGACATTAGGGAGTGTGAAATAAAGTGTGGATAGACATTAGGGAGTGTGAAATCATTTGTGGATAGACATTAGGGAATGTGAAATAAAGTGTGGACAGACTTTAGGTTATGTGATTTAAAGTGTGGATAGACATTAGGTAGTGTGAATTAAAGTGTGGATAGACATTAGGGCATGTGAAAGAAAGTGTTGGTAGACATTAGGGAGTTTGAAATAAAGTGTGAATAGACAATAGGCAGTGTGAAATAAAGTGTGGATAGATGTTAGGGAGTGTGAAATAAAGTGTGGATTGACATTAGGGAGTGTGATATAAAGTTTGGATAGACATTAGGGGGTGTGAATTAAAGTGTGGATAGACATTAGGGAGTTTGAAATAAAGTGTGAATAGACATTAGGGAGTGTGAAATAAAGTGTGGAAATATGTTAGGGAGTGTGAAATAAAGTGTGGATTGACATTAGGGAGTGTGATATAAAGTTTGGATAGACATTAGGGAGTGTGGAATAAAGTGTGGATAGACATTAGGGAGTGTGAAATAAAGTGTGGATAGATATTAGGGCATGTGAAATAAAGTGTGGATAGACATTAGGGAGTGTGAAATAAAGTGTGGATAGATATTAGGGAGTGTGATATAAAGTTTGGATAGACATTAGGTAGTGTGAATTAAAGTGTGGATAGACATTGGGGCATGTGAAAGAAAGTGTTGGTAGACATTAGGGAGTTTGAAATAAAGTGTGAATAGACAATAGGCAGTGTGAAATAAAGTGTGGATAGACATTAGGGCGTGTGAATTAAAGTGTGGATAGACATTAGGGCATGTGAAAAAAAGTGTTGGTAGACATTAGGGAGTTTGAAATAAAGTGTGAATAGACATTAGGGAGTGTGAAATAAAGTGTGGATAGATGTTAGGGAGTGTGAAATAAAGTGTGGATTGACATTAGGGAGTGTGATATAAAGTTTGGATAGACATTAGGGAGTGTGGAATAAAGTGTGGATAGATATTAGGGCATGTGAAATAAAGTGTGGATAGACATTAGGGAGTGCGAAATAAAGTGTGGATAGATATTAGGGAGTGTGGAATAAAGTGTGGATAGACATTAGGGAGTGTGAAATAAAGTGTGGATAGATATTAGGGCATGTGAAATAAAGTGTGGATAGACATTAAGACATGTGATATAATGTGTGGACAGACATTAGGGAGTGTGTCGTGAGATATCTGCTACTGAAACCCTGGGCTCTCATGTTCACACTCACACATATCCCTACGTCTCTCCACCTCTCCCTTTCCCAAGCCCCCCTTCCCACAGCCCGTGCCCCCTGGAGAGACCAGCTGACAGGACAGGGTCACAGCAGGCAGAGTAGTGGCAGACTGACAGGTCCAGCACAGCAGGTTAGGGGACCTGATCCAAGGCCAGAATGTGCTGTCCATCCCCACGGACTGACTAACGTGGAGGTTGGAGCCCATCCATGCTACCTTCAGTAGCAGATGTAGTGGTATGGCTGTAGTACATACAAAGTAGATCATTAGTACACCCCTTCATCCTGCACACCTTCACTCCCACTCCTTCTACAGATTCACATGTGGGTGAAGAGAGGGTTGAAGACAGAGAGAGAGTACATCCTCTAGGGAGCTGTCCAAAAATTATGCTCTAACTGAAAGAGGGAGCTACCTTATAATCATCCTCTAACTGAAAGAGGGAGCTGCCTTATAATCATCCTCTAACTGAAAGAGGGAGCTGTCCTATAATCATCCTCTTACTGAAAGAGGGAGCTGTCCTATAATCATCCTCTAACTAAAAGAGGGAGCTGCCTTATAATCATCCTCTTACTGAAAGAGGGAGCTGTCCTATAATCATCCTCTAACTGAAAGAGGGAGCTGCCTTATAATCATCCTCTAACTGAAAGAGGGAGCTGCCTTATAATCATCCTCTAACTGAAAGAGGGAGCTGTCCTATAATCATCCTCCAACTGAAAGAGGGAGCTGCCTTATAATCATCCTCTAACTGAAAGAGGGAGCTGTCCTATAATCATCCTCTAACTGAAAGAGGGAGCTGTCCTATAATCATCCTCTAACTGAAAGAGGGAGCGAAACGCCTCATGAAATCTGCTCCACTACAGCTTTTTTCTAAGTCTTAACTACTTCACTTAAGCAGGTGGAGAAACTGGAGAGCATGTCTGAAATATGAGACCAGAAGAGGAGGAGATTCCCAGGTGTCCTTATTTCATCACTCAAACCACCAGAGCTCAGCTGGCACAAACAAGTACTACAGAAGTCAACCGGGCAGACCACCCATTAATTACTGTAGGCTATATGTAGGGACAGACTCAGTGGCCTTGTGGTTAGACAGTGTCCGCCCTGAGATTGGAAGGTTGGGAGTTCAATCCCCGGCCGAGTCATACCACAGACTGAAACCTGTCGCCCAATCCGTCTCTGCTTGGCCCTCAGAATAAGGAGATAGATTGGGGGTAAGGCCCTGGGATAGACTATAGTAGGGGGTGTCCAGGGGGTGTATTTTACATCAAGCTACCTCACGCTACAGAGCCTATGAGCTGTTGCAGCATGTGTCAAACAAGAAAGGGTATTTGAAGCAGCCCTATAGAGGCAACAGGTCCAGATAGACAGAGGCGAGTGTAAAAGTGTACTGCTACATGAGGTCATAAGTCAACACGGGACACCACTGCTGCAGATCAGATCACTGTGGTTATTCAACTGATAAGCGTCTAGCTACTGACCTCGCTAAGTCATTAGCGCATGTTTTGATCGTTAGTTAACAGACAATTGAGGAATCCAAGAGGTCAGAAAAGAGAAATAGTTTTGCATGGTAGTTCATCTTGCTGCCTGTGACAATATGCAAAAGATTAGGAAATTCAAATGACATTGCATCATTTGTAGACAAATGGCCCACTTTGCTGTTTTGCATCGGGACAAAGTAGATGAACCACATGATCTTGAGTTTGTGGGTTTGGAAGGATTTTAAAAAGTGCAAATATAATGTGCAAATATTGTACAATCCAGGTGTGCAAAGCTCTTAGAGATTTCCCAGAAATACTCCCAGTTGTAATCACTGCTGAAGGTGACTAACATGTATAGGCTCAGGGGTGTGAATAGTTATGTAAATTAGATGTTATTTTCCAATTTAGTTTTCTCACTTTGTCATTATGTGGTATTGTGTGTAGATGGATGAGACAAAACATCTATTTAATCCATTTTGAATTCAGGCTGTAACAGAACAAAATGTGGAATAAGTGTAAGGTTATGAGTACTTTCTGTAGGCACAGTCCACAGCTCGAATGCAATACAATTGTGTCTTCTATTGCTGGAGAAATGCAAATATGATCTGTAAGATGGTTCCATGATGTTTATAAAACATGACATTTGCGAGCAGTGTAACGGTGAGTGGACATTCCCCCTTTCTCTTTATATTGGAGGTTTATCCAGCTCCTGTCAAAAGTTTGGATGGAAGTCAAATCCTCCATAGTCTAAGTTGCCTTGTCGGTATTATATACAGTAAGCCCACAGGAAGAAACGATGGTGCCTGTAACTGTGTTTAGACATAGCCTATTTAAAACAAGTTGTTGTTTCATTTTTATTAGTATTTCATTAGAATGATACACTGTCTTTTTAGGCCTTATCAATAGCCAAGTTAATGAAATGTTACTTATTGACAATATTTGGCATGTTCATATCCAGACTACAATCTCCAGTAGGCCTGGCACCTATATCAGTGTGAATAGTATAGCCTATGTATAACAATGTATTTCCATAATGAAGTAATGCAATTAGAGCAATGTGGACTGCAAACATGTTCAACACATTGAGCAAACATGGGGCAGGCTTTTTAAGGAACTAGGCTATAAGGACTAACATTCTAACTGGAGATGATGACAATGCAATACATAAGATTACACAGCCACATATTTAGCTGTGGAGCACGTTCTGATTGGCCAAGGGGCCAAGCCTCAACAAACCCATAAATTCTATTTATTAATCAAATGGAACAAAATGCCCTTTCACGCCACCACCAGCTACTGCGACCATAATTCCGGTTGTGAAAATATAACAAATATGTCTGATACACTCCTGAACCTATAACGCTACCGCCAGGTTTAGGTTTAGTAAAACAGAGCACTGTGAGTGTGTCACAAATTGCAACCTATTCCCTATATAGTGCATTACTTTTGACCAGAACCCTATGGGTTGCCCTATGAGCCCTGGTCAAATATAGTGAACAATATGTAATTGGGGATGCAACCACCGTGAGCTCTGATGAGGATAGCAAAGCACATCCAGCTGATGAGGACATGACACGGTTCAACAATATTACCCAGAGAGAGAGAGAGTGAGACACAGCACAGTTTACACTGTGTATAATCAAGAATGAGATGACTGCATGCCGAGCCACAAATTAAATAAAAGAGCCAATCTGGATGCCATTATCATTTCTCCCATTGCCCTACATCTTCGTAACGTATAAATGACAAAATAAATACGAACACCACAGCATCAAACACAACCCCTAACCAGTATTTGTTTTGTGGGGACGTTTGGTAGAAAATGAAAAGATACACACAGTAAACACTGATTATTCCGCCCTAAATTTGCGATGAGGAGCGGCAGGCACCAAGTGTTTCGTGCTTGGTACGGTGGTAGTGTGAGACGACTGTTTTAATTAGGGTTTGTCAGGCTGTTTATGGCATTACACCACTGATTTTCCAACAGGCCTCAGAGAGGGAACACCACTAGGGGTCAACCAGCGGACAAACTACTGTGGCCTAGAACAGGGGTAGGCAACTATATCCAAACACATTTTTTTGTCGGAGCGAACGGTCGGGACAGCCGGGGAAGAAAATACCTAAAATTGACCAAAAATAAGGCCAAAAAGAGTGTATTTGAAAATAACAATAATTTCAAACCTTGATTACATTGAGACACAATCACATCCCTTTTAATTTATTTGTGGGAATACTTGGGAACAGACTTCCTGAACTGATGACATTTTTTGCTGAATTCCTGGTAATTTGACTGTCTTTTTCTTTTACTAAAAGTTTTGGGGGGCAAAAAAATATCAGTTGCGGGCCGGTTTTGGAGTAGAAGGAAACGGTAGTCGTATTTACTGCTAATAGGTATTGATCTCTGAATGTAATGTCAGGAATACATATTACCAACACATAACAAAGACATGACTGACCATAACTAACTTTTCTTTTAAACACTATTATAACATTAGGCCTTCCCACTACTAGAACCCATCCCTGAAGGCCCTGCTCAGTTACAGCTAAAGCTAATGCTAACCATAACACTGAGGCTAACACCTCATTCCTATTGAAGTGCCTGGGGAGAATATGGCTCACAATAGCAATATATTATCTTAATGTGATTGTAAAGAGCTGTCTAAACACACAGCCAGCATGAGGAATCAGCCACTCACAAGTGGTTTTAGGGGTCTGACTCAACTCTCCACTTCACCCGCCTCACCGGCCCCAACCGCCCCACCCGCCCCACTCGCCCCATCTTAACACAGACTTCTTCTATTGTGGCTTCCTTCTCCACTCCCCAGACTGGGATCCATTTCCCAAATTCTTTCCTTCCTGCTCTGGGGGACTTTTTCCACATTTCAGGGCCAGGCTTCGATTTATTAGAGTCCTCCTCAACCAAGATGCAATTTTCACCATGTTGGTTTTGAGAATGAGGGCAGTGGGGAGAGGAGACGATTGGTGTTGAAGAGTGATGTCTACCCAGCTGAGATGGGGTGGCAGTGTGTGTGTGTGTGTGTGTGTGTGTGTGTGTGTGTGTGTGTGTGTGTGTGTGTGTGTGTGTGTGTGTGTGTGTGTGTGTGTGTGTGTGTGTGTGTGTGTGTGTGTGTGTGTGTGTGTGTGTGTGTGTGTGTGTCTGTGTGTGCGTGCGTGCGTGCGTGCGTGCGTGTGCGTGGTGCGTGCGTGCGTGCGTGTGTGTGTGTGTGTGTGCGTGTGTGTGTGTGTGTGTGTGCCAACACCAATACCCCTACAGACATGAGGAAAGCATCTTGATTTATAACCATCTTTATTACTAGAGAGAGGGACAGGGAGGGATGAAGGAAAATCACAATAAGTTAGAATAACATTGTAATTGAGCATGTCTGCCATGCTACAGGCAGCACTCAACGCAACACAGGTGGAACTCTGGAAAAGATTAGGAAAAGTTTAAAGTTTTATAAGGAATAAAACATTTTATCTGACCAGCAGAGCCACATAAAGTCTCCTGTAACATATCAGGACAATTACTTTAATTTCTTTAATAAACTAATTATATTACCATTAAAACTATTACCTATAAATGACCAGAGAATATATCTTCATCTAGGACTGTTCTATAGCACTGGGTTAGCCTAACATACCTACAGAGTAGATGTATTGAGCAAGGGCATTATTATGTAGTTGTGCCAGGCTGTATTTCAAACAATGATGCAGAAGATTTTGACTTTTAAATGGAGCCAAGTTTCAAATTGTTATCCAGGAACAAGCCTCCAACCTAACCATGGCACGTTCCCTGGTAAGATAATGAAACAAAGAGACTGTCCATAGCATTTGAATCATATCAGAGAGAGAGTGAGAGAGATACAGAGCGAGAGAACAAGACTACACAGAGGGAGAGAGAAAGAAAGAGAGAGACAAACAGAGAAAGTGAGCGAGAGACACACACACAGAGACAGACAGAGAGATATATAGAGAGGGGGCAGGAGTGCAGAGATATGGAAAAACAGATTGTGTGTGATGATGATTCTACAACAACATGTTCCTCCGTTCCAAACATGGGGTGTGCTGTCCCATTCCCTTCCCCTGACCAGGGCTCCTAGCTGGAGCACGCTGCCCTCTGGCCCCGGGGGACCTTCCAGACCATCCAGGTCTGTCACTTCATCACTTTGTCTGCATCGCAAATGGCATCCTATTCCCTATATAGTACACTACTTGCATCCTGTTCAAAAGTAGTGCACTAGGGAATAGGGTTCCATTTGGAACGCAGTCTTCATGCCCCCGTGAGAACTCTGTCTTGGGACAGGCCTGGCAAGTCACTGGGGGATGTGTGCCACTCAGTGGCTGAGTAAAGCGTGTCGCACCGCTGTGAGAAGTCACTGACGATAACTGGCTCTCCACCTCTCTCCATCTCTCCCTCCTTCTCAGTCACAGCCGCATGACCCAGGCTAAATATATACACTTAAGCACTTACACACTGTTTCCTCTCTCTCTGTGTCTGGGCTAGCATCCACTGCGTGTCCCCAGTGCTCTTCCCAGTAAGTCTAAAATAAGAGCTGCGTACCATTAGCATAGCTTAGCCTAGCATTAGCCTAGCACAGTGGGAGACATGTCCAGTTTAGTGACAGTTAAGTGAAAACACAGTCAGCAAATCAGGGTGAACCCCTCCAGGATACTGGTGAGTTCTGTCTGTGAAGTTCTAAAGTTCCAGTTGGAACCTTGGCAGTTGTACAGGTTAACTGTAAGGATCCAGGGTCTGGTTAACAGCAGAACAGAGGCCAGAAAGTGACTCTGCTTCTATGTTACACTGTAGCCTATACTGCTGTCAGCTCTACTTAAATAAAGTTAAGTATGGTAATTGCTAGTGAGTGGGAGTGTTTCTGTAACGGTAAGTGCAGTCTCCATCCCATGAAAAATTGTCCAAATGATCAAAAAAGTTGCTTCTGTGCAATGTACCTCAAGGAGACTTGAAAGCGTACAGCACACACAAACACACACGGTACACTACTAGCCCTCTATTATTTGTGCAAACTCAATCAAATGATTTTTGAATAGCAATAAAGCAGCCTTTATTTTGCTTGGCTGGGCTGTGATCCTGCTAGCCCCTCACCCACACCACAGCAGGGATCAGCTTTCCCCCCAGAAACCCACTGAAGCCCTGCCATGGCGGCTGGAGACAATCAGCCTGAACGCTCCTTAGATATTCCTACCTCCTTTCAAAGCACAAATTCAATTTATGGACACATTTATTACCGTGTCTGTCAGTAACTAAAAGGAGTTTCATAATCAGGAGCACACATCAGATCTGGTCACAGCAGGGCTGCTCGCTTGGCCAATCGGAGCTCTATTACACGGTCAGGGTCGGCCCGATCCACAGAGGGAAGGAAAACATGAGCAAACAAAAGACTAGGTAGTTAGACATGGTCTGGGGGGCTTTTAGATGTCGCATTTAAAAAGTGATCTGATTTAAGAGTTGGGCCGTGGGGAGAAAATCGGTTAACTCAGTACCAGTACTGGGTCGGGCTGGGTCTGCAAGCACGGGGAGGGGGGATCGCATAGTACACCACCCTTCCAACACAACACAGGAATCCTGTGAGATCTGATGTTATCAAGCACATAAAGTAGATATATTTGTTTTCTAATGATGGTATCTGTCAGTAACCAAGTAGCCCGCCTGGGTTTTTAAAGCGTTGCCCCGCTGTGTGTGTTACACAAATATTTTCCATTGTTTGTCACAGATATTTAAAGTCCTCCAAAAATGACATGAAATCCACTTTTAAAGTCCCATAAAGCACACAGAGAGTAGGCTGTTAGGCCAGCTATAATAACACAGAGGCCTGAGCGATTTACTATCCCTGCTCTGCTTGTGAAACGTAGATTGTAATGAGTGCTCTGCAGTCAGCGCGTCAGACCACTCTGGAACATACAGCGACACAGCCACGGACTGGAGCAAGCCCTTCTGGCTGAGGGCTGGCGGAGGGCTGTGGTCTGCGGTGTGTGTATATGGTAACATAAGGGGACACAGTGACAGTGACGTCTTAAGAGCTACTTGTTCATACACATACACTCACACATACACCAAAGTCCCTACGTCTTACCCATGTTTCCCAGGAGACACACCTCGGTCGCCGGCTATGAATCAACATGCTCTTACAAAGGCCCAGCCTAAACCATCACTTGTGCCCACTGCATTAAAAATATTTAAAAAATGGTGTCCAGGAAAAGTTCCCCCTAGAGGCGAACCAGGAGGTAATTCAGTTTAGGAAACGAAGCGTGTCCTTCATTAACCAAAAGATCACATTTTACCGCGGGAACGACACATTTAGTGGTGCGTGGGGCTCTGTGAAACCTCCCGGAGAAAGCTGCTCTGTTTTCCTTCCAGAGTAATTAGGGGGGCTATTACCCGACACTCACACAGGTAATGCTCTGGTCGGGGGCCAGGGGCACATTTCATCATGGCCTGACCGACTGGCCCGATTCACTGCAGTCGCTAGCCGCTGGAAAAATATGTGCAGAAACTGAAAACCGCATTTCTTAGAAATTGCCCGCTTGTCCCCTCTGTTGGTTTTGGATGAGGCCCTGTGCTGTAGCTTAGGGTTGCTGCCGGGACCTGGTGCCAGGATCCTTAAAAACCAGTAACTGATATCTTATTTTCCCTTACTGCCCTGAAACCTTTCTGTTATTAAAATGGAGCAAATCCCAGCGGAATGTTTTACAGATTTACTAGGTGTACGTCAAGGTGAGATACAACACTGGTAAATTACAGAACAGATTATAACCAGGGGAGTTGGACTGGGAGGAGGAGAGGAGAGTTGAGGAAAAGAGAGGAGAGGAGATGGATACTGAGAGTGGGTGACAGTTCTGACTAGCATATATAAATCTGTCCCCTGCTATGTTCTACACAAACCACAGTGCCCCTTACAGCCAGTGAGCCCCTCACATCAAACTTCATAACCCTAATAGAAGCAGAATTATACATAAAACAGTATAGAGAGACATGCTGGGATGAGTTTAGTTTAGTCAAAAATATCAATGCGTTTCGATGTCATCTGCAGATGCATTGGGTCGACGTGTGTGCGTGCTTGTGCATGATTTCCTGTGCGGGTGTGTGTGTATATGCTTGCGTGTGAGTGTGTGTGTGTGTGTGTATATGCTTGTGTGTGAGTGTGTGTGTGTGTGTGTATATGCTTGTGTGTGAGTGTGTGTGTGTGTGTGTGTGTGCGTTAATGTTTCTGGTTGGTGAGTTGGGGGAGCGGGGAGTGGGGAGCAGGTTGTCATTCGGGTCGGTGTAGCTATTCAGGGACAGCTGAATGTGGAAAGCACATCTGATATAACAAAGCAACATAACAGAGCAACTGCTAACCGATGACAAGTGCTTTGTTGGGGCTGTGTTCGTGCTTCTTGGTTAGGATCACAGGTCTGGATGTACTAATGGGAGAAAAGAACTCCAATTAGGGATGCAGACCGCGCCGGCCCCAGTCATTTCCAAACCACTTTAAATGTGTAATAAATGATCAAATGAGACAACTCCTTTTAAGCTCACAGTAGGGTTTTCTTTCCTCAAGAGCACATTTGCTTTAATAACAGTGTGGCTTTGATTCAAACTCTCAGCAGCCTCTCCCTCTCTCTCTCTCTCTCTCTCTCTCTCTCTCTCTCTCTCTCTCTCTCTCTCTCTCTCTCTCTCTCTCTCTCTCTCTGAAAACTTGGTTAATCAGCGGAGAGTGGCATGCTGCGGTGTGTGTATGAATGTGTGTGCACACGCGCATATGTGTATATATGAGTGCATGGCCTGCGTGTGTTTGTGGGTGGGTGGGTTATCCCCCTCCCTGGGTTTGAGGGTTGTTAGAGAGGGATGCCAGGGGTCTGGAAGACCGACATGTCACAGAGACTGGAACTGTTCTGTAGCAGTTCAGGGGGAGTTCTCCATACTGCCATCAATGTACTACAACCAGTCTGTACAACCAGTCTGTACAACCAGTCTGTACATCCAGTCTGAGCGACCTAAAGTGGAGTTCACCAAACAGGATATTAAAACACCTCATCCATCAACACAGTGTGTCTATGACTAGGTACTGAATGGCACCACAGACAGTTGGAGAGGAGAGGAGTGTTCTACTTTCCTGAGATCAACCAATGAAAGTACACAGACACACATACAAACCATACACACACACACACACACACACACACACACACACACACACACACACACACACACACACACACACACACACACACACACACACACATACACACACACACACACACACACACACACACACACACACACACATACACACACACACACACACACACACACACACACACACACAGTACCAGCTGGAAGACGTCACCACTAAATATCACTTTACACGGATCAAGGGGACATCTCTAAAATGAAATAACAAAACAAAATTTTTACATGTTCGCTGGAATTGAATTAAAATGTAATTAGGGCATTAGAGGGATGAGGGGTCCACCCTGGTGCACTGGACACTGCTATCCCCAGCCCTGGTCATGTTACCATGGGGATTACCCCTGACAGGCTGACCCCTGACCTCCAGACAGGTGCCTAATGGGAAAGATGGGAGGCCAGTCATGTGCTCACACCAGATTGGGGGAAAACAAGGGGGTCCACTGGATGCCTGGGGGCTACACTCTCCATGCCATAGGGCATACGCAAGAAGGCATGTACACACACACACACGTGCACGTGCAGGCGCATTCGGGCACGCACTCACACACAAACACACGCATGAAAAAGGAAAAATGTACCGCATCTCGGTCAGGAAACAAACATAACACACGCTATCAGACCACTCACATAGGGCCGAACTCAGGAGCTATCAGACCACTCACATAGGGCCGAACTCAGGAACTATCAGACCACTCACATAGGGCCGAACTCAGGAACTATTAGACCGATCACATTGGGCCGAACTCAGGAACTATCAGACCACTCACATAGGGCCGAACTCAGGAACTATCAGACCACTCACATAGGGCCGAACTCAGGAACTATCAGACCACTCACATAGGGCCGAACTCAGGAACTATCAGACCGATCACATTGGGCCGAACTCAGGAACTATTAGACCGATCACATTGGGCCGAACTCAGGAACTATTAGACCAATCACATTGGGCCAAACTCAGGAACTATCAGACCAATCACATAGGGCCGAACTCAGGAACTATCAGACCGATCACATAGGGCCAAACTCAGGACCTATCAGAGCAATCACATTGGGCCGAACTCAGGAACTATCAGACCAATCACATAGGGCCAAACTCAGGACCTATCAGACCAATCACATTGGGCCGAACTCAGGATGGAACAATTAGGGGTTTACCATGTTATTTCCTGTGGGATGCAGTACGGATCATGAAGTAAAAACATACTGTACAGACAGAGCCAAAGACAAACCCTGGCAGGAGAAGATAAAGTGAGAGAGAGATGGCTGAGGATGCAGGTCCCAGGACCCATAGGGCTCTGGTGAAAAATAGTGCACTATGTAGGGAGGCTGGGGACATGTACCCTACGCTCCTCCCTGTTCCAGTCCTGCACTGCTTTCCTCATCATTAAACCCCATTGCTGTGTCCGTTTTCATAGATATCTGAGTAAAGCAGACACAGGGAACGTGAAACAAAAACAACTGCTTCCATTCTATGCTGTTTACCAATCATATTCCAGAGCAGATGAAATAGTCTGTGTTTGTCATCATCACAGTGCTCTGTGCTACACACACACAGACCCAACATCAAACCCTTACCGAGACCCCTACTTACCCTGCTGCCTGCCTCTCTGGGATAAACCGCTTTCCTTTGGTGGCCAGGGAGAACCGACCAGTGGTGGGGTGGATCCAGGGGGATGAGAGAGGTAAGGGGTAAGAGGAGAGGGGGATGAGAGAGGTAAGGGGTAAGAGGAGAGGGGAATGAGAGAGGTAAGGGGTAAAAGGAGAGGGGAATGACAGAGGTAAGGGGTAAGAGGAGAGGGGGATGAGAGAGGTAAGGGGTAAGAGGAGAGGGGAATGAGAGAGGTAAGGGGTAAAAGGAGAGGGGAATGACAGAGGTAAGGGGTAAGAGGAGAGGAGACCTACAGGATGAGTGTTATCACAGTACAACACAGCACAGACAGGGACAAGGGTCTGGGGGGGACCACTCTGTAACGTCAAGGTTTTATTTCAGGTGCCCCGTACAGAGACATTGGAAGAGGGATAATCAAAGGGGTCCAGTTTCCATGCCTTGGCTCTGTCTGTGATCACATTAGAGAATTATGTGAAGACATAGGGGGAATAGTAGTCAGTGTTTCATCCTAATACAGAGATTTATAATCACACCTCGAGGTAGAACGGGTTGTAGAACACATACAGTTACAAGCTGTATCATCACCAAACAGCATTATTCTGTATTAGTCCCAGTGGTTCTTAGGAACAGCCACAGGGGAAAGGGAAGCTAGTTGTGTTATGTGGAACAAAGTGGTGAAACAGAGCAGTGAGTTCCAGGAATGTAAAACAAAGTCAATCCACACTTTACACTTTCTCCAACAGCAGACAGACAGACGTACCATCTATCTGAAGGAGGGGAAATGGAACACACGCGGGTGGTGGACACACACGCACGCCCGGCATATACACACACACTGCTCACACATATAGTGGCGTTAAATTCCCCTCATTTAAAGATCATGACCTGTTTCCACACATGCATTATCTCTTAAGAAAAGCCTCCATGCAGTGGAATCAATTAAAACCTAACAGACTGAATACGGGATTAAAAAACACACAACTGCAAGTCCCACTAGCGCTGATAAGGCTGTTTGGGATTCTCATATATCAGATAAAATGATTATCCAAGAAAGAGTTGATTTAGCCTTTAAATAGACCAGAGCCAGATGATGGGTGTCTTTTAAAGTCTACATGCCAAGCAGGTCACAGTTGCAAATGAGAACTTGTTCTCAACTAGCCTACCTGGTTAAATAAAGGTGTTCTCAACTAGCCTACCTGGTTAAATAAAGGTGTTCTCAACTAGCCTACCTGGTTAAATAAAGGTGTTCTCAACTAGCCTACCTGGTTAAATAAAGGTGTTCTCAACTAGCCTACCTGGTTAAATAAAGGTGAAATAAAATAAAAAATAAAAAGCAGCTTCGATCGATGCCGTCTTATTTTATAGCGCAAATATTTCTTAATGCTAAATAGAAACACGCTGCGTGGTGTTTCTAAGTCCCTGTTGTTGTCGAACACACTTAACGACTTTCTGCACGCTGTGGCGAAAACAGAGCAGCCAGAGTTTCACTTATCAAGAACAAATAGAGACCAGATGATTTGGAGAGTGGAGAAACACAACTACCAGGCAGTGATCCACTCGTACTACTCAGACAGGGGGAGGTAAAGAGGCCTGGCCTCTAGAACAAAGCAGACCCAGCCTTCACCTCTCTGTCCTATAGTAGCTGCTGTCCTGACTCCACTACCAATCCCCCAGCTAGTTATACATGAGGTTAGAAGAGTGAGGATGCACTAGTGTGTTCTAAAAAATAACGACGTAGTACGCTAGTTCACGATATAGTGGCTATAATGGTTATGGCTATTCATGTGGTCCATGGACTCCACGGATGTGGCCTAGACAGGGAAAATGTCTTTCATTGTAATACGCTGATACAACAAGACCTTACTTACACAGTAGGATGATGCTCCCCATTACTGAAGGGGTTGTAGTTCTGATTTAGGCCTAGTGTCCTTTCAAACACTGATTGATTTGTCCTTATCTGTGTGGCCTCTATGCTGCAGTTACATTAACAGGTTGTCAGCATGTGATTAATGTCTTAAAGACACTTCCTGGGTCATATTACACTCATATTATGTTTAGAGGTGAACGTTAGATAGTGGTAATGTATCATAGGGCTGACGTTCACACATATGCTTAGGTTTCTGACCCCATGTAGTTCTCACAGAGCAGGTTACTTTGCATATGGTTGGTTACCATACTCCCTTTATCTTATGTGTCACAATGTAAAATATGCTTGAACAATAAAAGAGAACTTCAACAGTATTTTTATGTGCCAGACTGCTGTTGGATCTTCTCTCCTCCTAACTAACTGACATGTCATCCCTGGTCAACCTGACCTAGTCCCAGTACTCCTACCTCAACCCTGCATCCAGCCTCACACACGCTGAACAGGCTCATACTGTATGTACACTCACAGATACTCAGGGATATGGACTTCTATAGGTTACTCATACTGTATGTACGCTCACAGATACTCAGGGATACGGACTTCTATAGGTCACTCATACTGTATGTACGCTCACAGATACGGACTTCTATAGGTTACTCATACTGTATGTACGCTCACAGATACTCAGGGATACGGACTTCTATAGGTCACTCATACTGTATGTACGCTCACAGATACACAGGGATACGGACTTCTATAGGTTACTCATACTGTATGTACACTCACAGATACTGACTTCTATAGGTTACTCATACTGTATGTACGCTCACAGATACTCAGGGATACGGACTTCTATAGGTCACTCATACTGTATGTACGCTCACAGATACTCAGGGATACGGACTTCTATAGGTTACTCATACTGTATGTACGCTCACAGATACGGACTTCTATAGGTTACTCATACTGTATGTACGCTCACAGATACACAGGGATACGGACTTCTATAGGTTACTCATACTGTATGTACACTCACAGATACTGACTTCTATAGGTTACTCATACTGTATGTACGCTCACAGATACTCAGGGATACGGACTTCTATAGGTCACTCATACTGTATGTACGCTCACAGATACTCAGGGATACGGACTTCTATAGGTTACTCATACTGTATGTACTCTCACAGATACTCAGGGATACGGACTTCTATAGGTTACTCATACTGTATATACACTCACAGATACTCAGGGATACGGACTTCTATAGGTTACTCATACTGTATGTACTCTCACAGATACTCAGGGATACGGACTTCTATAGGTTACTCATACTGTATGTACTCTCACAGATACTCAGGGATACAGACTTCTATAGGTTACTCATACTGTATATACACTCACAGATACTCAGGGATACGGACTTCTATAGGTTACTCATACTGTATGTACTCTCACAGATACTCAGGGATACGGACTTCTATAGGTTACTCATACTGTATGTACTCTCACAGATACTCAGGGATACGGACTTCTATAGGTTACTCATACTGTATATACACTCACAGATACTCAGGGATACGGACTTCTATAGGTTACTCATACTGTATATACACTCACAGATACTCAGGGATACGGACTTCTATAGGTTACTCATACTGTATATACGCTCACAGATACGGACTTCTATAGGTTACTCATACTGTATGTACTCTCACAGATACTCAGGGATACGGACTTCTATAGGTTACTCATACTGTATATACACTCACAGATACTCAGGGATACGGACTTCTATAGGTTACTCATACTGTATATACACTCACAGATACTCAGGGATACGGACTTCTATAGGTTACTCATACTGTATGTACGCTCACAGATACGGACTTCTATAGGTTACTCATACTGTATGTACTCTCACAGATACTCAGGGATACGGACTTCTATAGGTTACTCATACTGTATATACACTCACAGATACTCAGGGATACGGACTTCTATAGGTTACTCATACTGTATATACACTCACAGATACTCAGGGATACGGACTTCTATAGGTTACTCATACTGTATATACACTCACAGATACTCAGGGATATGGACTTCTATAGGTTACTCATACTGTATGTACACTCACAGATACTCAGGGATACAGACTTATATAGGTTACTCATACTGTATGTACTCTCACAGATACTCAGGGATACGGACTTCTATAGGTTACTCATACTGTATGTACTCTCACAGATACTCAGGGATACGGACTTCTATAGGTTACTCATACTGTATATACACTCACAGATACTCAGGGATACGGACTTCTATAGGTTACTCATACTGTATGTACTCTCACAGATACTCAGGGATACGGACTTCTATAGGTTACTCATACTGTATGTACTCTCACAGATACTCAGGGATACGGACTTCTATAGGTTACTCATACTGTATATACACTCACAGATACTCAGGGATACGGACTTCTATAGGTTACTCATACTGTATGTACTCTCACAGATACTCAGGGATACGGACTTCTATAGGTTACTCATACTGTATGTACTCTCACAGATACTCAGGGATACGGACTTCTATAGGTTACTCATACTGTATATACACTCACAGATACTCAGGGATACGGACTTCTATAGGTTACTCATACTGTATATACACTCACAGATACTCAGGGATACGGACTTCTATAGGTTACTCATACTGTATGTACGCTCACAGATACGGACTTCTATAGGTTACTCATACTGTATGTACTCTCACAGATACTCAGGGATACGGACTTCTATAGGTTACTCATACTGTATATACACTCACAGATACTCAGGGATACGGACTTCTATAGGTTACTCATACTGTATGTACGCTCACAGATACGGACTTCTATAGGTTACTCATACTCACTCACAGTCTGTGAATGTATACTTGCACATAGTAACACACACACAGTTGCAGTACATAATAACAGACTACTGTACCTTGTTGTGTTTTTGATCTCTGGCCATCCTCATACATCTATCAGTTCTGTTGAACACACCCAATCTGGAATTACAGCTCACTGTTTCTTTGTCTCTTCCTCTCTCTTAGAGGATGAGTGTCTTTCACCCAGCTCACATCAGAGCCATACAAACGGCAATTAAAAGGGATGTGCTACCCTAACTCTGTGTGGAGGGAGAGAGAGAGAGAGAGAGTGCAGCAAGACTGTAAAGCACCACCTCTCCCTTTCAAAATGATGACTGATATCGTGTCTATTGATCTTTATTACAATAGCAGCAAGCTGTAAAATGTTTGATGGTTTTGTACAGATCTTAGTGCCTCATTCATAATTACCACTACACATGTAGAACCAAGGGTAACTTCAGAAGGGGCTGCAGAGGGAAACGCCGCTGCCATGCTATAGGGATGATAGGCAGGAGAAGTCTCTCTGGGCCTTGGCTTCACAGGGAGGGAGCTCACAGCCCTGAGGCTATCATTCCTCTTGCCATATACCTGCTCCCAACTGCTGCAACTTAGTTTTACAAAGATCAGATTGTATTATGAGAGTTGAGTTTAAATAAGAAATGACTGACTTCTCTTCCTTCCAGCAAGAACTAACTCCACTTTATTTTTGAATCACGGATTTTGATTTTGACAAGAACAAGTACTGAGGGGCATAGAGGGATGGGATGGGAATGTTCTGCTCATTTGCAAGAACCAAATCCACCACCTGGTGTACTGCGTAAATGGACCTGAAATCCCTGAAGTCTGAGCTTTAAAAGCTACTCATTACATAAAGTAAGTACTTTACAATGTAGTATCTGGCAATTCTTCTTATTAGCTCACCCCTCCCCTTTGCATGTGTGCCCTCTCTGCAACATAACAAATGGTAAGAGAAGA
Organism: Oncorhynchus kisutch; assembly: GCF_002021735.2. NCBI lineage: Eukaryota > Metazoa > Chordata > Actinopteri > Salmoniformes > Salmonidae > Oncorhynchus > Oncorhynchus kisutch. Next base: position 75,271,432 of record NC_034176.2, on the reverse strand, counting down.
AAAAAAAACAGAGAGAGAAAAAGAGAGAGAGAAAGAGAGAGAGCAAGATATAGACTTAATGGAGGTGAATTATTCTAACCCTTTGTCCCAGGTCTGGAGAGAAACAGAAACACTGCCACTCTGCTTGAACGCAAACACGCTCCACACTCCTCCTCTTCACGACTTGTCCTCCTGTGCCATGCTTTCTGGGACACGTAGGAAGCATATGAAGCACATCATGCCTAGGGCTGGCCCTGCTTTCCCTGTCCTCCTCTGTCCCCGGCCTGCTCAAACTTTAATGGCTACAGCGCTGCTCTGTCAGGGGGAGAGAGTCAGAGGAGAGCAGACACAGTCAGCCACATGTGTTTGGGTCTGTTCTTCCACTCCACTGTCTGTTCACATTACAACAGAGAGAGAGCCACTCTCCTCTCCACGGGATACTCTACTGTGGGTCTGAAAAGAAAGAGAGAGAGAAAGAAAGAAAGTAAGAAAGAAAGAAGGAAAAAAAGAAAGAAAGAAAGGGAAAGAGAGAAAGGGAGAGAGAGAGAGAGAGAGAGAGAGACAGAGAGAGAGAGACAGAGAAAGGTAAAGAAAGAAAGAAAGAAAGAAAGAAAGAAAGAAAGACAGAGAGAAAGAGAGAGAAAGAGAGAAAGGGAACGAGAGAGAAAGGGAAAGAGAGAAAGGGAGAGAGAGACAGAGAAAGGGAAAGAGAGAAAGGGAAAGAGAGAAAGGGAACGAGAGAGAAAGGGAAAGAGAGAAAGGGAGAGAGAGACAGAGAAAGGGAAAGAGAGAAAGGGAAAGAGAGAAAGGGAGAGAGAGAGAGAGAGCGAGAGAGACAGAGAGAGAGAGACAGAGAAAGGTAAAGAAAGAAAGAAAGAAAGAAAGAAAGAAAGAAAGAAAGAAAGAAAGAAAGAAAGAAAGAAAGAAAGAAAGAAAGAAAGAAAGAAAGAAAGAAAGAAAGAAAGAAAGAAAGAAAGACAGAGAGAAAGAGAGAGAAAGAGAGAAAGGGAACGAGAGAGAAAGGGAAAGAGAGAAAGGGAGAGAGAGACAGAGAAAGGGAAAGAGAGAAAGGGAAAGAGAGAAAGGGAACGAGAGAGAAAGGGAAAGAGAGAAAGGGAGAGAGAGACAGAGAAAGGGAAAGAGAGAAAGGGAAAGAGAGAAAGGGAGAGAGAGAGAGAGAGAGAGAGACAGAGAGAGAGAGACAGAGAAAGGTAAAGAAAGAAAGACAGAAAGAAAGAAAGAAAGAAAGAAAGAAAGAAAGAAAGAAAGAAAGAAAGAAAGAAAGAAAGACAGAGAGAAAGAGAGAGAAAGAGAGAAAGGGAACGAGAGAAAGGGAACGAGAGAGAAAGGGAAAGAGAGAAAGGGAGAGAGAGACAGAGAAAGGGAAAGAGAGAAAGGGAAAGAGAGAAAGGGAGAGAGAGAGAGAAAGAGAGAAAGGGAACGAGAGAAAGGGAACGAGAGAGAAAGGGAAAGAGAGAAAGGGAGAGAGAGACAGAGAAAGGGAAAGAGAGAAAGGGAAAGAGAGAAAGGGAGAGAGAGAGAGAAAGAGAGAAAGGGAACGAGAGAGAAAGGGAAAGAGAGAAAGGGAGAGAGAGACAGAGAAAGGGAAAGAGAGAGAAAGGGAAAGAGAGAAAGGGAAAGAGAGAAAGGGAGAGAGAGAGAGAAAGGGAAAGAGAAATAGAGAGAGAGATAGAAAGAGAGAAAGGGAGAGAGAGAGAGAACATTAGCCCAGCTAGCTAGAGAATGGAAGAATACTATACCAGACAGGAAGAGGAGAGCATCCTGGCATCTGTTGAATAATGTATTAAGCCCTAGCTGTACCAGTCCAGATATACGGGCGAGGGCAGCAGGGAGGGTAGCCCTGATTTGTGCCCTCTAGCATTGTTTAAGAAATGAATAATGGATGGGTTAAACGATGGAGTTAAGAGTGAATTAGGAGGAGGGTGCTGTGTTCAGTTGGATTTATGTAGAGGAGGATAGAAGTTGTCACCGTAACAAAATAAAGAGCCATTGAAGATGAGACTGAAGGCCCTTACAGCAAGGAGAATATATACTGATCTCAGACCAGGTAGCAATATAAAGAGGCATCAGTGATACACTTTCTGAGGCTGAAGGACCTTACAGCAGAAAGATATACTGTTATTTGTCTAATACTGATTTCAGAAAAGTGGTATAGTGTTTTTGACAGTAGACTTTTCACTGGAGATCTGATCTAGAGAAGGAGGATAGCAGTGTCTGTCTGTCTGTCTGTCTGTCTGGAAAGGGACTTAGAGGCAACCAGACTCAGCATCACCAACCGGGTCTACCATTGATTAACATTTAAAATCCAGGGAATACTTTGTAAATGAAATGAAAAGCAAACTTTGAGCTCTTCAAAAGTGATGGAGAGGCAGGGAAAGGGGGAAAAGAGAGAGAAGAAACGTGATGCACAGTACACAGGAAGCATTTTCACATAGCGCGTCATGTATAAGTCATGAAGGCCTGACAGAGAACGGCACATTCTCTATTCCCTTTGGCTGTCTCATGCTGCCAGCTGCGGGAGGCAGGATGAACAAGTTGTTCCGGCCCCTCACTCTTTCCCCCCTCTCATTCCTCTCCATGCTCTCTCCCCCCTCTCCCCACACTCTCTCTTCCCCCTATCCCTCCTTATCCCTCTCTCTCCCCTCTCTCTCCCCTCTCTCTTTCCCCCCCTCTCATTTCTCTCCATGCTCTCTTTCCCCCCCTCACTCTCTCTTCCCCCTATCCCTCCTTATCCCTCTCTCTCCCCTCTCTCTTTCCCCCCCTCTCATTACTCTCCATGCTCTCTTCACCCCCTCACTCTCTCTTCCCCCTATCCCTCCTTATCCCTCTCTCTCCCCTCTCTCTCCCCTCTCTCTTCCCCCCCTCTCATTACTCTCCATGCTCTCTTTCCCCCCTCTCCCCACACTCTCTCTTCCCCCTATCCCTCCTTATCCCTCTCTCTCCCCTCTCTCTCCCCTCTCTCTTTCCCCCCTCTCATTCCTCTCCATGCTCTCCGTCCCCCCTCTCCCCACACTCTCTCTTCCCCCTATCCCTCCTTATCCCTCTCTCTCCCCTCTCTCTCACCCTCCTTCTATCTCTCCCTCTCTTTCTTTAAACCCCTGTCAATTCAATTCAATTCAAGGGCTTTATTGGCATGGGAAACATGTGTTAACATTGCCAAAGCAAGTGAGATAGATAATATATAAAGTGAATATATAAAGTGAAATAGACAATAAAAATGAACAGTAAACATTACACATACAGAAGTTTCAAAACAATAAAGACATTACAAATGTCATATTATATATACAGTGCCTTGCGAAAGTATTCGGCCCCCTTGAACTTTGCGACCTTTTGCCACATTTCAGGCTTCAAACATAAAGATATAAAACTGTATTTTTTTGTGAAGAATCAACAACAAGTGGGACACAATCATGAAGTGGAACGACATTTATTGGATATTTCAAACTTTTTTAACAAATGAAAAACTGAAAAATTGGGCGTGCAAAATTATTCAGCCCCCTTAAGTTAATACTTTGTAGCGCCACCTTTTGCTGCGATTACAGCTGTAAAAGTTGCTTGGGGTATGTCTCTATCAGTTTTGCACATCGAGAGACTGACCTTTTTTCCCATTCCTCCTTGCAAAACAGCTCAGTGAGGTTGGATGGAGAGCATTTGTGAACAGCAGTTTTCAGTTCTTTCCACAGATTCTCAATTGGATTCAGGTCTGGACTTTGACTTGGCCATTCTAACACCTGGATATGTTTATTTTTGAACCATTCCATTGTAGATTTTGCTTTATGTTTTGGATCATTGTCTTGTTGGAAGACAAATCTCCATCCCAGTCTCAGGTCTTTTGCAGACTCCATCAGGTTTTCTTCCAGAATGGTCCTGTATTTGGCTCCATCCATCTTCCCATCAATTTTAACCATCTTCCTTGTCCCTGCTGAAGAAAAGCAGGCCCAAACCATGATGCTGCCACCACCATGTTTGACAGTGGGGATGGTGTGTTCAGGGTGATGAGCTGTGTTGCTTTTACGCCAAACATAACGTTTTGCATTGTTGCCAAAAAGTTCAATTTTGGTTTCATCTGACCAGAAATCTTTTTGTATCCAAATCCGGCTTTAAACTTCTTCACAGCAGTATCTCGGACCTGCCTGATGTGTTCCTTGTTCTTCATGATGCTCTCTGCGCTTTTAACGGACCTCTGAGACTATCACAGTGCAGGTGCATTTATACGGAGACTTGATTACACACAGGTGGATTGTATTTATCATCATTAGTCATTTAAGTCAACATTGGATCATTCAGAGATCCTCACTGAACTTCTAGGGGAGAGTTTGCTGCACTGAAAGTAAAGGGGCTGAATAATTTTGCACGCCCAATTTTTCAGGTTTTGAAGTGTTAAAAAAGTTTGAAATATCCAATAAATGTCGTTCCACTTCATGATTGTGTCCCACTTGTTGTTGATTCTTCACAAAAAAAGACAGTTTTATATCTTTATGTTTGAAGCCTGAAATGTGGCAAAAGGTCGCAAAGTTCAAGGGGGCCGAATACTTTCGCAAGGCACTGTATACAGTGTTTTAACAATGTACAAATGGTTAAAGGACACAAGATAAAATAAATAAGCATAAATATGGGTTGTATTTACAATGGTGTGTGTTCTTCACTGGTTGCCCTTTTCTCGTGGCAACAGGTCACAAATCTTGCTGCTGTGATGGCACACTGTGGGATTTCACCCAGTAGATATGGGAGTTGATCAAAATTGGATTTGTTTTCGAATTCTTTGTGGATCTGTCTCTCTCTCCTCTTGCCCCTCTTCCAGCCTGAAGGTTCCCATGCAGAAGGATCCAGGCCGGATAGGAGGCAGGCAGGGTTGGGCAAGGTGGGGTACCGTGGGCCACCCTCTTGCTGCAGCTGCTATCCCCTGCTGCTCCTGCTACCCCTGATCCTGCCTGTGCTCTGCTCCGCTCCAATACAGTAACCCTGTGTTCAGCCAGTCTGACAGATCTCAGGCTGAACACCCACAAGCACCCCGGGACTCAACACCACACAGATCCAGCACCAGCTCCAACACAGACATCCTCTCCCTCATTCCCTTCTTCTCTCTCTCCCTTTCTCTCGCTTTCCTTTTGAGATTCAATAGCAGCCCTAGAGGCATAGAAAGAAAGCGAGAGAAAGGGAGTGTAAAAACATCTAGAGCTTTATTTACAAAGGGCCCAGGTATTGCTCAGGCTGGTGTTAAATCTTGGGAAGTGATTTATTTTCTGCCCATGTGTGGCACCGTTCCCTGAGGCGTAACTCAGTGGTGGACCGGCCTCTCTCTCTCTCTCTCTCTCT